>NC_091981.1:263808687-264183062 GCF_044704955.1 Pristiophorus japonicus | reverse complement strand
AAGGAGGGGCAAAATAGAATATGAGAGGAAGCTTGCTGGGAACATAAAAACTGACTGCAAAAGGTTCTGTAGATATGTGAAGAGAAAAAGATTAGTGAAAACAAATGTAGGTCCCTTGCAGTGAGATTCAGATGAATTTATAATGGGGAGCAAAGAAATGGCAGACCAGTTAAACAAATACTTTGGTTCTGTCTTCACGAAGGAAGACACAAATAACCTTCTGGAAATACTAGGGGACCGAGGGTCTAGTGAGAAGGAGGAACTGAAGGAAATCCTTATTAGGCTGGAAATCGTGTTAGGGAAATTCATGGGATTGAAGGCCGATAAATCCCCGGGGCCTGATAGTCTGCATCCCAGAGTACTTAAGGAAGTAGCCCTAGAAATAGTTGATGCATTGGTGATCATTTTCCAACAGTCTATCGACTCTGGATTGGTTCCTATGGACTGGAGGGTAGCTAATGTAACACCACTTTTTAAGAAAGGAGGGAGACAGAAAATGGATAACTATAGACCAGTTGGCCTGACATCAGTAGTGGGGAAAATGTTGGAATCAATTATTAAAGATGAAATAGCAGCACATTTGGAAAGCAGTGATGGGATCGGACCAAAGCAGCATGGATTTATGAAAGGGAAATCCTGCTTGACAATCTTCTAGAATTTTTTGAGGCTGTAACTAGTAGAGTGCACAAGGGAAAACCAGTGGATGTGGTGTATTTGGACTTTCAAAAGGCTTTTGACATGGTCCCACACAAGAAATTGTTGTGCAAAATTAAAGCACATGGTATTGGTAGTAATGTATTGACGTGGATAGAGAATTGGCTGGCAGACAGGAAGCAGAGAGTTGGGATAAACGGGTAGTTTTCAGAATGGCAGGCAGTGACTAGTGGGGTGCCGCAGGGCTCAGTGCTGGGACCCCAGCTATTTACAATATACATTAATGATTTGGATGAAGGAATTGAGTGTAATATCTCCAAGTTTGCAGATAACACTAAGCTGGGTGGCGGTGTGAGCTGTGAAGAGGACGCTAAAAGGCTGCAGGGTGACTTGGACAGGTCAGGTGAGTGGGTAAACGGGTGGCAGATGCAGTATAATGTGAATAAATGTGAGGTTATCCACTTTGGGGGCAAAAACATGAAGGCAGAATATTATCTGAATGGTGGCAGATTCGGAAAAGGGGAGGTGCAACGAGACCTGGGTGTCATGGTACATCAGTCATTGAAAGTTGGCATGCAGGTACAGCAGGCGGTGAAGAAGGCAAATGGTATGTTGGCCTTCATAGCTCGGGGATTTGAGTATAGGAGCAGGGAGGTCTTACTGCAGTTGTACAGGGCCTTGGTGAGGCCTCACCTGGAATATTGTGTTCAGGTTTGGTCTCCTAATCTGAGGAAGGACATTCTCGCTATTGAGGGAGTACAGCGAATGTTCACCGGACTGATTCCCGGGATGGCAGGAGTGACACGTGAGGAGAGACTGGATCAACTGGGCCTTTATTCACTGGAGTTTAGAAGGATGAGAGGGGATCTCATAGAAACATATAAAATTCTGACGGGACTGGACAGGTTAGATGCAGGAAGAATGTTCCCGATGTTGGGGAAGTCCAGAACTAGGGGACATAGTCTAAGGATAACGGGTAAGCCATTTAGGACTGAGCTGAGGAGAAACCTCTTCACTCAGAGAGTTGTTAACCTGTGGAATTCCCTACTGCAGAGGGTTGTTGATGCCAGTTCATTGGATATATTCAAGAGGGAGTTAGATATGGCCCGTGCGGCTAAAGGGATCAAGGGGTATGAAGAGAAAGCAGGAAAGGGGTACTGAGTGTGAATGATCAGCCATAATCTTATTGAATGGTGCTGCAGGCTCAAAGGGCCGAATGGCTTACTCCTTCACCTATTTTCTATGTAGCTATGTTTCAATGCTAGCGGCCATATAAGAGCTGAGATTCAGGTTATCGCCCATATTTGCTGAAAAGTGGAAACTAGCGCCCGATTATTGCCGGCCCAGCTTTTGGCATGCAGCAATGAGCTGCATCACCCGGCCTACTTTTTAAAAAAATGACGTCATCCTCGTGCAGGCCGAAAATAGTGCTCATAATGGAAACTTGTGCCCGATTATGGCCCAGATTATCGCCGAGCGCTACTTTTGGCATTTCACCCACAATTCGCCCAAATGATCGCTGGCCCAAAAATAGGCTGAAGAAAAGCTGCAATAACTCGGCACTACTTGGCACTATGGGGAGGATCTGTAGTAAAAGGCTGTCAGGAGAATCAATTTGTGAGTGATTTAAGGGCCTTTTTGACTCTTGCCAATCATCTAATCACTTTGTATTTGTTGAGGACAAATTAAGGGCATTTATAGCGATTTATAGAGATGCGGGGTTGGGGGAGGGCCTGTAATTTCTCAACCAGTATTGATCACTACTCACATGCTGCAGAATAGAGATGGGAGAATAAAATGAGAAAAGTTATATACAGTACATTGTTGTAATGTCAGGGTTAATATTAATCATGGATTTGTTTCCCGCTCTGGTCCACAGTTCAAGTAGAAGCAGAACTAGGGTATGTCATCCCATGAGGAAGGAAATGGAGTTCACCCCAGTTGGCTGGTAGATTTTATTTTATAAAGCAACAGGGGCTAGAATAAAAGAAAGATTCTATACTGTTATTAATGGGGACCAAGTCCCCGTCTCTCTGTCAACCCCTATGGGAAAAGTTGTCTGCCTGAAAAAAAACGCGCATGCGCAGAACGGCCGTTGCTATGGATACCAGCCTTGCATGACTGAATACATCGCTAAGGCCCATTTCACATCGCTAAGGCTATCCCCAAATTAAAAGGGCGAAACTGGCGGTTTTTAAAATGGCCGATATTCCAGTGATCATGAAAAATAAAAAAAAAAACACTAAGGCTGGAAATATCGCCCATTTTGAGGCGATAGCGACCACAGTGGAAAGTCTAGCCCATAGTTGATGGCAAGAAGCTGGATGAAATGGAAGAAAGAGAAAGAAATAAAAAGAAAGATAGAAAGTAAGAAAGGAAGGAAGAAAAGAAAAAGAAAGAAAGGAAGAAAGAAAGAAAAAAGTGAGGAAGGAAAAAAGAAAGGAAGGAAAAAAGAAAGGAAGGACGATAGAAAGGAAGGAAGATAAAAAGTAAATAAGGAAGGAAGAAAGAAAGGAAAAGAAAGAAAGGAAAAGGAAAGAAGGAAAAAAGGAAGGAAAAGAAAGAAAGAATGGAGGAAGGAAGAAGGAAAAGAAAGAATGAAAGGGAAATAAATAAATAAATAAATTGCATTAAGATGGCGTTTGTCACGAGCTCAGGACATCCCAAAGCGCTGAGCAGTGAGAACACTTGCTTAAAGAGGATTGTTTAGAGCAGCAAAGATTTTACCAAGGAAGACGATTGATGCAGCCGCCTCCAGCAGTCATCAATAACACTTTAGATAAACCTAACAGGAAAGATTAAAGCATATCATTCCATCCACCATACTGAGCACGATGTTGTGGATTCTCTTAATCAGACCCAGACATGTGAGGATTATTTTCACGAGGCTCCACCAGCTGCAGGGTGCGTCACATTGAAGTCAATGGAAAAGAAAATCAGGTGGGGTGAATAACAGACGCCAGTGCCTGTTTTCCGCCGCTGCAGTAAATTCAAATCAGCTCTTCTATGTGTTGAAGATTATACAATTTTGAGAGCCATTATTGGTGCTTCATATATAGTTGCTGTTACAATTTTGGCTTTTCAAGGAATCTCTTTCTCTCAACCATTTTATGGCAGTTTCTGCAAATGGACTTTGCCTCCTATGATCTGAAAATTATAAACTTTTTTGTTGATAATCTGACCTTTATGTACTTGAGTGACCTTGGACTAACAATCTCCATATTTACAGCAATCTGTCCACTGACATAAACAGAACATCATACTGTGTCACTATATTCTCTAAACAGAGATCAGGCTTTACAGACTACCACTAGTATTTTACTTACAATTAAATAGAAATGTGAAACAACAGTTCAGCAAGTATTAAACAATACAGTAGAAAACACAACAAAAGAAAATATAGATTGTGGCAGGTCATTTGCTGATTGAAAAAAAGCTTTCAGCTCTAACAAAAAATTAACAAATATTTTTTGGAAAGAAATCTGCCTTTTGTCTAATCAACCTATTTTGTCTGCGTGTACCACTTATAGATTCTCCGTATTGTTTTGAATTCTCTGTGAAGTGGGGCAGTGAACTGGGCCACTTGTCTCCATCAATCACCAGAATTGCACAAGCCCATCTGAACTGAAGCAATTGCCTGCTTTTTCCCTCCTAATTCCTTTGAAGTCAAGTCTTCCAGACAAACTTAGCAATACTTACAAATGTACAATCGGTGATGTCATATACAAATATGTACATTACGCAACAGTGGGGCTGGCCAGTATCATGGGATTCAATCAGTGGGAAATTAATATTTGTGTCTGCAAAGCTGCAAAAGCGTAATTTCCCAGCAATTACTCAGATAAATGGTTCATTCTTTGGTTGGCAACCAGTAACTAGTAGCGTGCAGCAGGGATCAGTGCTGGGACCCCAACTATTTACAATCTATATTAACGACTTGGAAGAAGGGACTGAGTGTAATGTAGCTAAGTTTGCTGACAATACAAAGATGGGAGGAAAAGCAATGTGTGAGGAGGACACAAAACATCTGCAAAAGGACATAGACAGGCTAAGTGAGTGGGCAAAAATTTGGCAGATGGAGTATAATGTTGGAAAGTGTGAGGTCATGCACTTTGGCAGAAAAAAATCAAAGAGCAAGCTATTATTTAAATGGAGAAAGATTGCAAAGTGCTGCAGTACAGCGGGACCTGAGGGTACTTGTGCATGAAACGCAAAAGGATAGTATGCAGGTACAGCAAGTGATCAGGAAGGCAAATGGTATCTTGGACTTTATTACAAAGGGGATGGAGTATAAAAGCAGGGAAGTCTTGCTACAGCTATACAAGGTATTGGTGAGGCCACACCTGGAATACTGCGTGCTGTTTTGGTTTCCATATTTACGAAAGGATATACTTGCTTTGGAAGCAGTTCAGAGAAGGTTCACTAGGTTGATTCCAGGGATGAGGGGGTTGACTTATGAGGAAAGGTTGAGTAGGTTGGGCCTCTACTCATTGGAATTCAGAAGAATGAGAGGTGATCCTATTGAAACGTATAAGATTATAAGGGGGCTTGACAAGGTGAATGCAGAGAGGATGTTTCCACTGCGGGGGAGACTAGAACTAGAAATTAGAATAAGGGGCTGCCCATTTAAAACAGAGATGAGGAGAAATTTCTTCTCTCAGAGTGTTGTAAATCTGTGGAATTTGCTGCCTCAGAGAGCTGTGGAAGCTGGGGCATTGAATGCATTTAAGACAGAAATAGACAGTTTCTTAAATAATAAGGGGATAAGGGGTTATGGGGATCTGGCGGGGAAGTGGAGCTGAGTCCATGATCAGATCAGCCATGATCTTATTGAATGGCGGAGCAGGCTCGAGAGGCCGTATGGCCTACTCCTGTTCCTATTTCTTATGTTCTTACGTTCTTATAACCATCGCAGTGAATCACCTCAAACTTTGTGTCAAAAAACACCATCTGCTTTGATTAAAAAGAAAACAAATCAATGCAAAATGATTGACAGCCCTGCATTAAAGAATCATCATCATCATAGGCAGTCCCTTGAACGAGGATGACTTGCTTCCACAAGTTCACAGGTGTTTCAATGAAGGACCCGATGTTCCAGTCCTGAACTCCAATTGAGGGGGTGGAAGATGCCTGTGCGTGAATTTTTTTTAATGTGTGGTGACCGTTGCACACCAGCCACCACACGGGCTGGGCAGAGCTGGGCCTTTATCCAGTGGCAAGGGTTAACCAGTACGACTGGAGACCTGCTCTGCTGATCATTATGATATTTTCAGCAGTAATATTTATACCTTGTATTAACTACATCATTTTTTCGTTGACTGTAATGCTTCAGACAGATGCACACTGAATACCAACAGTGTCTCTGCAGAGTTACTTACGCGATACTGGACACCGGATACTTTGGACTGGGTTTTCCTCACCTTGGCGGGTCTGGGTGCGGGCGCTGTCGGTGGCGGCCCTGCTGCTTGCTCCATCCCGCTCCTGAAAATGATTTTATGTTGATAGGGCTTGTTAAGCCCGTGCAGCACATTTCCCAGGCCAATTAGAGGAAGCGGGTCTGGTAATATCATTCATGACATGTTATCAGTCGCTGTCCTTAAAAGGGACCATGGCCAACTTTGTTTTGACGTTTGTGCTGTCAGTGTTCTGCAGCAATGACGTACTGCAAACACTGACAATCACTACACAGAGGTGTACGGCCACACCCAGGTTCTCCCATGACTCCCTTCATATTCTTATGGAGGGAGTCACAGCCCACAGGGAGGTCCTCTTCCCTTCCCATGGGCGGAGACCAATGCAGCCAGGTTGCACATTGCACAGGAGGTCACAAGCAGCGATGTCATGAGGAGGACCAGGCTGCAGTGGCCTTTCCACGATCTCATTGGATCACGAAACATTAGTAGAAAGCCACACTCACCTTCATCCTCCTGTACTTCTCATCACATCCCCATCACTCTGTCTTCCCTACCCTACTCCTGCACATCCTTTCTCACACCAACTTACCTTGCACCTCCACCCATCCCTCGCTATCTATAGTATCACATCCCCATCTCACTAGCCACCCTCACACACCCTCATCTTAGTGCAATAATACCAACTAATAAGACACAAGGGTAGCCACTTGGGTGTTTTATCCAATGTTCATGTAAAGTTTTTGTAAATATGCTTTCAAACATTGAAAGCTTTATTTTCAACACTTTCCGTTCTTGGACAGATTTGTGGGCACCTTTGGGAGTGGCTTAGTGAATTGGAGTGAATGGTGAGACATAAGGGTACCCCATGCAATAGTGGTGAGTGTGAAAGAAATGGCTAGGACATTTTTGGGATGCTTTATGGTGTTGGTGTGGGGTGGTGCCAACCTGGCGCATCATGTGGCAGCCAGGGTGTGCAGCATCAAGTGAAGTAAATCTGTCCATGGTGAGGTCACCCCTGGCCTCCCGGGCAGCAACGTGCTCAGGTGCTGATGCCATGTGTCTTGTGCAGCATCAGATGATTGCGAGAAGGTTGGCATTGTTGTTGGTAATGCTGGTGTGCGTGGTGATGCTGGTGTTGGGGCTGATCGTGGTGGGATTCTGAGGACCAAGGTGAGATTTTTTCAAGGGCACCAATGCTGAAGGAATAGATGGTAGCTGAAGTTGAGGTGACAGAGCGATCTGTCAAAGGTGAGAGAGGTTGCTCCAAGGAGGTGACACCGGATGGAGAGTTCACTGCAAACTCTTCAAACCTCCATAAAGCTGAAAAGTGTATTCCAAATCCTGAAGGCTCCAGTTTCTTTGATTGGAAATTGAACAGCTGTGAAATGGTAGCTTTTATACTACTTGTGCCGCTGTCAACTAGTTAAACCAATCCAGAATTGTTGAGAACCCGACACACTTACCTGATGCGATGCCCGAGGGACGGGAACCTCGTAAAAAACTTTGAAAAATCCTTTGGACCTGGTCTTTCGGGTGAGAGAATAAACTGAGACCCCGTCTGCCCTCTCAGGTGGGCGTAAAAAAAAACCATGGCATTATTTAAGCAAGAACATCACAACAGTGACTGTACTTCATTGGCTGTAAAGTGCTTTGGGACATCCTGAGGTCATGGAAGGCACTTTATAAATGCAAGTTCTTCCTTGTAAGAGAATAGTCATTGTCCTGGTAGCTTTGTTCAGATATTTTGTTATATATCCTGAACATGGTAGGACAGGTTAACAAAGTAGTTAATAAAACACTTGGGATCCTGGGCTTTATAAATAGAGGCATAGAGTACAAAAGCCAGGAAGTTATGCAAAACCACTAAAAAACGCTAGTGTGGCCCCAGTTAGGAAGGATGTGAAAGCTTTGGAAAGTGTACAGAAGAGATTTACTAGAATGGTTCTAGAGTTGTTTAAAATCATGAATGATTTAGATAGAGTAAATAAAGAGAAAATGGTTGGAGGGTTGATAATGAAAGGGCACAGGTTTAAGGTGATTGGCCGAAGCACCAGAGGTGACATGAGGAAAAGCTTTTTTACGCATCGAGTGGTTAGGATTTTGAATGCACTACCCGATAGGGTGGTGGGCACAGATTCAATAGTAGCCTTGAACAGGGAATTGGATAAATACTTAAAGAAGAAAAAATTGCAAGGATATGTGGAAAGAGCAGGGGAGTGGGACTAACTGCTCTTTGAAAGAGCCAGCGCAGACTCGATGGGCCGAATGACTTCCTTCTGTGCTGTACCATTCCATTTTATTAGCGTACATGTTATGCACAGAATATTGCAGCTCTATTTGGCTAAAGTATGATCCCTTGTAGCTGTACCGTCAGTCTCCTATGATCCGAGCTGCACGTTTCCAGGCAGATCTCCATGTTTATGGCAACAACTGTTGTCACAATGGAATCTCCTCATTCTGGAATGATTCCAAATGCTCACAGCAGATCATGGACCTACGTCCTACTATCCCAGCATCATTTCTCCAGATATTTTGTGCTCTCAGCCACAGTAAAGTGAGTTTTGTAGAATTTACCAATATTTCGCAAAGATTCCTGGTACCTTTCCCCTGCAGAGGAGAAGAATCCCTTTCTGGACATTTAAAATGAGTTTAAATGGGCAGACGACGCCTGCAGGGGATAAAAGGGGATGCATTCATGGAGACCCCCTCCCCCAGTGTTTGGACTCATAGGAAAGGGAATTTGATTTGGGACTATCTACCAGAAAGTCTGAAATCCTAAAGTGCACATGGAAGAAACTACGAACTTTAATCAAATTTGGGATTTTTAAAAGATGAATGTTGGGTCGGCAAGAAAAGTGGTGAGGTCCATCTCTAAAGAGCCAGTTTGGACATTGGAGCTAATCAAATTGTCTGGGAACTGTTTACTCTCGAAAACTTGCCCCTAGAAAACATTAGCATTCAAACAATCGACCATGGAAGAAACAGTATCACCCCACCCAGACGACCCAAATGTCACATACATATTCCAACACCTTTTCAACAGGCACAGAAATATCTGGCTCAGGCCAGACTAGCACAATGGACGAGAGCTCACCAACTTCGAAAAGCCGATTAACGCCAGATTAAAACCACTTAATCAAGTTTCAGTTAGCTGGGCTGCAAAATCGAAACAGAGAGCTGAGCTAGATTTGATGGAAGATAAGGAAGCCTGTTTTAGTATAAGTGAAGGCCTGTTCTGGCAGTTAGGGGTGCTTCTAGAGACACTATTAAGTTAGCAATCTCGTTGCATAAGTTCTACACCAGCCTCAAAAAGTGGGACCTCGAAACATCGGCGAAAGGAATCTCTAAAACCCAGAAGGACAGCACCACGACAGCAAACAGGCTTTCAAAACGACTATTGGAAAGTTTCGGACCATCGCGACCAATCAAACAGTCAACCCGAACCAACCCGACAAAACCGAAGAAAAACCGAAGATTTTTCCACTCTACAAGCTGGTCCTACGCTACGGTACAGACTACAGAACATGGACAACTAAGACGAACTCCAGGGACAACTAAGGCGAACCCCGGAGTTGGAACTGTCAAAAGGGGATTGGTGAGCATAGCCCCTGAACCCCCCAGAGCTATAACTTAGTTAGTTAGGGGAATTGGGAGGGGGGAGGCTGGGATAACTTGTGTAAATGTATCTGCATTCTCATCTTTACCCCATTTAGAGTTTAAGCTGTATTCTTTTCCCCACAGGCTGTAATTTGATATTTTATTCAATGTGTTGTACCCCTCAGTGTGTATTGGTATTCCTATTCTGTGTGTGTTATTAAAGGTGTGCCTTTTTACTTCTTTTTAAACACAATAAAGCCATTCCTGCTTCCTACCTTGAAACCGATTGTCTGTCCAAGTCTGTCACAGTCCCTTCGTAATTCCAGTGTCTAGAACTAAGGGTGTGGGAGCGATTCGGAACCGCTCATATAAGGTCAGAAGGGAAAGCTGACCCCCTGAAAACCACCTCTTACAGTTTTAAGAACATAAAAACAATAAGAAATAATAGCAGGAGCAGGCCATTCAGCTCGAGCCTGCTCCGCCATTCAATGAGATCGTGGCTGATCTACCTCAACTCCACTTTCCTGCACTATCCCCATATCCGTTAATGTCCAAATTTAGGTGACAGTTCCACTTCTTGTGGTTCCCTCAGACAGCATGCTGACTGTAAGACAGCATCCATAAGACAAAGGTCCTCCACCAGCCTGTCCTCACCGCACAGCACTACCCCCGTCATTAAGATCCACGGCGCGGCCCTGGACAACGTGGACCACTTCCCATATCTCGGGAGCCTCTTATCAACTAGAGCAGGCATTGACAACGAGATCCAATGCCGCCTCCAGTGTGCCAGTGCAGCCTTCGGACTCCTGAGGAAAAGAGTGTTTGAAGACCAGGCCTTCAAAAATACCTCCAAGCTCATGGTCTACAGGACTGTAGTAATATCTTCTCTCCTGTATGGCTCAGAGAAATGGACCATGTACAGTAGACACCTCAAGTCGCTGGAGAAATACCACCAACGATGTCTCCGCAAGATCCTGCAAATCCCCTGGGAGGACAGGTGCACCAACATTAGCATCCTCATTCAGGCTAACATCCCCAGCATTGAAGCACTGACCACACTTGATCAGCTCCGCTGGGCAGGCCACATAGTTTGCATGCCAGACACGAGACTCCCAAAGCAAGTGCTCTACTCGGAACTCCTTCACGGCAAACGAGCCAAAGGTGGGCAGCGGAAGCAATACAAGGACACCCTCAAAACCCCTGATAAAGTGCAACATCCCCACTGACACCTGGTAGTCCCCGGCCAAAGACCGCCCTAAGTGGAGGAAGTGCATCTGAGAGGGCGCTGAGCACCTCGAGTCTCAACGGCAAGAGCATGCAGAAATCAAGCGCAGGCAACAGAAAGAGTGTGCGGTAAACCAGTCCCACCCACCCCTTCCCTCAACGACTATCTGTCCCACCTGTGACAGAGTCTGTGGCTCTCGTATTGGACTGTTCAGCCACCAAAGAACTCGCTTCAGGAATGGAAGCAAGTCTTCCTCGATTCTGAGGGACTGCCTATGATGATAATGATGCTGTTGTTATGAATAATTACACATAGGATTTCAATTTTCGGGTGACCCCAATAACACTTCTCCTTGCTCACTTCGTGAAAAATGTTGAAATTGTTGGGTTATTTTTGTTAACGCCGAGAGAAGCGACAATCTTTTCTTTAGGTTTTTTCCTGGACCTCACTGACTCTGCTCTGCAACCTGTGTTACCAGGCAGTCAAATAACAAAACTCCCAGCGCTATGCGCCAGGACCCTCATCACTTCAATGCCTGTGTCAGCCCGATACTGCATTTCCAGATTTCATCTAATTTTGTTCCCATTTTGCTCTTTTAACCAAGGAAAAATGAAAGGAGTGATCCAAAACCCGCGACTTCTACCGCCTAGAAGGATAAGGGCAGCAGGTGCATGGGAGCACCATCACCTGCAAGTTCCCCTCCAAGTTACACACCATCCTGACTTGGAAATGTATCACTTCATCGTCGCTGGGTCAAAATCCTGGAATTCCCTCCCTAACAGCACTGTGGGAGAACCTTCATCTCACGGACTACAACGGTTCAAGAAGGTAGCTCACCTTCCCAAGGGCAATAGGGATGGGCAATAAATGCTGGCCTTGCCTGCGATGCCTACATCCCGTGAATGAATACATTAAAAAAAACATAGAATTACATAGAATTATAGCGGGTCTACAACACAGAAACAGGCCATTTAGCCCAACAGGTCTATACCAGTGTTTATGCTCCACACAAACCTCCCCACAACCCCTCTTCATCTAATCCTGTCAGCATAACCTTCTATTCCTTTCTCTCTCATCTGCTCCTGTGTTTGTGATAAAGTAAGCAGATTGGTTCAAAAGAAAAATTGCCATAGATAAATACAAAAATATTAAAAAACTAAATATATATGTATTAAACCATGTATAAATATTTTTATTATTATAATATATAAAACCGTAATTATACATGTGCATTCTTACTCATCATAAATATTTATTAAACCTTAATTATATGGATATTAAATCCTAAATATATATTCATTAAATATAATTGTATATATGTATTTTAGACCCTAATTATAGATATGTAAAAGAACTTTCATTTATATATGTCTGAAACACTCAGAGGCCGAAATTGGCCGATATCGTCCGCCCATTTCTCGGCAATATGCCGGTGGTATGTCGTTTCATACCGCCAGATACCGCTGGGGCGGAGTGTGCACGATTTTCATCATTTTTTTCTTGGCGGTATGCCGAGCGGAGTGCAGTGGGCGGAGCTTGCTTCTTGGGGGGAGATCGCTGTGTGGTGGGGGGGGGGGACAGATTGCTGTGGCGGGGGGGAAGAGACTGGGGGATGAGGGAGACCAGGGGGGGGGTTGACAGATAAAAACATTTTCACAGGTGAGGATGCATACCGCCGACTAAAGATCGACTTAAAACCACCTTTTCCAGGGCGGTCTGCAGGGTCGGTTGTATGTTGGTGGTAAGAGATCAATTTGGCAATTTTGGGCGGTATGTCAGTGGTGTGCATGGGCGGACAATATGCATACTACCTGGTGGTATGTCGCTGATGAATTTTCTGCTGAGCGATATGTGGGCGGTATGTTAGTATTTTTCAATCAATTTTGCAATTTTGGGCGGTATGTCGACGGTATGTCCACCAATTTCGGGCCCTAAATATATATGTATTAAACCATAATTATATACATGTGAATTACTTTGTAATTTTCCGTTATAACAGATAAATGAATGTAGCCAATTAGATGCTGAAAAATCAATACCAACCCTTTAGCAGTTCAAATACAGAGCGAAGTTTATTTTTGGCCGTTAATTTATAAATTATACTTCATCACAGAGTAGACTGTTCAGTGCAATACATTTTTCAGTTAATGTATCACAGTTCAAGCATGTTCAACAAATCCCAGAACAGGTCATGCAAACAGCCAAACCCTGGTTAATCTCATCTAGTTTTCAAACTTCAAACACAAATATTGTCCTGTACATATCTAAGTCATTTCATCACACCAGGAAGTGTCTTACAATTCAACTAATATCAAACACTGCAGCTGAAATTCCTGGGGCTGGAGAGGACATAAATTGCAGAAAATGGGTTGGATTCCGACTCCAATGGAATTCCTTCACATTTTGACTGACCAGTATAATAAATTGTATCGTTTCTATCATTTGTAACTTGAGAAATGTGTTTTAAGGTGTCTGGGACTCTTTGTGTAACAGATTGTAAGTTTATATTGTTAGGAAATTCTGCATTTCATATACTGGCTTTATGCGAAGCACCTGCTCGAGATAACATTCTATGGGCTGAAATTGTGGAGGCTGGGGTGGGTGTAGAATAGAGAGAGAGAGATCATCCTGGCCTGAAATTTGGGGCGGAACCTGGATCTGCCTGGGTTTCCACACGTTTCGAAGAACGACCCAAATTCTGCTGCATCTTCCACCTGCCCTCCCACAAAAGAGAGGACAGCATTGGGGTGTGTCTGGGGAAGGGAGATCCTAGGCTTCTCTGGAAAATCCAGACAGCACAACTTCCATTGGCCTAGTGGAGCCATGCAAGCCAAGAGTTGGCATGAGTTCCATAATAGGACTGCCAAAAGACCCCAAAAAGTTCCTCAGCATAGGCAATCCATCCTAAAGTGGATCACTTATCATTAAAATTGATGGCTTGTGCATCCCTTGGGAGAAATTAATAATAATTTTGCGCATGCCTATTCGGCCTCTCCCAGACCTCAGACCCTGCCTCCGGAGTAGCCAGACGCCACTCCAATTTTCCTGCTGGAAGTTGGGGCAGACACCTTTGCTGTGTCTATATAGACACATGTCACCCGCCCCCATCATGCTCATGATTTAGTCCTTGTGATTAGCTGCAGTCTGACACAAGTCCCACTCCGCCACACTCCAGCCGCAGAACGGAATTCACCATCCAAAACAGGCATGCAGCCAATGAATAGTACAGGTAGCACTGCCTACATGCCTGAGTGATGATAATGAGCTGCCAGCACTAATTTCACGTGGTCCTTGCGAACACTTGAACATGTGCGAGAACCTCACACCCTGCCCCCTGCGTGCCCATTTCAGGCACAATTGCGTTTTTTAGACCAATGTTTCAGGTGTAGACCCTCCGTCAGAATTCTGAAATGGAGATCAGTTCCTTATCGATGGCTTGAATGTTCAGTCTCTCCTCCTTCTCTCCAAGTCCGTCTCCTACTTGCTTGTCCCCTTTACTCTGTAGTTTTCAGGCTTCAGCCGAAAACAGTGCAGCTGCGCAGACTGGAATTTTTTCAACACCTCCCAAGATGCACATACCTTGAAGTCCTAAACATTTATTTTTACCGGATGAGCAAGGTCACAGGTCAGAGTTGTCTGACTCTGGTCCATCCAGCCACAGCTCCACATCAAGCAGTATCGGTCACTGGAGTGGCAGGAGGTACATGGCATACAAAGTGAAATAATAATTCGCTTGAAATAAAAAGTCTTGTATCTATATCGTTTACCAAATAGCCGTTTTTTTCAAATTCTTTCCCCTTGAATTTCTTTCAGATTATCTTGTCATTATTACATTGCAGTTTGTGGGAGCATGCTGCCGTGTGTGCTAAATTCACAGAGCATAGCACACACAGCGCACACAGCTTCCTAACATGGCAGGCAGCTCTCTCGGAAGTCTCCGGAAATCTGCCTAGTTCTGTTTATTATTCACCTTGCACTTGCAGTATACAATACGTCCACTTCCACAGTGTGGAGCTACAAACATTACAAGCTTACAGTCATTACACTTCTCCCGCCTTAATGAAGAAGTCATCATAACAAACATCATACATAACTTTCATGTTTATACATAACACAGGATATAAATGTATTTTTTTTCCATGTTTACAAATTTAACTTTACCACTTGTTTTCTGTTTCGAAGAGGATACCTTCGCTTTCGAACAGAACCTTCCAAACATGGTCTCGAATCTAAATTCATTCGAGGCTCATCCCGAGGAACATTTTCCCCCACAGAATTTTCTTGGTTTTCATTTGAACTTACTCTAACTTCAGGCTCTTTGTTTTCCTGACTCGGACTCAGACTTTCATTCTGATTCTCTCCTGGATTTGTTTCCAGTACATTGGATTTAGGATTTGCTACTGGTGTATCAAAACTATCTGATGAGTCAGAAATAATTGAATCATTCCCACCTTCGACTCCTTCCATGTCTGCAGGTAAAATATAATCAATATGAACAAACCTAACCTGTCCATTATCAAACATCTTTACCAAATATGTGCGAGGACCACATATCTTCACCACTCTTCCTGGTAACCACTTTACCCATTTATGGTGATGGTTCTTCACTCTCACCTTCTGGTTTAATTTCACACTTCTCTTTTACTTTACCTCTTTCCTGATTCTCTTTCTGTCTTAATTGTGTCTCTTCTAGGGATTGTGCCAAATTTGGCTTTAACAACGAGAATCTGGTTCATGGCTGTCATTTGAGAAACAACTCTTCTGGTGTTCTACCAGTAGTTGTATGAGGAGTATTTCGATATGTAATCAAAAAATTAGCCAATTTGTGATCCAATGACAACTGTCGTTTCCTTGGATTTGGATCTAACATTTGTTTTTTGAGGGCACATTTTACAATTTGTACAGTGCGCTCTGCTGCACCATTCGAAGCAGGATGGTATGGTGGAACCATGGTATGTTTCACACAATTTTTGCTCGTGAATTGTGAAAATTCTTCTGAACGAAATTGTGGTCCATTATCCGAAACAATTTCTTCAGGGAGGCCAAATGCAGAAAATAATTTTTGTAAAATGTCCAATGTTTTACTTGTTGTTATTTTCCACATTGGAAACACTTCAACCCACTTCAAATGGCTATCAATCACAATAAACAATTGTTGTCCTTCTAACTCAGCAAAATCAATATGTAGCCTTTGCCACACCCTGGGAGGCCATTTCTATGGCTGTAATGGTACTGGTGGTGGTTGCTTGCTTACCGATTGACATGTCGTACACTGACTCACGATGTACTCTATATCTTTATCAAGACCTGGCCACCATAAATAACTGCATGCAAAACTCTTGGTCAAGCACATTCCCAGGTGCTGGTCATGGAGGTCTCCTAATAATTTGGACCTGAATTTATTTGGTATAACCACTCTTGCACCCCACATGTTACAATCTTTATCGACTGATAATTTATTCCTATGGATGAAGAATGGATGAATATCTTTGTCTGTTACCTGGTTTGGCCATCCATTTGCAATATACTCATACATATTTGACATCACTGGGTCACGTTTGGTTGCTCTACCAATCTCTTCAGCTGTGACTGGCAGTTCATCAATGTATGAAAAATAAAACACTTCTTCCCTATCGGGTGTAACTTGTGATGGGGAAGGCAATCTAGACATTGCATCAGCATTACTGTGATCAGCTGATCGCCTGTATTCAATATCATATATATATGCTGACAAAATCAAAGCCCATCTCTGCATTCGGGCTGCAGCTAAAGTTGGAACTGGGGACTTTGGATGGAGGATTGCTGTTAGGGGCTTATGGTCTGTAATGATGGTAAACTCACGACCATGCAAGTATTTGTGAAACTTCTTGACCCCAAAAATTAATGCCAAAGTTTCCCTTTCAATTTGCGCATAATTACTCTCACTGACACTGAGAGTGCGTGAAACAAAAGAAATTGGTATCTCCTCCCCACTACTTAATACATGAGAGATCACTGCCCCAAGTCCATATGGAGAGGCATCACATGATAGTTTAATCTCCTTAGATATGTCATAGTGAACTAACATGATGCTCTCTACCAATTTGCTTTTACATTCCTTGAATGCTGTATTGCATTCGTTTGACCACTTCCAATGGACCTGTTTTTTCAAAAGTTCATTCAGTGGATGTAATACTGTAGCCAAATTTGGTAGGAACTTCCCATAATAGTTCAAAAGACCCAAAAATAAATGAAGTTCAGTGACATTCCTGGGAGTGGGTGCTTTTCTAATTGCATCCAATTTTTCCATGGTTGGATGTAACCCATCTTTGCCTACTCTGTACCCTAAGTACTCTACTGAGTTTTTAAATAACTCACACTTATGAGCAGACACTCATACTCTGTGCTTCTCTAGCCGTTTGAGGACTTCATTCAATATGTTATTATGAATTTGCCTATTTGGTGCTGAAATTAGCATGTCATCCAAATAACATACTACCCCTTCAATACCTTGCAAAATCTGGTTCATCACTCCTTGGAATATGGCAGGGGCGGAAGACACTCCAAACGGTAGCCTATTAAATTTATATAGGCTTAGATGAGTATTTATAGTCAAACATGACTTGGATTCCTCATCTAGTTCAAGCTGTAAGTAGGCATTCGTAAGATCCAGTTTGGAGAAGATCTGACCACCTGTCAGTGTTGTGAACAAATCTTCTATATTCGGCAATGTATTGGGTACATTACCCTCTAAAACCTAGTTTACGGTTATTTTATAATCACCACACAATCTTACCTTACCATCGGACTTAGGTACAACAACAATGGGTGTAGCCCAATTACATCGATCTATCTTACAAATAATGTTCTCAGTCTCTAGTCTTTTGAGTTCTTGCTCAACTTTCTCCTTGAGTGCATATGGTACGGAACGTGGCTTGTAGTAAACTGATCTAACGTCCTTCTGTACCCTGACACTCGCCTTGAAGCCTTGGATCGGACTGCCCATTTCGCAGAACACCTTCGGATACTTCTTGATAACCTCATCCATTGATGAAAATCTCGCTTCCACACAGAAAATTTTACTCCAATCCAGCTTCAGTGAGCTCAACCAATTTCTTCCTAGTAAGGCAGGCTTGTCTCCTTTCACTACTATTAGAGGCAAGTTCTGATATTTCACCGGTATGGTGATACGACCTACCACAGGAATTTTCTCTCCTGAGTAGCCTCGCAGTTCTATCTTGGATTTCTCCAGTTGAAAATCACACAATTTATCGTGGTACAGCAACTCCGGTACTACACTCACGGATGCACCCGTGTCAATTTCCATTGGTATCTTGAATTCCGCAACATCTATGTGGATTTTGATGCTTTCTGAATCGCTGTCCGTTAATCTCGAGCTCCTGATGACGTGTAACTCTAACATCTCCTCGTCCTGTTGTTGTTCTTCTATGCTATGTAGTCTCTTTGGATTTCTACTCATATCTTTGAACGCTAGACACATAGCTTTAAAAGCTGGTTTACCCTTCAGTCGGCATGCCTTCGCAAGATGCCCAGTCTTTTTGCAGAAGAAACACTCTGCCTTCACGTATGGACAACTTTGAGCAATGTGTTGTCCCAGGCACCTATAACACGGCTTCGACGCTCTGTTAGAATTTCCAGTTTCTGAGACTTCCGGCCATGCCCGTCTTTTACCTTGAACCTTCAGGTGATTTACCTCGGTTGACTGACGACCGTAACCATTATTTAATTCTCGGGAATATTGTTCGGCCATGCCCATCGACCTCGCTGTCTGACAAACAATCTCAAAAGTCAAGTCATCCGTCATCAATAACTTCCTTCTGATCGCATCATTTTTCACCCCACAAACAAAACGATCCCGTAATGATCGGTTTTGAAAGTTTCCAAAATTACAGTGCATCTATAGATTTTTTAATGCTACAATGTAATCACTGATACTTTAATCAGCCTTTTGATTCTGAATCCCAAAACGATAGCTTTCAACAATTTCTAATGGTTTGGGGTTATAGTGCTGCTTCAGCTTTGTTAAAATCTCTTTAAGCGTTGTGTCCTTTGGCTCGTCAGGCACAAGCAGATTTACAAGGGTTTTGTATAATTCGGACCTGCCTCCGATAAGAAGATCACTTTCTTACATTCCAACATGGCCCGGTTCTGGACTGCATTGTCTGGAACTTCGATTATGTTATTTGCAATGAAATACATTTCTAGCCGATCCACATATGCTTTAAAACGTTTCTGGTCGTGTCTATGTTCCCTCAAATGTCCCAATACACCTGTCATTTTAATCTCTAGCTGTTCACACCATGTGCTGTATTTCACCTCGGATTTTTGTAGCTTTTTCCAAAGGCAGAAACTTCCAAAGTCTCTCTGTCGGCTGGCTGAATCCTTCCCCAACAAAATTTAAGCTTTAAATCATCCAAAAAATCCCATCCTCATCGTCAAGTGTGATATATTCACAGAGCACAGCACACACAGCTTCCTAACATGGCAGGCAGTCCTGTCGGAAGTCTCTGGAAATCTGCCAGGGCTGTTTATTCTTAACCCTGCACTTGCAGTACACAATACGTCCATATCCACAGTGTGGCGCTACAAACAACACAAGCTTACAGACATTACACTGTGTTTCCTACATTACAACAGTGACTACAAAAAGTACTACATTGGCTGTAAAACACTTTGGGACGTCCTGGGGTCGTGAAAGGCGTTATATAAATGCAAGCCTTTCTTTCTTTATTAGAATTGTACATTCACTGCTGAACTAATTTGATCGCAATTGTCTCTCAGGATGACAGGCTTTTAGGTGTCTCATGGTACATTACACACTCGCTTTCATTTAATCGGAGAACGCTTGCAGAAATTCAGTCCCAGTCATGGCATGTATGGTAAGTATCAATAATTGTATTTGAAATTTGAATAGCTTTGTGCTTTATTTTGTAATATTTTAAGAATGGATGAAGTGATTGAATCTCTTTTATTTATGTTATCACAGAGAGAGAACACAAAAACAGGAGCATCGGAGATATAAACATACAGCATACCATCATCATCATCATCATAGGCAGTCCCTTGGAATCAAGGAAGACTGCTTCCACTCTTAACATGAGTCCTTAGGTGGTTGAACAGTCCAATACGAGAACCAGAGTCCTTGTCACAGGTGGGACAGATAGTCGTTGAGGGAAGGGGTGGGTGGGACTGGTTTGCCGCACGCTCTTTACACTGCCTGCGCTTGTTTTCTGCATGCTCTCGGCGATGAGACTCGAGGTGCTCAGCGCCCTCCCGGATGCACTTCCCCCACTTAGGACGGTTTTTGGCCAGGGACTCCCAGGTGTTGGTGGGGATGTTGCACTTTTTTCAGGGACGCTTTGAGGGTGTCCTTGTAACATTTCCTCTGCCCACCTTTGGCTCGTTTGACGTGAGGGAGTTCCGAGTAGAGCGCTTGCTTTGGGAATCTCGTGTCTGGCATGTGAACGATGTGGCCTGCCCAGCGGAGCTGATCAAGTGTGGTCAACATACAAACAACAAACAACATACAAACAAACAGTGACAGACAGGAAAAGACCCACTGGTCCATCCACCCTGCCTTACATAACTGCGATGCCTTGTGCATCATAATATATACACCCCTCCCCCCACCCCACCCAGAAGCCACATAATCCTGTGTAAGAGCCCAAAATCCTGGATAATTGGGGGGAAAAAATCTGGAAAATACTTCTCCGACCCCTGCAAATTTCCCTGAGGGCAGTGCTCAATGATATGCTCCAGGATCTGATCAGGAGCTCCACAGTCACATGATGGGGATACTTTAATCTTCCATCTGTGGAGAAGGTGGCAGCATCTACCATGGCCGGTTCTGAGGTGGTTGATGGTTGTCCACTGTTTGCGAGGAAGGTTTGTTTAGGGCAATGCGATATAACCTCAGCCATTTCATTCGCACAAGAAAATATTTAGGTATTATCGAAGGCTGCAATAAAATAGGTTTCTATTTGTTCCACTAAAAAGATTTCTGATAAATATTAAACCTACCAGTTGAACAAATTAGATTTATTTGTTGTTATTTTACCCCTTTGCGTCTACCTGTAATATATCTCTTTGCTAATGATGTAACTCTTGAAAACAAAAATAACAGCAATAGTGTGTAGGGATTAGAAATGAGCTAGCTTGGCATAGTAATTGTAACATGTGAAGAAGTAAAAGGGACCAGGAAAAAATGAATCTGGTCATTACCTAAATAGCTGCTTTAGAAGTCGCATTACCCTAAACAAAAATTAATTTTACTGTGTAAATCTAAACCGAGATGTCAAAAAGTCATTGCAGATGTTATCTTTAAGATCATTAGTGAGAAATGGAAGTTCATCACCTGTCCCTGTGGTGGATCTAAAAACATCCCCTGAAGCACTGCATAATTTTCAATGTTAGAAGCCAAGGGGGAATGAGATCATGCATTGACCTTAGCGAATTGCAATGTAGACAATGGTAGTTGTAAACAGTCTTTTTTTATTCATTCTTGGGATATGGGCAGCCATCATTTATTGCCCATCCCTAGTTGCCCTTGAGAAGGTGGTGGTGAGCCACCTTCTTGAACCGCTGCAGTCCGTGTGATGAAAGTACTGTGAAGGAGCAAGTTCCAGGATTTTGACCCAGCGACTATGAAGGAACGACGATATAGTTCCAAGTGGGGATGATTTGTGACTTGGAGATTTTGTTTTGCTGCAGCCAGTTGAAGACTGTCATTACTCTTTCTCACCTTGTAACTGAGGCACACTGATTCCGAAATTACAACTGAAATGTACAGCCGATCAGTCAGTTGAAAAAAGACCAGTTATGATGTTCAGGTGTGTACCGTTCATCGCAACCTTTGCGATGAGGGGGGGGGCGGGGTTCTATGTCCAAAATGTTAACCCATGGTTTCTCTTTACAAATGCCAATTCATGTGCTGGGCACTTGCAGAATTTTCTGTTTTTATTTTGATTTCCAGCATTTATAGTGCAGTGCAATTCCGAGCTTGCTGTCCCCAATGTCATGCTTTGATATTTATTTAAATGCCTGCTCTTTCCCAGCAGTCACAAAGATCACAGAAATAAGTAGATGAGGGAAACAATTCAGCCCACTGAGCTCATCCTTCCACAGAAACCTAGAATCTCTCTCACCGCATATAATTGTCCCTTGAATGACCCAGAGTTTTTTGCCTTCACTTATCCTGTCTGCAAGACCCTACAATGGTAACAACAAAAAACGCAGTTATATAACATTTTTATAGAGCAGGAAATGGTACCAAATTGCTTCATCGGGCAAAAATTGACGTCAACCTAAAGAAGGAGATATTAGATGGGGGTGACTAAAAGCTGGGTCATTAAAGGCAGGCTTTAAGGGTGGGGGGGCTCTTAAAATAAATTTCTATAGCGCCTATCATGACCACGACCATTGGATGTCTCAAAGTGTTTACAGCCAATGAAGTATTTTTGGAGTGTAGTCACTGTTGTAATATAGGAAATGCGGCAATCAACTTAAATATTGGCCAGGACACCAGGGATAACTCAGCTGCTTTTCTTCGAAATAGTGCCTTTTACATCCACCTGAGAGAGCAGACAGGCCCTTAGTTTAATGTCTCATCTGAAAGACAGCACCTCCGATAGTGCAGCACTCCCTCAGTACTGCACTGGAGTGTCAGCCTAAACAGCCGGTGGTCGTGAAAGGCGCTATATAAATGCAAATCTTTCTTTCTTTGTGCACTGGAACTTGAATGATTCTATGATGTTCACATTCTTTTCTGGAACATCTTTTACTCTATCACTCATAACATTGTGTGTGTATGTGTCAGACAAATAAAAAGCCTGCTGGGAGATAAGGTGGTATAAAAATAATACATTTGTGGATGAATTTCTCTTTCTCTCTCTAAAGAAAAGAAAGACACACTTATATATAGTGCCTTTCAAAGCATTTCTTATTAAAAAAAAAAGGACAGGAGTTATCTCTTGAAATGGCATACTGCTTTCTTTAATTATTTATTTTCTTCATTAATTATGTATTTATATTATTATTATGTTTGTTCCCCCCGCCATACATCCTTTTAATTTCTCATCTGCAGCTTGACTCCGCTCCCCCCTTGTAAAGTCAGGCGAGATGCTTGTCCACATGAAGGCTATTAGATAATGAAAGCCCCAGTATATCTCAATTAACATTAGAGACTTAGCTGGAGACTGTGTTTGGCTATATTGTGAACATTGTGGAGTTAATCGGCTCAGTGCATGTCAGATACGATCTCTGAGCTACTAAAATGCCACAGTCTGAGTCTCCCGCGTCAGACACTCGCCCCCTTTTTCATTACCAAGTTTGGATGCAACTAAAGTGGCGTGCTGAGACACAGGAAGCATGTTATCAATTAGTGTAGCCAGGTGCACCAAATATTGGAATCAAACTTGACAACACATTCAGAAGGTCACACTCTGCAGAGCTTAGGCAACAGCAATAAATACATCCGTTTCTGGCACAGTAACATCTTAAGTTACCGACCAGCACACTTCTTGTTTCAGAAGATATATACCAATGATCTGTTCATACCACCATACCTGCCAAAATAGAAAACTAGCAGATGACCAACAGCATCACTAATATTGACACAGTCCCAAAAAAACAGTGAGTACTTAACTTTTATATAGTGCCTATCACCGTCGGCACATAATCCACTCTCGACCGCTTTGTCCTTGCAAACTACCGCCCCATCTCCCACCTTTCATTCCTCCCCAAAGTCCTTCAATATGCTGTTGCTGCTCCAATCCATGCCCATCTTTCCCGCCAGGGGATGGAGTATAAAAGCAGGGAAGTCTTGCTACAGTTATACAAGCAAAGAGTAGGAGTAAATGGGTATTTTTCAGAATGGCAGGCAGTGACTAGTGGGGTACCGCAAGGTTCTGTGCTGGGGCCCCAGCTGTTTACATTGTACATTAATGATTTAGACGAGGGGATTAAATGTAGTATCTCCAAATTTGCAGATGACACTAAGTTGGGTGGCAGTGTGAGCTGCGAGGAGGATGCAATGAGGCTGCAGAGTGACTTGGATAGGTTAGGTGAGTGGGCAAATGGCAGATGAAGTATAATGTGGATAAATGAGGTTATCCACTTTGGTGGTAAAAACAGAGAGACAGGCTATTATCTGAATGGTGACAGATTAGGAAAAGGGGAAGTGCAACGAGACCTGGGTGTCATGGTACATCAGTCATTGAAGGTTGGCATGCAGGTACAGCAGGCGGTTAAGAAAGCAAATGGCATGTTGGCCTTCGTAGCTAGGAGATTTGAGTACAGGGGCAGGGAGGTGTTACTACAGTTGTACAGGGCCTTGGTGAGGCCACACCTGGAGTATTGTGTACAGTTTTGATCTCCTAACTTGAGGAAGGACGTTCTTGCTATTGAGGGAGTACAGCGAAGGTTCACCAGACTGATTCCCGGAATGGCGGGACTGACATTCAAGAAAGACTGGATCAACTGGGCTTGTATTCACTGGAGTTCAGAAGAATGAGAGGGGATCTCAAAGAAACATTTAAAATTCTGACGGGTTTAGACAGGTTAGATGCAGGAAGAATGTTCCCAATGTTGGGGAAGTCCAGAACCAGGGGTCACAGTCTAAGGATAAGGGGTAAGCCATTTAGGACCGAGTTGAGGAGAAACCTCTTCATCCAAAGAGTGGTGAACCTGTGGAATTCTCTACCACAGAAAGTTGTTGAGGCCAATTCACTAAATATATTCAAAAAGGAGTTAGATGTAGTCCTTACTACTAGGGGGATCAAGGGGTATAGCGAGAAAGCAGGAATGGGGTACTGAAGTTGCATGTTCAGCCATGAACTCATTGAATGGCAGTGCAGACTCGAAGGGCCGAATGTCCTACTCCTGCACCTATTTTCTATGTTTCTATGTTTCTATGGTGAGGCCACACCTGGAATACTGCGTGCAGTTTTGGTTTCCATAGTTAAGAAAGGATATACTTGCTTTGGAGGCAGTTCAGAGAAGGTTCACTTGGTTGATTCCAGAGATGAGGGGGGTTGACTTTTGAGGTAAGGTTGAGCAGGTTGGGCCTCTACTCATTGGAATTCAGAAGAATGAGAGGTGATCTGATTGAAACATATAAGATTATGAGAGGGCTTAACAAGGTGGATGCAGAGAGGATGCTGCCACTGATGGGGGAGACTAGAACTAGAGGGCATGATCTTAGAATAAGGGGCCGACCATTTAAAACTGAGATGAGGAGGAATTTCTTCTCTCCGAGGGTTTAAATCTGTGGAACTCACTGTCTCAGAGAGCTGTGGAAGCTGAGTCATTGAATAAATTTAAAACAGATGTAGACAGTTTCTTAACCGATAAGGGAATCATCATCATCATAGGCAGTCCCTCGGAATCGAGGGAGACTTGCTTCCACTCTATAAATGAGTCCTTAGGTAACTGAACAATCCAATGTGAGAACCACAGTCCCTGTCACAGGTGAGACAGATAGTTGTTGAGGGAAAGGGTGGGTGGGACTGGTTTGCCGCACGCTTTTTCCGCTGCCTATGTTTAATTTCTGCATGCACTCGGCGATGAGACTCGAGGTGCTCAGCACCCTCCCGGATGCACTTCCTCCTCTTAGGCCAAGGAGCGAGGAGTCTTTGGCCAAGAACTCCCAGGTGTCAGTGGGGATGATGCACTTTATCAGGGCGGCTTTGAGGGTGTCCTTGTAACGTTTCCTCTGCCCACCTTTGGCTCGTTTGCATGAAGGAGTTCCAAGTAGAGTGCTTGCTTTGGGAGTCTCGTGTCTGCCATGTGAACAATGTGGCCTGCCCAGCGGAGCTGATCAAGTGTGGTCAGTGTTTCAATGCTGCGGATGTTGGCCTGGTCGAGGACGCTAACGTTGGTGCGTCTGTCCTCCCAGGGGATTTGCAGGATCTTGCGGAGACATCATTGGTGGTATTTCTCCAACAACTTGAGGTGTCTGCTGTACATGGTTCATGCCTCTGAGCCATACAGCAGAGCCCTGTAGACCATGAGCTTTGTCATGTATTCAACTATCATTGTCACCCATGTATAAGCTGACCTAAGTTGTACACCTTGAGAACATTGATCACAAGGGAGTGAACTTGTGGGAGACACTCCTAACCTGGACTTCAGGTAAAAAAAGGGGAAGTTCCACCCACCTTCATCTCTTGAGGTCTTTGTAATAAAGGTGACTGGTCACAAAGTGACCTTCTCTCAAGTATGGGCCTCATGTGCATTTATACTGTATAGTAAGGACATATCATTGGCGACGAGAAACTGGGATTTAAACCACGCGAGCATGGCCACTAGCAGCACAGGAGAGAGGTACTGTGTTGGTGATGATTGGGATGACTTTATTGAAAGATGACAGCAAAGTTTTGTCACTAAGGAATGGTTGGGACAGGATTCGACCGACAAACGCAGGGCTCATCTCCTGATGGTTTGTGGATCCAGAAAGTATTCCCCGATGAAGGACTTTCTAGCGCCAGAGAAGCTGGCGGACAAGACGTTCGAAGAGCTCAGTAAGTTGATCGGGGAACACCTTAAACCGGCGAGCAGCATGCACATGGCAAGACACCGGTTTTACACGCACCGGCGGCGAGAAGGGCAAAACGTTCCTGACTTCGTGGCAGACCTCCGGCGACTGGCGAGCCTATGTAAATTCCCAGATGCATGCAGAGCGGAAATGCTGCGAGACTTTTTTATTGAGGGCATCGGGCACGCTGGGGTTTTCAGGAAACTGATTGAGAACAAAGACTTGACCTTGGAAGCAGCGGCTTTGATAGCCCAGAAATTTATCTCAGGGGAGGAAGAGACCAGAATGATGTATGACAAAAATCTTGGCTCAAATGCGGCAAACGACCAGGGAGTCAACATTGTTAACGCGGCACACAGTTCTCTCGGCAGACAAGGGCAATCGGACATGCCCCAGCTTGTAATCCCCACGGGGGTAATTCAACAGAGACAATGGCTAGCTGAACGGCAATTCATGCCATCGCAATGGACAATGCGGCCAGTAATAGGGCCATCAACACCTGTTAATGGTGTGCTTAAGTACAGTTAGAGACAGTCAGAGACGATCGACTGGTAATGGACTTTTTGTTTCCAACAACGGGGCCTCCAGCTCATGCTGGAGGTGTGGAGGCAAACACCCAGCCAGAGGTTTCAGGTATCAGCAATATACCTGCAGAAACTGCAACGTCAGCGGTCACTTGGAGCATATGTGCAGGAAGCCTGCAGCCAGGTTGATGTACAAGGAGGTTGGGCCCGATGTAAGCCCTACGAGGCCAAATGAATATTGGGGGAAATCGCTGGAAGCTGAAGTTCAGCGAGTTCATGTGGAGTACATATACAATTCCGATACTAGGACGCCACTGATAATGATGAAAGTGCTCCTCAATGGCATCCCAGTATTAATGGAGCTAGACACAGGGGCCAGCCAGTCCCTGATGAGTATCAAACAGTTCGAAAGGTTGTGGGTGTCTGTAAAGTCCTATCCCCTCAGTACAGATTCACACGAGGCATGTAGTGAAGTCAAGGTCACTCTGGACCTGCACCTTTATTTCACAGCTCTGGAATGCTGCACTTGCCTGAGACCTGTGCTTATATACCTGTCACTTGCAAGTGCACCCCTGGTGGTAAGGTATGCTGGTGGTTACAGGTCATATCTTATTACAGTCATGTATAGCATGTTAGGATACAGTTATATATAATAATGTAAGATACATGACATCACCCTCCCCCAAGGTCTTAATGTTTTTATAGGTTCAGCCTCTCAGGTGGTCTACACTCTCACGTGGAGCGTCTGAGTTGTGGTTCAGTTGTTTGCCTTGATGTCAGTTTTTCTTTGGGTGTGGTTGCTGGTATCTCACCTGGGCTGTCTGTTTCGATTGGTGTGATTGTTGTTGACTCGCCTGGGCTGTCTGATGGGATTGCCCTTTCCTCAGGTTGTTCCCCCTGTCTGTCCATCAGGTGTGGTGTGAGTTCCACATTGTAATCTGCTCTGGTTCCGCAGTGTTGTTGGTAAATCTGCTTTTGACTTGGTCGACATGCCTCTGGCAGGTTTTGCCATTGTCCATTTGTACTACCAGTAGCCTGTTTCCTTCCTTGCCAGTTACTATCCCTGCAAGTCATTTGGAACTCCTGCCATAGTTTAGTACAAACACTTTGTCCCCTATCTCATTCCACCTCCCCCTCAAATTTCTGTCATGGTACTCAGTCAGCTTACGGCACTTTGCCTCAACTATTTTGTGATTAATGAGAGCCTTGTTTTTAAAGTCCCTTTCATCAACAGTTGTGCGGGGGGATCCCAGTCACTGAGTGCGGACGAGATCTGTATGCCAGCAGCAGTCGCGACAGGCAACCCTGCAGCGTGGGACCTTGGATTTTAAGCATGCCTTGTTTAATGATTTGCACTGCTCTCTCGGCCTGGCCATTGGAGACCGGCTTGAACGGTGCTGTCTTGACGTGATTTATGCCGTGGTCAATTATAAAATCTTGGAATTCTGCACTGGTGAAGCACAGACCATTGTCACTGACCAATGTGTCAGGGATTCCGTGCATTGCAAACATGGTTGCAAGGCTCCCCACAGTGGTGGAGGTTGTGCTCGAGTTTAAAATGGTGCATTCGATCCACTTTGAAAATGCATCTACAACTACAAGGAACATTTTGCCCATGAATGAGCCTGCATAGTCTACGTGCACCCGCGACCACGGTTTGGTAGGCCAGAGCCAGGGGCTCAGTGGAGCCTCCCTGTGGGCATTGCTGAGTTGGGCACAAATGGTGCACCTTCGGATGCAGAGCTCCAAGTCCGCGTCAATACCAGGCCACCAGACGTGGGATCTGGCTATGGCCTTCATGAGAACGATCCCCGGGTGCTTGCGGTGGAGCTCCCGGACAAATGCCTCTCTGCCTCGCAGAGGCATGACTACTCGGCTGCCCCACAATAGGCAGTCTGCTTGTCGTGATAGCTCATGCATGCGCCTGTGAAAGGGTTTTAATTCCTCGGGGCAGGCATCCACGAGCCTCTGCCCAGTCACTGGTTAGGACACATCTTTTTACTCAGGATAACGTGGGGTCGCTGGTCGTCCAGGCTCTGATTTAACGAGCCGTCATGGGCGAACCTGTGGACTCAAAGGCATTGATTGCCATGACCATCTCACAGTCCTGTTCGTCAGACCCTTCGGTGGTCACCAGGGGTAGCCTGCTGAGCGCGTCGGCACAGTTGTCTGTGCCTGCTCTGTGCCTTATGGTATAGTCGTAGGACGCCAGCATGAGTGCCCACCGTTGAATTCGCGCCGAGGCGTTGCCGTTTATTGCCTTGCTCTTGGATAGGAGGGACGTGAGGGGCTTGTGGTTGGTTTCTAATGCGAACTTGGCCCCGAAAAGTTATTGGTGCATCTTTTTTGACACCTTACACGCACGCGAGCGCCTCCTTCTCTACCATTCTGTACCCGCGCTCCGCCCGCGAAAGTGACCTGGAGGCATAAGCTATGGGTTGTAATTTGCCCGCACTATTGACATGTTGCAAAACACACCCGACCCCATACGCTGATGCATCGCATGTGAGAACTAGCTTTTTACCTGGGTCAAAGAAAGTCAAAACGCTGTTGGAACACAGAAGGTTGCGTGCCTTATTGAAGGGCTGTTCCTGGGCGTCCCCCCAAAACCAATTGCCCCCCTTCCTGAGTAGCACGTGGAGAGGCTCCAGCAGCGTGCTTAAGTTCTGCATAAAGTTCCCAAAGTAATTGAGTAGCCCAAGAAAGGCACGCAGTTCTGAGACATTCCGGGGCCTGGGTGCCAGGCGGATTGCTTCTGTTTTGGACTCTGTTGGGCGGATTCCATCAGCGGCAATCCTTCTGCCCAAAAATTCAACCTCGGGTGGATTTCTTGACTCTAAGGCATACCCGATCCAACCGCTTTAGTACTTCCTCCAAATTACGGAGATGGGAGTCAGTGTCCCTGCCCGGGATAAGTATGTCATCTTGAAATACAACCGTCCCAGGGATGGACTTGAGCAGACTCTCCATGTTGCGCTGGAATATGGCAGCTGTCGACCTGATGCCGAATGGGCATCGATTGTACATGAAAAGGCCTTGATGTGCGTTGATGGTGGTGAGTAGCTTGGATTCCTCGGTCAATTCTTGCGTCATATACGTAGATGTGAGGTCTAGTTTTGAGAAAAGTTTACCTCCAGCCAATGTGGCAAATAAGTCCTCCACACTGGGCAGCGGGTACTGGTCCTGTAGGGAGACTCTGTTTTTGGTAGATTTGTAGTCCCCATAGATTCGTACGAATCCGCCAAGCTTCATGACTGGGACGATGGGACTTGCCCAGTCGCTAAATTCCACAGGTGATATAATGCTTCCTGCAGAAGCCTGTCTAGTTCGTGTTCAATCTTTTCCCTCATCACATAGGGTACAGCTCTGGCCTTGTGATGGACCGGTCTAGCATCCTGTGTGATGTAGATTTTGACTTTGGCCCCTTTGAAAGTGCCCACACCTGGCTGAAAGAGATGTTCAAATCGCTTTATAACTGTTGAGCAGGAGGTCCATTCCTCTAATGACATGGCATGGACATCATCCCATTTCCAGTTTAGTTTTGCCAGCCAGCTTCTCCCCAGCAGTGCTGGGGGGTCTCCGGGGACAATACACAGGGAAAGTCGGTTCACTGTCCCTTTGTGTGTGACAGAGAGCATGGCGATGCCGAGGACTGGTACGATTTCTTTGGTATAGGTCCTTAGTGGGGTGTCGACCCTTGTGAGTTTTGGTCTGTCTCTTTTATGCGGCCACAGTTGTTCAAATTGTTGAGCGCCCATGAGAGATTGACTCGTTCCCGTATCCAGCTCCATGTTGACAGCTATCTCGTTGAGTAGGACCCTCATCATTATTGGAGGCGTTCTGTTGTTGGAGCAGCGGCCATTGATCGTGTTGACCCGCTGTACATCGGTGCCCTGGGTACTGTCCCCACCATCTTCTGGTCCGCTTTCCAACCCATCCGATTCGTATACCAGCCGAGCTGCCGTTTTTTTGCACATGCGGGCCAAATGCCCTGTATATTCACAATTTCTGCAAACAGCCTGCTGAAATCGACATCCTCTTGATGAGTGCCCACCCCCACACCTTCAGCACAGACCTGTTCCATTGTTTAAAGTGTTCCCAAAGAATGAGCTGCGTCTGGCTGATCTCTCTTGAGCTTCTCTCAGTTTGTAGTTGATTGCTCGCATTGTGGGATGATGAGGTGTGAACGGCCATTCCTGTGGCCCTTGATGGCTTCTGCCTGCTGTCGAGAACCTGTTCTTCCGGTTTTGTCTGTGTGTGGAGGTAGCAGCTTGTTTAGTGCTGTGAACTTCTTGTTCCAATATTTCGTTAGTTGTCGTACCTGCATTGTAAATCAACCTCGTTTCTTCTTCCCCTCCCAAGAATGTCTGTGCAACCAGTGATACTGCCTCTAAAGTCAGGTTCTTGGTCTCTATGAGCTTTCGGAATATGCCTGCATGGCCTATTCCTTCAATGATAAAGTCTCTCAGCACTTCTCTCCTCAGTTCATCGGAGAACTCACATAAACTCGCCAACCCCAACCTCCGAAGTTCCGCCACGAAGTCGGGTATGCTCTGGCCCACACAGCGTCTGTAGTTGTAGAACCTGTGTCTGGCCATGTGTAGGCTGCTCGCTGGCTTCAGGTGGTCTCTTACCAGTGTGCTCAATTCTTCAAACGACTTGCTTGCTGGTTTCTCGGGTGCCAACAGATCCTTCATTAAAGCGTATGTTTTCGAGCCACAGCTGGTCAAGAGATGAGTTCTTCTCTTGTCTGCCTTATCGTCGCCTAACCAGTCTTTCATTACAAAGCTTTGCTGGAGCCTTTCTATAAAGTCCTCCCAATTGTCTCCCGCATTGTACTTTTCATCTGATCTGTTGTTCGCTATTCTGTGGATTCTGTAATCCCATCCTCGTCGCCACTGTAAAGTCCTGTCCCCTCAGGACAGATTCACATGAGGCATGTAGTGAATTCAAGGTCACTCTGGACCTGCACCTTTATTTCACAGCTCTGGAATGCTGCACTTGCCTGAGTGTGCTTATATACCTGTCTCTTGCAAGTACACCCCTGATGGTAAGGTATGCTGGTGGTTACAGGTCATATCTTATTACAGTCATGTATAGCATGTTGGGATACAGTTATATATAATAATGTAAGATACATGACAGTGTCCAAGGCCAGAAAACCAAAATTATTGCCGATTGACGCACTGCTATGGACATATACAAAGGAGATCATTCGACTGCTAGGCAGTGTCACAGTAGTCGTGACCCACAAAGATTTGGAGAACAGGTTGCCACTCTGGATTGCCCCGGGGGATGGTCCCGCACTACTGAGGAGGAGTTGGCTTGCTGTCATGGAAATGGGGAGATGTCAATGCATTCTTCTGTGGAGCGAGTATCATGTTCACAGATCCTGGACAAATTTGACTCATTATTTCAACCCGGCATCGGCACTTTCATGGGGACCAAGGTAGTGATTCACATAAACCCGGATGCCAGGCCAGTACACCACAAGGCCCGAGTGGTGCCGTACGTGATGCGGGAAAAGATAGGATGCGAATTGGACCGACTGCTGAGGGAAGGCATCATCTCGCCAGTCAAATTGAGTGACTGGGCGAGCCCGATTGTGCCGGTGCTCTAGGCGGATGGATCGGTCAGGATATGTGGTGATTACAAGGCCACCATCAATCGGGTGTCACTCCAAGACCAGTACCCGCTACCTAGAGCGGAGGACCTCTTTGCGATGCTATCCAGTGGCAAACTTTTTTCAAAATTGGACCTGACCTCAGCTTACATGACCCAGGAGCTGGCGAGTGAGTCGAAGAAGCTGACCACCATCACGACACACAAGGGGTTGTTTGAGTATAACAGATGTCCATTCGGGATTCGTTCGGCCGCCGCGATCTTTCAGCAAAATATGGAAAGTCTCCTCAAGTCGATTCCAAGGATGGTGGTTTTCCAAGACGGCATCCTCATCACGGGTCATGATACTGAAGAACACCGTCACAATCTGGAGGAAATGCTTTGCAGACTGGACCGGGTAGGGCTGCGACTGAAAAAGGTGAAGTGCGTCTTCTTAGCTCCAAAGGTAGAATTCTTGGGGATGAGGGTAGCAGCAGATGGGATCAGACCCACTGCGTCCAAAACGGAAGCGATCCAGAGAGCACCCAGACCCCGTAACACGACGGAGCTGCATTCGTTCCTGGGGCTCCTGAACTATTTTGGTAACTTTCTTCTCAAATTGAGCACGCTGTTAGAGCCGCTACACATGCTCCTACGCAAAGGTTGTGATTGGTTCTGTGGGGACAGCCAGGAAAGGGCTTTTGATAGAGCACGCAACTTGTTATGCTCCAACAAACTGTTAATGTTATATGACCCGTGTAAGAATCTTGTTCCTACGTGTGATATGTCGTCCTATGGGGTCGGGTGTGTGTTGCAGCATGTGAATGCCAATGGTCAGTTACAGTCAGTAGCTTATGCCTCCAGAAGTCTGTCCCAGGCAGAAAGGGGCTAGGGATGGTAGAAAAGGAAGCGCTAGCATGTGTATATGCAGTAAAAAAAAATGCACCAGTGCCTGTTTGGCAGGAAATTTGAGCTGGAGACAGTTCACAAACCCCTAACGTCCCTTTTGGCCGACAACAAGGCCATAAGTGCGAATGCATCGGCCCACATACAGATGTGGGCACTTATGTTAGCCACCTATGACTACACAATTCGGCACAGACCTCGCACTAAAAACTGAGCCGATGCACTCAGCAGGCTCCCACTAGACAGCACTGAGGGGACAACTGAGCATGATGCTGAGATGGTCATGCCTGTTGAAGCTTTTGAAAGCGAAGGCTCACCTGTGACAGCCCGTCAGATTAAAGTCTGGACAAATAAAGACCCGCTACTGTCTTTATTTAAGAATGTGTCCTGAATGGGGACTGGGCAGCCACGTACGGGTGGAATTTAAACCATTTCATAGGCGCAAGGATGAACTTTTGACTCAGGCTGATTGCCTACTGTGGGAATACCGAGTAGTCATGCCCCAGAGGGGCAGAGAAGTATTTATCAGAGAACTTCACAATGAGCACCCAGGCATTGTCATGATGAAGGCAATTGCCAGGTCACACATTTGGTGGCCAGGGATAGATGCAGACCTGGAACTTAGTGTTCGCAGGTGCAACACGTGTGCTCAGCTGGGCAATGCACCCAGGGAAGACCCCCTTAGCCCCTGGTCCCGGCCCACCAAGCCATGGTCACGCATCCATGTGGACTATGCAGGTCCTTTCATTGGAAAAATGTTTTTGGTTGTAGTAGACGCCTACTCCAAATGGATTGAGTATGCCATTTTAAATTCAAGCACATCCTCTGCCATGGTCAAAAGTCTACGGGCAATGTTCGCCACCCATGGTCTACCAGATATCTTGGTCAGCGACGATGGCCCGTGCTTCAAAAGCATTGAATTCCAGGACTTCATGGCAGGCAATGGAATCAACCATGTCAGAACGGCACCGTTCAAGCCGGCCTCAAACGGCCAGGCAGAACAAGCAGTGCAGATAATCAAACAGGAGATACTCAGAATACAAGGGGGTTCCCTACAAAACTGCTTATCACGCCAATAGATCCCGACCACACTCGCTCACTGGGGTTCCACCCACAGAGTTGCTAATGAAAAGGACGCTCAAAATGAGGTTATCCCTTATACACCCTACTATGAAAGAAATTGTTGAGAGCAGGCATCAGTCACAATGTGACTACCATGACAGGAATGTGAGGGCGCGAAGTATTGATGTCAATGACCCTGTTTTTGTCCTTAATTACGCTGCAGGGCCCAAATGGCTTGCAGGCACTGGGATTGCCAAAGAGGGGAATAGGGTTTTGGTAATTAAACTTACCAATGGACAAATCTGCCGCAAACACTGGATCAAACTAAAAGGAGGTTCAGCAACCCCATAGAAGAAGCAGAGGAAGAACACGACGTAGAGTTTACTTCACCACAGGTGACCGAACACCGGAACCAAGTGGAGTCACTGTGGGCAGTCCGGACAGGCCTGAGGCACTGCAAACAGCCGACACTCAGGCCAGTGCCCAACAACCGGAGCCCCAACTCAGGCGCTCTACAAGGGAGCGTAAACCACCAGAGAGACTTAACCTGTGATCCCAATAAGACTTTTGGGGGGAGGTGATGTCATGTATTCAACTATCATTGTAACCCATGTATAAGCTGACCTAAGTTGTACACCTTGAGGACATTGACTACAAGGGGGTGAACTTGTGGGAGACACTCCTAACCTGGACTTTCAGGTATAAAAGGAGAAGCTTCACGCACCTTCAGTCTCTTGAGGTCTTTGTAATAAAGGTGACTGGTCACAGAGTGACCTTCTCTCAAGTATGGGCCTCGTGTGCATTTATACTGTATAGTAAAGACATATCAAGCTTGGTGGCAGATTTGAGGGCCTGGCCTTCGAACACTCTTTTCCTCAGGCGGCCGAAGGCTGCACTGGCGCACTGGAGGCGGTGTTGAATCTCGTCATCAATGTCTGCTCTTGTTGATCAGAGGCTTACGAGGTATTGGAAATGGTCCACGTTGTCCAGGGCCGCACCATGGATCTTGATGACTGGGGGACAGTGCTGTGTGGCGAGGACAGATTGGTGGAGGACCTTTGTCTTACGGATGTTTAGTGTAAGGCCCAGCTTTCGTACGCATCAGTGAACACGTTGATTATGGCTTGGAGTTCAACCTCTGTATGTGCGCAGACGCAGGCATCATCCGCGTACTGTAGCTCGACGACTGAGGTTGGGGTGGTCTTGGACCTGGCCTGGAGACGACGAAGGTTGAACAGGTTCCCACTGGTTCTGTCACTTAGTTCCACTCCAGCGGGATGCTTATTGAGTGTGAGGTGGAGCATGGCAGCGAGGAAGATTGAGAAGAGGGGTGGCGCGATGACACAGCCCTGCTTGACCTCGGTCACCTGATCCTCCTCGGTGACTTCAACGCCAGGGTTGGCAAGGACACAGCCCCCTGGGGAGGTGTGATCGGCAGAGAGGGGGTAGGGAAAAGCAACTCCAGCGGTACCCTCCTTCTGACAAAATGTCTAGAACATGATTTTGTCATCACCAATCCCTTGTGCTGCCAGAAGGACAAATACAAGGCATCGTGGCAACACCCTCGCTCAAAACACTGACACCTGCTCGACTATGTCATCGTCAGAGCCAGGGATCGCAAGGATGCCATGACAGGAGCTGACAACTGCTGGACGGACCACCGCCTAATCCGATCCTTCATTGGCATCAACATAGCCCCAAAGCGACGAGGGCAGCAGAAGCAGTGCCGCAAAAAGGTCAATGCCGGGGCATTCAAAGACCCAGCTAAGAGAGCTCTATTCAGTGAGTGCCTCACAGCTAAGCTAGCTTGCCTTGATGACCCCAAGACGCAGAATGCCCACAGCGCTTGTTCTTCCCTCCAGGCCTCCATAACCAGTGTCTGCGAAGAGACACTTGGTCACTCAACCAGGAAATACCACGACTGGTTTGACGAGAATGACCAGGAGATCCAAGAGCTAATAGCTCACAAGCGCAGGGCATTTCTGAGCCATAAGCAACAACCCAACTTGGGAGCAGCAAGGCAGCATTACAGATGGCTTAAGGCCGAGGTCCAACAAAAAACTCAGGGCCTAAAGAACAAATGGTGGATGGAGAAAGCACAGGAGATACAGCAGCTGGCTGACAGCCATGATGTGCGAGGATTCTTCATCGCAGTCAAGGCCACCTACAGTTCAAATTCCCAAGGCCCCACCCCACTGCAGGCCAAGAACGGGGAAACACTCATCAAGGACACCGAGGCAGTCAGGGCCCGCTGTCGAGACTCTGCCTTTGACTTGAGTATCCTCGAGTCCATCTCACAGCATACTACCCACTACCACCTCAGTAAAACCCTGCACGAGGTAGAAAAAACCATAAGACAGCTTAAGAACAACAAGGCTACGGGAGCGGATGGAATCCCTGCTGAGGCACTGAAGTATGGCGGAGAGACACTGTTGGTGCAAATGCATAACCTTACCTCTCTCATCTGGAGGGAGGAGAGCATGCCAGGAGATCTCAGAGATGCAATGATCGTGACCATCTTTAAAAAAGGGGACAAGTCCGACTGCGGCAACTACAGAGGCCTTTTGGCTAAGATCTGCATAACTAACCTGACCAGCCACCATGACTTCCGGGTGGTTCCTCCCTGGTCAGGAAGGTATATGCTTACATTTTTGTAAACAGGAGGTGGGTGGGATGGCTTGACCCATCCACCTCCACGGAGGTGTGTGGTGGACCTGACCCATTCACCTCCATGGCACGAACCTGGTATTGCAGTACTTCCAGGAACGGTGCAGTGGCTCTAGGCCTTTTGGCTAAGAGCATTGGCGCAGAGTGATCCTTGACTGGTGCAGGGTGACCTCTGGCGTTTGTGACTTGACAAAGAATTGGAAACGATTGGCTACGAATTTATTTAAAAAAAAAAAAAAAAAAAAAACTACAGAGGAATCTCCCTGCTATCGGCCACTGGGAAAGTCGTTGCTAGAGTCCTCCTCAACTGTCTTCGCCCTGTGGCTGAGGAACTCCTCCTGGAGTCACAGTATGGAATTTGTCCCCTACGGGGCACAACGAACATGATTTTTACAGCGTGACAATTGCAAGAAAAATGCAGGAAACAGCACCGGCCCTTGTACATGGCCTCCTTCGACCGTACAAAGGCCTTTGACACTGTCAACCGCGAGGGTCTATGGAGCATCCTCCTCCATTTCGGATGCCCTCAAAAGTTCATCATCATCCTCCACCTGCTCTACGATGACATGCAGGCCGTGATCCTTACCAACGGATCCATCACAGACCCAATCCACGTCCGGACCGGGGTCAAGCAGGGCTGCGTCATCGCGCAAACCCTCTTCCCAATCTTCCTCGATGCCAGGCTCCACCTCACACTCATAAGGAAATAGAAACATAGAAACATAGAAAATAGGTTCAGGAATAGGCCATTCGGCCCTTCGAGCCTGCACTACCATTCAATATGATCATGGCTGATCATGCAACTTCAATAACCCATTCCTGCCTTCTCTCCATAACCCCTGATCCCTTTAGCCGTAAGGGCCACATCTAACTCCCTTTTGAATATATCCAACGAACTGGCCTCAACAACTTTCTGTGGTAGAGAATTCCACCGGTTCACAATTCTCTGGGTGAAAATGTTTCTCCTCATCTCGGTCCTATATGGCTTACCCCTTATCCTTCGACTGTGACCCCTGGTTCTGGACTTCCGCAACATCGGGAACATTCTTCCTGCATCTAACCTGTTCAATCCCGTCAGAATTTTATATGCTTCTATGAGATCCCCTACCTTTCTTCTAAATTCCAGTGAATATAAGCCTAGTCGATCCAGTCTTTCTTCATATGTCAGTCCTGCCGTTCCGGGAATCAGTCTGGTGAACCTTCGCTGCACTCCCTCAATAGCAAGAATGCCCTTCCTCAGATTAGGAGACCAAAACTTCACACAATACTCAAGGTGTGGTCTCACCAAGGCCCTGTACAACTGCAGCAAGACCTCCCTGCTCCTATACTCAAATCCTCTTGCTATGAAGGCCAACATGCCATTTGCTTTCTTAACTGCCTGCTGTACCTGCATGCCTGCTTTCAATGACTGATGTACCATGACACCCAGATCTCGTTGCACCTCCCCTTTTATTAAATCTGTCACCATTCAGATAATAATCTGCCTTCATGTTTTTGCCACCAAAGTGGATAACCTCACATTTATCCACATTCTACTGCCATGCATTTGCCCACTCACCTAACCTGTCCAAGTCAACCTGCAGCCTCTTAGCATCCTCCTCACAGCTCACACTGCCACCCAGCTTAGTGTCATCTGCAAACTTGGAGATATTACATTCAATTCCTTCGTCTAAATCATTAATATATATTGTAAATAGCTGGGGTCCCAGCACTGAACCTTGCGGTACCCCACTAGTCACTGCCTGCCATTCTGAAAAGGGCCCATGTATTCCCACTCTTTGCTTCCTGTCTGCCAACCAGTTCTCTATCCACGTCAATACATTACCCCCAATACCATGTGCTTTAATTTTGCACACTAATTTCTTCTATGGGACCTTGTCAAAAGCCTTTTGAAAGTCCAAATACACCACATCAACTGGTTCTCCCTTGTCCACTCTACTAGTTACATCCTCAAAAAATTCTAGAAGATTTGTCAATCAAGAATAAGGGGCTATGGGACCGGGCAGGGAAGTGGACCTGAGTCCATGATCAGATCAGCCATGATCGTATTAAATGGTGGAGCAGGCTCGAGGGGCTGTATGGCCTATTCCTGCTCCTATTTCTTATGTTCTTATGTTCACTCTCTTTTTCAATCTCTCCAATCAGGTTTCAATATGAGGCCAAGGTGGGTGGCTTTCATTCAGCCCCTCGAGCCTGTTCCGCCATTCAATGAGATCATGGCTGATCTGTGTCCTAATAGGCTGGATTTTGGGCTTTTTGGATTTCGGGGCGTTAATCGCAGCAGAAACTGCAAGTTTCGGTGAAAATATAAGTTGGAGGAGCGTTGGCATTAAGTCAGGTGTTGCACAACTTTGTGCGCTCGAGCCGAAACTTGCGGCGGTAAAGAAGTTTCATTGTTGTTTAGTGCCCTGCAACATAATATCATATATTGTATGGTTTTATTTTGGTGGGGGGGAGTTTTTGTGATTTTGTTGCATTAAAATTTATGACTCACCATTTACCATTGGTGCCTTGTGCATCATTCCAACATTCACAGGAAATGTGCCTTTATGGGGGCACATAGCGTGTCCAGTATTAGCTCCATCCCTCAATGTCTTCCATTTAGGAGCCGGTCCATTATGAGCTGGCGACGTGCGAGTGTTGGTCCGGCAGCATCTTCACGCTGCCTCCCCCGTGGATGGAGTGGTTATCCAATGGGGGCCTCGCCAGGCTCCTCTTCATATTTCTCCTCCTCCTGAGGTGGGCCTGCAATCCCCACTGGCAATGCCTGGCCCCTCATGATGGCCAAGCTGTGCACCACAATGAATTCGGATACCTGTTGAGGGGAGTATTGAAGGTTGTCTCTAGAGGCATCGGTCTGCCTGTAGGAGATGGCATATCTCTGTCAGCATTTCCTTTCGGAAGCGCAGCCTTCTCACACACTGCTCCACCGAGTGCTGGAGGTGTGAGCGTTCGTGCCTGTAAACCCGTGGTGGGGTAATCCCTCCTCCCCGGATACCTTCGGCCTCTTGTCATGGCCAAGAGTCCTTCCTCTAGCCTGACATCGTCTGGCAACAGCATGGAGCATGATACGCTGGTGAACTAGTAATGCCCCCATTAAATTTTCTCACTGAAGTTGTAAGGGCATTGTAATGGCAGATAAAAGTGAAGTTTGCAAGCTGGAGATTCACACAGCATTATGTGCACAACCGTTGTAGTCAATATGACTTTTGATGTAGGATCGTCATCCCCCCATTTAACTATGCTACCAATACCGCCTGCCGCGCCCTGGGACCACCTGGTTTTTTCAGGCCTTTCCTGGGGGGGGCGTTAAATGAGGCGTTAAGGCCGAATGTTCCATCCGGGGCGCTAGCACAGTGTTGCACAATGATTTATGTCATCATCACACTAAAAACGAAGCGTGGGGCGATAAGTTTGTGCGCCGATGCAAACCAATAGCCGAATCTTCTGGCCGGGCACTAAATCCAGGACACCCAGCATAACACCCAAAAACAGCATTTAATGCCCCACCGGGCGCTAACAAGATGCAAATGAGCCGAAAATGAAGCCCTATATAGCCTGTTTCAGGCGTGGGTCATGGACCCCTATTTTGTGCCTACACCAATATGATGGGCGGCGCATTTCATGCTCATAAAGAACATGCGCTTCCTACCATCCATATTGGAGGCTTGCATGCTCGTTTAATGCCCCCAAAACTGTCGCGGAACCATCGAATTTCTAGCCCACCTCCTGTTAAACTGGTATCCTTCACCAAGCACGAACTGGACCAGACAGACAAAAGAAATTGTCTGTTATCCATCAGAGAAAAGTGTGTTTTGACAATTATTGTTGCTGATACTTCAGTGGTGAACTGTGACATTGAAGTGACAATGAGGAATATGGATTGCATTATAATATAAACGTAGTAGTACATAACCCGTAAGTGAACCAGGTCTCTGTCAAAAACACTTTCAGATGCTGGTCTTATGATGTAAGACTGCCCATCAGACCATTCAGTGAGAGCCAATGCTGTTCAACCATCTGAAAGGACTATTGGCTAAAAGGTTTGTTCAGCCATAAAGTGGGCAGGATTGTCGTGTTGCAGAGGGCCCGTAAATTTGTGGTCTTTCAGTACACTCCTGCCGTATCTTCAGCAAATGTTAGCCAGAAAGACTGGAAATGCGGTCAGCATTCAGGCCTTGAATTAGGCCACTGAAGGGTTGGAGAGTCTCCCTGCCCATTACAAGGCCAGCAGTGTAAGAGGGGTTGGGCCATGGAGGGGTCTTCCAATGTTGGGAACTCCCACGTCCCCAAATCCGAGGACCTGGCATAGGTCCAGCGCGAAACGCTGGTGAGAGCGAACATACCATGCAGCCAAATGGAGAAAATGTATCCCGCCAGGGGAGTGGATCCATGCTGGGATTGTGCCCTGGATGGTCAAAGGCAAATGTTTAGCTCTAAAGCAACCCCCAACCTTTGGGGGGCGACAGGTGGGTTCTCTTACAGGAATACCTGGCATCCCTCCCAGAATCTGCAAGTTGTGCCAGACCCTCGGTGTGCCTGCTGCGATGGGCGGGTGCCCAGGAAGCACCGCTAGCGTGTTGGGCTCCTGCCATTCACATGTAAAGTACGGGATCTCCCCCGATACCACAAATCTTGGGTAGGGAGGTGAGGGGGAGGGATCAATGGCAGAAGACTTGGCTCGGCTTCTCCCAACAATTACACCAAATGAACCCACGGATTTCTGGCCCCAGTGCCCCACACGGCTGCTGCTTCTTTGATGCAGGAAGTGAGGGGCGATTGTGAATTAACAAACCCGTGTATAAGATTGCCGTTGGTTCATTCAGTCTGTTCCTGTCGCTTTTATACTGTGGTATTTAGAATAAGCTTTATCCAGAATTCCTGAAATACTACAGCTCGGCCTGCGAGAGGGCTCCTTCTGCTCCGATTCAAATATTTTGATGAACGTTTACTTTATTTCCAAAGAAGAAATTCTTGGGGGTGGGGTGGCAATCAGCCTCATGCCAGAGAGTTGTTTATGCCTGAAGAGGTCCCTTTCCAAATCTACAGGAGCCGCTAGCAAAGGAGATGGTAGCAGCTGCCGTAACAGGGCGATGTTCCTGAATGCTTAAAACTGACTGGGAGAAAAAGGCCACAGTCAGTGAGCAGATGTTTATGTATAATCGCTGGGTTCTTTCACCTCAATCGATTAGTTTTGCAATGAGCTGCTTCGCTGTTTCAATTGTGCAGAGGTGTCCGAAAGTTGTCCTTAGCAAAATAGAAACCTTATCATTGGCTGAAAAATGTAAACAACTTGTGTGCCAATTTAAGCAGCCCTTTGTTTCATCAGATGGATCTTTTGTCTCAGATATTTCATGAGTTATTTACATATGTTTATGAATTCTATTATTCAAAGTCTAACACGTGCCGCTTTGTTTTCCTTTAAAGGTTGGTTTATTTTTTATTTACCCCCACTTCTCCTCCTCCACTGGCTTGTGCTAGGTTATGGTTCTATTAGTACCAGCAGTCCTCTGGTAGCTCACCTCAAGTGGCTATTTTCCATGTGTGGGACTAAAAAGATACAATGACAGGCTATTTGACAGCAGTGGGCATCACTTCAGAGCTTGTAGCTAATCTTACCCAAAATCTACTTGTGCATTTTCCCGAACATAGGAACAAGAATATGCCATTCAGCCCCTCGGGTCTGTTGTACCATTCGATCGGGGCCGATCTATATCTTAACTCTATCTACTGGCCTTGGTTCTGTTTCCCTTAATACAATTGTCTAACAAAAATCTATCAATCTCGGTTCTGAAATTTTCAATGGACCTAGCCAGATCAGAGTTTTGGGGATACAGTGCCAGATTTCCCCGATCCTGTTTATGAAGAAGCGTTACCTGACATCACCTCTGTATGGCCTGGCTCTAATTTAACGATTATGCCCCTTGTTCTGGATTCTCCCATCAGAGGAAATAGCTTCTCTCTATCTAAACCTATCAACTCCTTTAATCATCTTTAACACCTCAATTAGAAGGATTCGGGTTACAGGACCAACAGGGGCAGAAATGCTGATTAAAAAAATGTCCCCCTTCCTCGACTGGGGTCAGTGGTATCCTATCTTTTCCCTGATTGAGATTAGCGAACTCATCATAGATCAGCGATCAAACCTGCCACCCTCTACATAGGCCCGGCTCAGCTCCACAACGGGCAGGATACTTACCAACTGGCGGTGCCAACATGTTTAACCTTCAGAACAAAATCTCGTGCCTTCCATGTTTAGGAAACTTGTGCCTTGGCAGTGATGCTCAATACTTAATAGAACCCTCTCAACGTGCAAAAACCACTCTCCAGACAGATAGTTTACATTGTAAATCATTAGTGAAGATTTCATCTGCCCTTCTGGCAGACAGTTCCTATAAATATTCAGGTACAGCAACTCATGTGAAGAAATCCAGCATGCCATTGTATACACAACGCAAAGCAAGTGGACTTTTCGCTAGGATTGATGAAGACACCTACCTGAGCATTGAATGGGACTTGCCGTTTATAAAATGGTCCTAAATTCAACTCAGGATAGGCATAAGCAGTCCTTTAGTTCTTGGCATCAAATATTTTTAAATTGGGTGGAATGGTAATTGCAGGGATGGTAAAGTGTTAGGAAACAATGGATGATGTGTAATATGTTTATGTTAATGCGCAGGATTACGAAATTCTGGAATGATCAAACTGTCAAACATTTGGAAGTACTCTGTAACTTAATTAATGATGGGTCATTTATTAGTTTCAAAAGGATCAAGAGGAATGCAGACAAATGGGAAAAAACTAATCTTTTTCTAATGTGGAAGCGCGCAGTAAATTCCCAGAATTTAGAGGAAGGACTTTGCTGCATGGATTCCAGTTTATCTTTGGTAAACTATCAAAATGCAATATTTCAAATCATGATGCCGTCCACTGCTGGCAAAAAAGGATGGGGCCATCTGTGGACCAGAGTTTAAGAACAATTAAAGCATAAATAATTCAAGTGCAATGGAAGGAAAGTCAGGATTTGGGAATTTTATCTCAGGACAAATAGCGCACACCAGGGAGATATTAGAACCCACGCGCTTCCTGTGATAAATGCACAGTTTCATCGTTTGTTGAATTTTGCCCTGATATTGGCATTCCATTTAAAACAAAATCAAATCAAACTTCATCCTGTCTGTTGACCAAAAACAGAAATCTAGTGACGGCTGTAGCTAACACGACATTCTACCCCACGTAAACTTGAGGTGATCCAAAACTCGGCTGCCCGTATCCTAACTCACACCAAGACCCGCTCACCCATCATCCCTGTGTTCACTGACTATTGGCTCCTGGTTAAACAACGTCTCGATTTCAAAACTGTCACCCTTGTTTTCAAATCCTTCCATGGCCTCGCCCCTCACTATCTCTGTAATCTCCTCCAGCCCAATCCCCCAAGATGCCTGCACTCCCCTAATTCTTCCCTCTTGAGCATCCCTGATTATAATCGCTCAACCATTGGTGGCCGTGCCTTCTGTTGTCTAGGCCCTAAGCTCTGGAACTCCCTGCCTAAACCTCTCCGCCTCTCTACCTCTCTTTCCTGCTTCAAGACACTCCTTGAAACCTACCTCTTTGACCAAGCTTTTGATCACCTGCCCTATAATCCTCCTGTGAAGCGCCATGGGATGTTTCACTACATTAAAGGTGCTATATAAATATAAGTTGTTGTTGTTGATTTCAACATAGTGAGAATGCAGAATGGCACATTTGGAGTTTAGGAACGATGAGAGAAAAGTTATGGGGAACGCTGACTATAATAGTATGGAGGAAAAAAATGGGAATTATTAAAATGATTTGCAGAACTATAAGGAATCAGTAGCAAAGTATTTTTTTTGCCATGACATTGATGTTAGGTAAAGTAAGAACTAGCACATTTCATGACCTCAGGATGTCCTAAAGCACTTCACAGCCAATGAAGTAGCTTTGAATTATAATTACTGTTGTAATGTAGGGAAACTGAGCAGCCAATTAGCTCACAGCTCTTTCTGGTTGAAGACAATTTAAACCATTAAATCAAGTGCCCCCTGATTAAAGGGGGGGGGGGGGTGGGGGACACTCCAAAACCTATCAAACACATTCCCCCTTGTTTTTTTTTCTCTTTTTTTTAAGATTTTTTTCCGGTGGCACTGAGAGGCAAATTATACAAGTGCCCCCTGGCTAAAAGTGGGGTGACACTAAAACTGGCAATTAAACAAATTAAATGTTAAAACATATAAAATCAAATTAAAATTTGGTTGCCGGGGGGTGATGATGCACTCCAGTCCCTCCGGCGCCCACCTATCGCGGAAGGCCGCGAGCGTACCGGTGGACACCGTGTGCGCCATCTCCAGGGACACCCTGGCTCGGATATAACCGCGGAAGAGAGGCAGGCAGTCAGGCTGAACGACCCCCTCGACCGCCCGCTGCCTGGACCGGCTGATGGCCCCCTTGGCCGTGCCCAGGAGCAGTCCTACGAGGAGGCCCTCGGACCTACCCATTCCCCTTCGCACAGGGTGCCCAAAGATCAGGAGTGTGGGACTGAAGTGCAACCAGAATTTGTGGAGCAGCCCCTTTAAATAATGGCACATTTCATAAAAATATGGAACATGGACTCCTCCAGACTGCAGAAATTGCAGGCGGCCTAGGAGCCCGTGAACCGGCGTAAAAATGTATTTCATGGGACTGCTCCATGCACCACCCTCCAGGCCAAGTCCCCAATAAATAGCGGGAGGACTCCTGCCTAGAGTGCACTCCATCGGGGACCCCCGCCTCCTCTGGATGGCAAGATGGTGTCCAGAACTGAAAGGCACGGAGGGGATTTCTCCAAGGCGGCTCAAGTTGTGAGGCGCTGGCTCCCGAGGGAGGTTTCGGGGCTTGGCGCCGATGAGGAATTCTGTCCATACGGGGGCCAATTAGCTCACAACAAGGCCCACAAACAGCAATGAGGTAAATGACCAGATATTCTCTTTTAGTGATGTTGGTTGAGGGATAAATGCTAGCCAGGAGACAGGGAACACTTCCTTGCAGGGCCAAATCCAGGTGTCAAGGTTTAATTGCTGTTTGGTCAGGGAACTTTGCAATGGGAATGTGTTGCAACCAAAAGCACCAAGGATTTTAAGATTATTCTGCATCTGTAACAAAGTATGACATCTGGCATGTGACATCTGCATAAGCCGGTCATGCAGTTGTTAACATTTTACTAGATAGATAGATGGATAGATAGATAGAATTCATTGATGCCACTGGCAAGAAGAATATTTTTATTATAATGCTTATCCACTTTTTATCTATTTTCTCACATTCTTTTGAAATAGTCCTCTATTTCCCAACTGAAAGGACAGGTGCATATGGTACCTACTGTCCTGCATGTTCCAATACCGCTCTGTAATCATCTGTCACAAGAACGGCCTGGTTAGTCACCCTCCAGATTTCTCCTTGCCACACAATCCCTGGAAGCTGCTCATCATTATCTCCTTGATTGCACAGCCAAGGTGAAAGACTCACTAGACAGAGCATCTCGGGTGTAAGCCTAAATACCATTAACTGTTGGAATAACATACTGCACTACCTAGTAACATTAATGATATCAGCAGCTGACAGGTTTAAATCTACAGTCCCTCTTTTTTAAAGTTTTTTTTTAACAAAGTCCTAATTAAAGAAAATTTAGACTAATGGAGAGTGGAGGGAGGAATCTTCCTCCGCCCCTTTTCAGGCAGATAATTCAAATTATTCAAATTATTACCGCCTGCTGGTGTCGGAGGGAGGAGCTGGAAAATTTGTCTCTTTAACTGTGACACCGCCTCCTAACGCTTTGGAGTGTTGTTTCAGGCGGTGTAGGGGCAGATTCAAGTCGGGAGCCACATGGTGGCCATCACTGCCATGCTGATGCGTAGTAATTTCCCCCGTGGGTCGGAAAAGGGGTTGCCGCCGGGCGGTAAGGGGTCGAGGGCGCTCGACAAGCGATTGGAGCACAAGGCAGGGCAGAAAGTCGGGGCGCGGCGGAAACCTGGATGGGTCGTGCCCTCTGCCTGCCACAGGTCGATAAGGCCCCTAACAGGCTTTTAAAAAAAGGGGCAATCTCAACCCCATAAAGTTTCAAAATAATCCATTTATTTTCTTTGTAGCTGGGATAGAGATCAGGAACCATGTGACTTGTTGTCAGAACTAGGAGCAACAGCGAAGCTTAATGAGCTCCAAAATAGCAATGTGAGCAAGGTTTGCTCTGTGCCCACCCTGTGGCATGAATGTACCTGTGCCAGCAGCGCGGAGAGCTGCCCTTGTTGAACTGTGTGTGGAAGCTAGCCCACCTCCTAATTGTAATGTGCTCTCAGTGCATTGAAAACTAATGCTTATACATTTACCTGAATCAATTTAAATTACAGCATTCCCATAAGTGTTCACCCTCTCAGATCTATAGTTATAGTTCTGGTCCTTTTAGATGTATAGTTATTTTCCCGAATCCTGCCTGAGTAACTCTGTCTTCCTATATCTCAAAATGCTGAAGTAATTATTGATCCAGTCCCATTGCACTTTTCACTTATTTGCTTTAATTATCCATCCCCTCTGGAGTATTATTTTGAGGGTGTGCCCTTTTCTGTTTCACTGGGAGTATGAAAACATATTCCATCTGTTTCTTCTCACAGAACCACTTAGTCTTTGTGTAACATACGACTGAGAAATTGAGATGTTGCCTAGCATTACTCTCCTAATCTTTTAAGCTTTCTCAAGCTTGCTCACGTTCACTGCAGTAACACTCTGTCTGAAATTATAGTTACTTGTTGTAACTGATATTTCCCTTGGCCACACAAGCTGCCTAAATATGGCCACTGAGGAGTGAGATTTGCTGTCAATACTGGTATGACTGTTCGAAGGTGACTACCCAGCTTTGTTGGCATGGAGCCAGTTGTCAGTGGTGCAGCATGGTAGAATCATGGAATCTTACAGCACAGAAGGAGGCCATTTGTCCCATTGTGCCTGCGCCGACTCTCTGAAAGTGCTATCCAATTAGTCCCACTCCCCTGCTCTTTCCACATAGCCCTGCATTTGTTTCCTTTTCAAGTATATATCCAATTCCTTTTTGAAAGTTACTATCAAATCTGCTTCAACAACGATCCTGATCATAACAATGTGTTGCATAAAAATGTGCCTCAACATCTCCACTCCAGTTCTTTTGCCAATTATCTTAATTCTGTGCCTGCTGATTACTAAGGAATAATAAGGGGGAAAAGTCACTGGTGCGTGTCGTCTATAGGCCCCCTAACGGTAGCTACACTGTTGGATGGAGTATAAATCAAGAAATAATGGAGGCTTGTAAAAAAGGAACATGGGTGATTTTAACCATCATATTGATTGGACAAATCAAATTGGCCAGGGTAGCCTTGAGGAAGAGTTCATAGAGTATATCTGGGATTGTTTCCCTTGAACAGTACGTTGTGGAACCAACCAGGGAGCAGGTTATCTTAGATCTGGTACTGTGTAATGAGACAGGATTAATAAATTATCTCCTCGTAAAGGATCCTCTAGGAATGAGTGATCATGACATGGTTGAATTTCAAATTCAGTTGGTGAGAAAGTTGGATCTCAAACCAGTGTCCTAAGCTTAAATAAAGGAGGCTACAAATGTATGAAGGCAGAGTTGGCTAAAGTGGACTGGGAAAATAGACTAAAGTATGGGATAGTTAATGAGCAGTGGCAGACATTTAAGGAGATATTTCATAACTTGCAACAAAAATATATTCCAATGAGAAGGGAAGACTATAAGAGAAGGCTTACATCCTAGGGTCTTAAGAGAAGTGGCTGCAGAGATAGTGGATGCATTGATTGTAATCTACCAACATTCCCTAGATTCTGGGGCAGTCCTAGCGGATTGGAAAACCGCAAATGTAACACCCTTATTTAAAAAAGGAGACAGACAAAATGCAGGAAACTATAGACCGGTTAGCCTAACATCTGCCATTGGGAAAATGCTGGAGTCCATTATTAAGGAAGCAATAGCGGGACATTTGGAAAAGCATAAGTCAATCAAGCAAAGTCAGCATGGTTTTATGAAAGGGAAATCATGTTTGACAAATTTACTGGAGTTCTTTGAGGATGTAACGAGCAGGGTGGATAAGGGGGAACCAGTGGATGTGGGGTATTTGGATTTCCAGAAGGCATTTGATAAGGTGCAACATAAAAGATTACTGCACAAGATAAAAGTTCATGGGGTTGGGGGTAATATATTAGCATGGATAGAGGATTGGTTAACTAATAGAAAACAGAGAATCGGGTTAAATGGGTCATTTTCCAGTTGGCAAACAGTGACTAGTGGGGTGCCGCAGGGATCGGTGCTGGGTCCTCAACTATTTACAATCTACATTAATGACTTGGATGAAGGGACCGAGTGTAATGTGGCCAAGTTTGCTGATGAAACAAAGATGGGTGGGAAAGCAAATTGTGAGGAGGACACAAAAAATATGCAATGGGTTATAGACAGGCTAAGTGAGTGGGCAAAAATTTGACAGATGGAGTATAATGTGGGAAAATGTAAGGTTATCCACTTTAGCAGAAAAAATAGGAAAGCAAGTTATAATTTAAATGGAGAAAAATTGCAAAGTGCTGCAGTACAGAGGGATCTGGGGTCCTTGTGCATGAAACACAAAAAGTTAGTCTGCAGGTACAGCAAGTAATCAGGAAGGCAAATGGAATGTTGGCCTTTATTGCAAAGGGGATAGAGTATAAAAGCAGTGAAGTCCTCCTACAACTGTGCAGGGTATTGGTGAGGCATACAATTTTAGTCTCCATATTTAAGGAAGGATATACTTGCTTTGGAAGCTATTCAGAGAAGGTTCATTAGGTTGATTCTGGAGGTGAGGGGGTTGACTTATAAAAATAGGTTGAGTAGGTTGGGCCTATACTCATTGGAGTTCAGAAGAATGAGTATCTTAGCGAAACATGTAAGATAATGAGGGGCTCGACAAGGTGGATGCAGAGAGGATGTTTCCATTCATAGGGGAGAATAAAACTAGGTGACATAGATTCAAAATAAGGGGCCACCCATTTAAAACTGAGATGAGGAGGAATTTCTTGTAAATCTATGGAATTCTCTGTCCCAGAGAGCTGTGGAGGCTGGATCATTGAATATATTTAAGGCGGAGATAGACAGATTTTTAGCGATAAGGGAGTAAAGGGTTATGAGGAGCGGTCAGGGATCAAATCAGCCATGATCTTATTAAATGGCAGAACAAGCTCGAGGGGCCAGGTTCTTCTATTCTTACTGACCCTCCTGCCAGTGGAAACAGTTTCTCCTCATTTATTCTATCAAAACCTATCATAATTTTGAACACCTCTATTAAATCTCCCGTTAACCTTCTCAGCTTCTCTAGTCTCCCCACATAACTGAAGTCCCTCTTCCCTCCATATCTTTCTGGTAAATCTCCACTGCACCTTCTCCAAGGCCTTGATATCTAACTTATGCTTGTATCCCAGAACTGGACACAATATTCCAGCTAAGGCCTACAGTAATTTATAAAGATTTAGTGTAACTTTACATTCTTTTGTACTTGATGCCTCTATTTATAAAGCAAGTAGTCTGCTAACAATGCCAAGGATGGGTCTGTTGGTTTCTTCAGCACATTGTTTATGGTTTTCATTGTGCTCTTTGCTTCTCCATTAGTATTTAAGGCTACTGTTAAGGTGAGTAAACCTATATTTTTTGTGGAACTTCAAAAAATCTTCCTCTAAAAGTTGTGATGTGCCATTACCTTTTTCACTAATGAAAACATTTGGAATTAATATGCATCTTCTGTGCATCAGGTTTTAGTTAATCGAATGATTTCAATGATAGATGACAACTAATCTTCAATCAGTAAACATGTAAATCCTGCTATTCATAAACGTCACTTCAAACTTTCTGGTATGGATGATCTGGCAGAACAAAAGGAGTCATAGGGTTGATGAATTGGGATTCTGTTCTTGGCAATTTGCTAAAGCTGTTTTCTCAGGCCTGGCCAACATATACTTTGCTTAGTTTGTCCTCTACACTTTCAGATCTGTAATGTATGCACAAGAGGTATGCTCACAGGTTTGTAGAGCTGTTGAGTTGTGAGTGGCTTGGCCAGTTACGTGATGTTCATAAGACTCGATAAAACCCCAACCAGTTGGGTTCAGGGGATCCACGACGAGGCATGTGGGCCTGGTGGATGAACTGGTAATGTGCAGTGTGATTGCTAAACCTTTTGCTAATAAATCAACTCGTTCTTTATAGCAATGTGTTGCTTTGAATTCTTAAGCAAAGACGCCCTGAAGAAAATACATTACACGATCCCGTCTTATCCTACATGTATTCTGTTCAACATCTGAGCATGCACTGGTATATGAATCACCAACCCAATGGCTTTTGAAAGGAGTCTATATTCAACCTGTTATTTCTCCTACCATGGCCGGGTGTGGTGTTAGTCTGCTATCCTGCTTGGATTATTTTGGTGTCAACTCAGTGTATATTGTTTCAGGATTCATTTATAGATCTGGGTCCAGAAATTCCTTGGGACTTGATCCCGGCGTTTATACTGGGATAGTGCTGAGCCTGTGGGAATTTGGAGGGAGTTGGGGGAATTAGTGGGGGGGCCTCCCAGTTATACAGGGTAGGCAGGCACAAGGAGCACTATGGGTCCCTTTCCAACACTCACCTGTCGCAATGTGGCCAGAAATTCCAGCACCTGGTCACAATAAGGGGGCAATTGGCCAGGAACCCTCACAATGCAGGCTACAGTAGCGCAGTGGTTATGTGACTGGACGAGAAAATCTCGAGGCCTGGACTAATAATCCAGGGAATGTAAATTCAAATCCCACCATGGCAGTTTGACAAGTTGAATTCAGTTTCGAAAATCTAGCATTACAAAGCTGACCAAAAGCTCTTCAGTAAAAGAGACCATTAAGTTGTTGGGTTCTTGTAAAAACCCAACTGGTTCGGTAAAGTCCTTTAGGGAAAGAAACCTGCCATACTTACCCAGTCTGGACTATATGTGACTCCAGTCCCACATCAATGTGATTGACTCTTAATTGCCCTCTGCAGTAGTCTAGCAAGCCATTCAATTGTACCAAACTGCTACAATTAATCTGTAGGGACTGCAACGGTTCAAGAAGCAGACCCACTACCCTCTTCTCAGGGCAACTAGGGATGTGCAATAAATGTCAGACTTCCGACGACGTTCATATGCTGAGAATGAATACTTGTTAAAAGACTTGTGCTCCACAACTCCCTGTGTAAGTGGGCTGAACTGCTTTTTAAAGAAGAAGGGGCTGAGGGCGGGAAACATTTCTTCAGGGAGTCCGGACTGCTTCCCTAGCCTGGATCTCATCAATGGATCGCACAGATCCACTTCTGTGGAGACTGGTAAACCCTCAGCTCACTCAGGGTGTCCTGTATAAGGCCAATGGAGCAGGAACGGTTGGCATGGAGAGTCCCTGCCACCAGCTCTACGCTCCCCACAACATTTATCTTGTAAGGGGAAAGTGGAGTATCATATAGGCAAGGAGAATGGGGAGAATGGGCCAGTGCAATCGGCTGTCCACCAGTTTCTGTTCTGAGGAATTTCAGCCCCCTCATCTTTTCCAAACATTTTAAAACATTTCATGTAGCAGCTTTGCCATAGCTGGAATACTTTAAATTCCATCCACGTGTGCCTTTGTCTCTACCTAGAAGACATGCCTTCTCTTTTTATTCTAAATACCCAAGATATCAATCCAAAGCCTTGTGTAGCAGGATGTCCTCATAGTGCAATCTAATCTATATTTTGCTGCACCTCTTTTTTCTCAGAGGAGAAGAACTCTTGTACAATTGGGACATTATGCCCCGAGAAATACTGAATTGTATTTGGTGTCTGTAAAAATCCCATTATCTTTTTAAAACAAATACTGTGAATCAGCTTTTAATGAGACATATGCCTTGTATCAATTTTAAATTCTATTGGGACTTTTACAAGGAACAATGATACTACCCATAGTTTTCCTCCCTTTCTTTTTCTCTACTGTGTCCACGACTTCCCACATGGCACATGATGTGCATTCCATGGGACTGAGCTGCCCTGCCATGCCTCTATTTGAGTGTCAGCTGTGGCTCAGTGGGTAGCATTCTTGCGTCTGAGTCAGAAGGTTGTGGGTTCAAGTCCCACTCCATGAACTTGTAATACAAAAAAAAAATCTAAGCTGATACTCCAGTGCAGTGCTGAGGAGATACTGTCTTTTGGATGAGATGTTAAACCAAGGCCCCATCTGCTCTCTCAATTGGATGTAAACAATCCCATGGCATGATTTCAAAGAAAAGCAGGGGTGTTATCCCCAGTGTTCCAGCCAATATTTGTCCCTTAATCAACATAACAAAAACACAGATTTTCTGGTCATTATCACAGTGCTGTTTGTGGGAGCTTGCTTGTGTGCAAATTGGCTGTTGCGTCCCTTACATTACAAAAGTACTTCATTGGCTGTAAAGCGCTTTGAGATGTCTGGTGGTTGTGAGATGGCACTATATAAATGCAAGTCTTTTTTTCTTCTTTCTAATTGAATTGGCTATTTACTAGCTTTAAATAAACTTAAGACTAAGATGTATCTAATTCAAATTATTAATATACTATGGTATTACAGTTATTACTTTAACATAGTATTTACTAATTTAATCCAGTATTAACAGTTACCAATCTCTATTTTACCTCTAACCAGCTATTTAACCCTACAAATCAGGAAACACACATTTATTTCCGGATGTTAAACATTTAGGTCGTTGAAATAACATGACTTGAAAGATAAATGACGGGCAGAAAAAGACCCGCTGCTCCATCCAGCCTGTGCCATACAACTGCGATGCTCTGTACCAGCAGCTAACATTTGACAATGATTTGAAACTGGTCGGCAGGTTGTCCTAAGTTCTCACTTCTGTGTCGTTCCGACTTGCACGAAAACTGTCCTCAATCTTTTTTTGAAAGTGTTAACAGTGACACCTTTTCATTTGCCATTCCTTTAGGCCGTGCAGTCCTCAGAGGATTGGAATTGAGTTGCAGAGCCAGCAATGATAGCATGAAACGTCAGCTCCTAAACATTAACGGGCGGAATGGCAGGGCTGGGGGAGCTGGGGGCGGTAGGGGATGTAGACCAAAGTATCGGGATGCATCGGCACAATTTACATGGGGAAATGTTTTTCCCACCCTCCCCAGCTCCTGTGCTGTGTTACCTTTTAGCATACTCCAGAACTCAGTTTGTTGACACCCAAAGACAATCCAGAACGAGGAGAATCCAAACATTCCCTACAATGCACAAGAGACAACCATGTGGCTTGAAAATACCATCATTTGAAGAATGAAGAGGCACTTACAAGGGAACAGCTTACAAAGGAGCTGACCTTCATTTGGGCATTCTCCACACATAGCTGGTGCCTAACCAAGTAGACGAGGATGATGGGAACGGAGGCTTAAGTGACTAGGACAGACATGATGAAGTGATCGTTACCCATGAATGTCATACTGCTGGTATACTCTAATCTGATGGGCATTCCATCTCAACAGTCAGGCCACCAATCAGAAGCTGGCAAGATCCAAATCCAGTTCCTGATTGTTCACTTTACTGTTTGGATCTGGCACTCAAGCCCATGATAACATTCATTTTGATCAATTTGTCCTGGGAGCCAGAGAGTCTGTTCCCTTGCAAGTGTAAGGTTACACAGTTTTCCAGAAGGCACAGAAAGAGGCCACAAACTAAAAACTGATTAAATTGATTTAACACAAGCTTTTGGGATGAACTGGACAAAGGGAGAAAAAGGGCGCCAGCCTGGGGCAGGTGGTGACTCACCACCAATTAAGGACAATCTCTGCGGTCGAGATAGCAGACTGGGTTTATGCATGAAAACAATGGGGTTGTTACATTTTAATAAAACTAACTGAAGAGGCCCTGAACTGGTTGGCCAGAGTGGGAAAAACAAATCTCTCTGGAGACTCCAAGTCTGCAAAGAACCAGAGCAACAAAGGGACCCCACCAGATGTGCATTTTTGGAGAACGAGGTACTTAAGATGAGGACATAAGAACATAAGAAATAGGAGCAGCAAAAGGCCATAAGGCCCCTCGAGCCTACTCTGCCATTTAATACGATCATGGCTGATCCGATCATGGACTCAAGTCCACTTCCCTGCCCGTTCTCCATAACCCCTTATTCCCTTATCGTTTAAGAAACTGTCTATTTCTGTCTTAAATTTATTCAATGTCCCAGCTTCCACAGCTCTCTGAGGCAGCGAATTCCACAGATCCATAACCCTTTGAGAGAAGACATTTCTCCTCATCTCAGTTTTAAATGGGTGGCCCCTTATTCTAAGATCATGCCCTCTAGTTCTAGTCTCCCCCATCAGTGGAAACATCCTCTCTGCATCCACCTTGTCAAGCCTTCTCATAATCTTATACGTTTCGATAAGATCACCTCTCAGTCTTCTGAATTCCAATGAGTAGAGGCCCAACCTACTCAACCTTTCCTCATAAGTCAACCCCCTCATCTCTGGAATCAACCTTGTGAACCTTCTCTGAATTGCATCCAAAGCAAGTATATCCTTTCGTAAATATGGAAACCAAAATTACATGCAGTATTCCAGGTGTGGCTTCACCAATACCCTGTACAACTGTAGCAAGGCTTCCCTGCTTTTATACTTCATCCCATTTGCAATAAAGGCCAAGCTTTCATTGGCCTTCCTGATTACTTGCTGTACTTGCATACTAACCTTTTGTGTTTCATGTACAAGTACCCCCAGGTCCTGCTGTACTGCAGCACTTTGCAATCTTTCTCCATTTAAATAATAACTTGCTCTTTGATTTTTTCTGCCAAAGTGCATGACCTCACACTTTCCAACATTATACTCCATCAAATTTTTGGCCACTCACTTAGCCTGTCTATGTCCTTTTGCAGATTTTTTGTGTCCTCACACATTGCTTTTCCTCCCATCTTTGTATCATCAGCAAACTTGGCTACGTTACACTCAGTCTCTTTTGCCAAGTCGTTAATATAATTGTAAATAGTTGGGGTCCCAGCACTGATCCCTGCACTATCCCACTAGTTATTGATTGCCAACCCGAGAATGAACCCTTTATCCCTATTCTCTGTTAGTTAGCCAATCCTCTATCCATGCTAATATATTACTCCAATCCGTGAACTTTTATCTTGTGCAATAACCTTTTATGCCTTATCTTTTGCCTTGTAGACTCCATGTGCAAATTGGGGACACCCAGGTCCATCATTGCAGTCAGTCAAACAAGATCACCACAAACAATGAATCGATCCAAACACATTATCGGAAACTGCAGCGCAGCGGGGGATTATTCATAAAATGGTTATAAATATGCAAGCTAGCAGAAGTGGGTGGTACAGAAGCGAAGTGAAGTACGGAATGAACACAGAAGGAACAGAACTGTAGAGAACGACCGAGAAGAGGAAACAACTAGTCAAGGAACCAATGACCATACATAAGAACATAAGAACATAAAAATTAGGAACAGGAGGAGGCCATCTAGCCCCATGATCCTGCTCCGCCATTCAACAAGATCATGGCTGATCTGGCCGTGGACTCAGCTCCGCTTACCCGCCCGCTCCCCGTAACCCTTAATTCCCTTATTGGTTAAAAATCTATCTATCTGTGACAAAAATACATTCAATGAGCTCGCCTCAACTGCTTCCTTGGGCAGAGAATTCCACAGATTCACAACCCTCTGGGAGAAGAAATTCCTTCTCAACTCGGTTTTAAATTGGCTCCCCCGTATTTTGAGGCTGTGCCCCCTAGTTCTAATCTCCCCGACCAGTGGAAACAACCTCTCCGCCTCGATCTTGTCTATCCCTTTCATTATTTTAAATGTTTCTATAAAATCACCCCTCATCCTTCTGAACTCCAACGAGTAAAGACCCAGTCTACTCAATCTATCATCATAAGGTAACCCCCTCATCTCCGGAATCAGCCTAGTGAATCGTCTCTGTACCCCTCCAAAGCCAGTATATCCTTCCTTAAGTAAGGTGACCAAAACTGCATGCAGTACTCCAGGTGCGGCCTTACCAATACCCTATACAGTTGCAGCAGGACCTCCCTGCTTTTGTACTCCATCCCTCTCGCAATGAAGGCCAACATTCCATTCGCCTTCCTGATTACCTGCTGCACCTGCAAACTAACTTTTTGGGATTCATGCACAAGGAGCTTTAGGAGAGGGGTGCGCCAGGGATGCCCCATGTCCGGCCAGTTATACGCCGTTTGCGTGGAGCCTTTCCTGCGCCTCTTGCGGACGAGGTTGACGGGACTGGCTCTGCAAGGGCCGGGCGTGGAGGTCGTCCTCTCGGCTTACGCCGATGACGTGCTCCTCGCGGTAGAGGATCCCGCTGACCTGCGGAGGATGCGTGAGTGCCAGGAGATTTACTCGGCCGCGTCCTCCGCCAGGATCAACTGGGAGAAATGTTCCGGACTCCTGGTGGGTCAGTGGCGGGTGGACTCCCTGCCGGAGGAGCTCGGGCCTTTTGCCTGGAGCACGACCCATCTCCTCTATCTGGGAGTCTACCTTAGCCCCGACGAGGAAGCCTGGCCGGCGAACTGGCAGGAGCTGGAGGCCAAGGTCGCCGCTCGCCTAGGGCGCTGGACAGGACTGCTCCGAGTGCTGTCCTACAGGGGTCGAGCGCTAGTCATAAACCAGCTGGTGGCCGCAATGCTGTGGTACCGGCTGGTCACTTTGACCCCTCCCCCTGCGTTTGTCGCCAAGATACAGAAGAAGCTGGTGGACTTCTTCTGGAACAACAGGAAGCACTGGGTCTCTGTCGCGGTCTTGAGTCTCCCGCTTGAGGAGGGCGGTCAGTCGTTGGTGTGCGTCAGCGCCCAGCTCGCGACTTTCCGTCTTCAGACCCTGCAGAGATACCTTTACGTCGAGCCCCCTCCTAGGTGGTGTGCTCTGGCGAGGTATTTCTTCCGCCAGCAGCTCGACCTCAATTATGACACGCAGCTCCTGTTTGTGAACTTGGGGGGTGCCAGGACCGCCCTCCGGGAGCTGCCTGTCTTTTACAGGGAACTCATCAGGGTCTGGAACAAAGTCTCCACCAAGCGCAGCTCTCCGCCGGCTGGAGTGGCGGCCGTCCTGCAGGAGCCGCTGCTCGGGAATCCGTACCTCCACGGCCGAGGCTTCATGTGGCGGTCGGAAGAGAGGGCTGTGGCTGGTGAGGTGACCAGGGTCAGGGACCTGCTCGATGGCGGAGGAGCGGGCTGGATGGCGCCAGTCACGCTGGCGCGGCGCCTAAATTCTGCCAACGTCCGCCGCGCGGCCGATGCCATCGAGTCGCTAAAAACAGCTCTGGGCCCTGACTCCGTTAGGTGCATCGAGGAGGCTCAAGCACGTGGGGAGATCCCGTCCGAACTGACCCCCGTCCGGACGGAATTCCTCATCGGCGCCAAACCCCGGAACCTCCCTCGGGGGCCGGCGCCTCACAACTTGAGCCGCCTCGGGGAAATCCCCTCCGTGCCTTTCAGTTTCGCGCGGAGGGGTTTCCTGTACGGGCTGCTCCTGCACACCCTCAACTTTGCCATCCTCGCCGGCCGTCCGGACACGCCATGGCGTACCATCTTGCCGTCCGGAGGAGGCGGGGGTCCCCGATGGAGGGCACTCTACGCAGGGGTCCTCCCACTATTCATCGGGGACTTGGCCTGGAGGGTGGTGCACGGAGCAGTACCGTGCAACAAATTTTTAAGCCGGTTCACGGACTCCCAGGCCGCCTGCAATTTCTGCGGTCTGGAGGAGTCCGTGTTCCATGTTTTTATGGAATGCACAAGGTTGCAGCCCCTGTTCCATTATTTGAAGGGGCTGCTCCTGAAATTCTGGCTGCACTTCAGTCCCACTCTCCTGATCTTTGGGCACCCTGTGCGGAGGGGAGCGGGTAGGTCCGAAGGCCTCCTCGTAGGACTGCTCCTGGGCACGGCCAAGGGTGCCATCAGCCGGTCCAGGCAGCGGGCGGTCGAGGGGGTCGTTCAACCTGACTGCCTGCCTCTCTTCCGCTCTTACATCCGGTCCAGGGTGTCCTTGGAGATGGAGCACGCGGTGTCCACCGGTACGCTCGCGGCCTTCCGCGAGAGGTGGGCACCGGAGGGACTGGAGTGCATCATCACGCCCGGCAACCAAATTTTAATTTGATTTTACGTTTTAAAGTTAATTTGTTTTAATTGCCGGTGCTTTTAGTGTCCCCTTCCCTTTTATAGGGGGCACTGGGGAAAAATTGTGATTTTAGTGCCCAAAAAAAAACCAAAAAAAGTAAAACACAAAAAAAAAAGGGGAAAAAAAGGGCCTTGTAAATGTCTGGAGTGTCACCCAGGTCGGGTGGCACTCTTTAATGTTTATGTTTTCGCAGGTAAACTCAAAAGAGTTTCATGCACAAGGAGCTTTAGGAGAGGGGTGCGCCAGGGATGCCCCATGTCCGGCCAGTTATACGCCGTTTGCGTGGAGCCTTTCCTGCGCCTCTTGCGGACGAGGTTGACGGGACTGGTTCTGCAAGGGCCGGGCGTGGGGGTCGTCCTCTCGGCTTACGCCGATGACGTGCTCCTCGCGGTAGAGGATCCCGCTGACCTGCGGAGGATGCGTGAGTGCCAGGAGATTTACTCGGCCGCGTCCTCCGCCAGGATCAACTGGGAGAAATGTTCCGGACTCCTGGTGGGTCAGTGGCGGGTGGACTCCCTGCCGGAGGAGCTCAGGCCTTTTGCCTGGAGCACGACCCATCTCCTCTATCTGGGAGTCTACCTTAGCCCCGACGAGGGAGCCTGGCCGGCGAACTGGCAGGAGCTGGAGGCCAAGGTCGCCGCTCGCCTAGGGCGCTGGACAGGACTGCTCCGAGTGCTGTCCTACAGGGGTCGAGCGCTAGTCATAAACCAGCTGGTGGCCGCAATGTTGTGGTACCGGCTGGTCACTTTGACCCCTCCCCCTGCGTTTGTCGCCAAGATACAGAAGAAGCTGGTGGACTTCTTCTGGAACAACAGGAAGCACTGGGTCTCTGCTGCGGTCTTGAGTCTCCCGCTTGAGGAGGGCGGTCAGTCGTTGGTGTGCGTCAGCGCCCAGCTCGCGACTTTCCGTCTTCAGACCCTGCAGAGATACCTTTACGTCGAGCCCCCTCCTAGGTGGTGTGCTCTGGCGACGTATTTCTTCCGCCAGCAGCGCGACCTCAATTATGACACGCAGCTCCTGTTTGTGAACTTGGGGGGTGCCAGGACCGCCCTCCGGGAGCTGCCTGTCTTTTACAGGGAACTCATCAGGGTCTGGAACAAAGTCTCCACCAAGCGCAGCTCTCCGCCGGCTGGAGTGGCGGCCGTCCTGCAGGAACTGCTGCTCGGGAATCCGTACCTCCACGGCCGAGGTATTATGTGGCGGTCGGAAGAGAGGGCTGTGGCTGGTGAGGTGACCAGGGTCAGGGACCTGCTCGATGGCGGAGGAGCGGGCTGGATGGCGCCAGACACGCTGGCGCGGCGCCTAAATTCTGCCAACGTCCGCCACGCGGCCGATGCCATCGAGTCGCTAAAAACAGCTCTGGGCCCTGACTCCGTTAGGTGCATCGAGGAGGCTCAAGCACGTGGGGAGATCCCGTCCGAACTGACCCCCGTCCGGACGGAATTCCTCATCGGCGCCAAACCCCGGAACCTCCCTCGGGGGCCGGCGCCTCACAACTTGAGCCGCATCGGGGAAATCCCCTCCGTGCCTTTCAGTTCCGCGCGGAGGGGTTTCCTGTACGGGCTGCTCCTGCACACCCTCAACTTTGCCATCCTCGCCGGCCGTCTGGACACGCCATGGCGTACCATCTTGCTGTCCGGAGGAGGCGGGTGTCCCCGATGGAGGGCACTCTACGCAGGGGTCCTCCCACTATTCATCGGGGACTTGGCCTGGAGGGTGGTGCACGGAGCAGTGCCGTGCAACAAATTTTTAAGCCGGTTCACGGACTCCCAGGCCGCCTGCAATTTCTGCGGTCTGGAGGAGTCCGTGTTCCATGTTTTTATTGAGTGCACGAGGTTGCAGCCCCTGTTCCATTATTTGAAGGGGCTGCTCCTGAAATTCTGGCTGCACTTCAGTCCCACTCTCCTGATCTTTGGGCACCCTTTGCGGAGGGGAGCGGGTAGGTCCGAGGGCCTCCTCGTAGGACTGCTCCTGGGCACGGCCAAGGGTGCCATCAGCCGGTCCAGGCAGCGGGCGGTCGAGGGGGTCGTTCAACCTGACTGCCTGCCTCTCTTCCGCTCTTACATCCGGTCCAGGGTGTCCTTGGAGATGGAGCACGCGGTGTCCACCGGTACGCTCGCGGCCTTCCGCGAGAGGTGGGCACCGGAGGGACTGGAGTGCATCATCACGCCCGGCAACCAAATTTTAATTTGATTTACGTTTTAAAGTTTAATTTGTTTTCATTGCCGGTGCTGTTAGTGTCCCCCTCCCCTTTTATAGGGGGCACTGGAAAAATTTGATTTTAGCGCCCCCAAAAAAAAAAAAATGGCCTTGAAAATGTCTGCTGTGTCACCCAGGTCGGGTGGCATGGTTTTAATGTTTTATGTTTTGCAGGTAAACTCAAAAGAGTTTCATGCACAAGGAGCTTTAGGAGAGGGGTGCGCCAGGGATGCCCCATGTCCGGCCAGTTATACGCCGTTTGCGTGGAGCCTTTCCTGCGCCTCTTGCGGACGAGGTTGACGGGACTGGCTCTGCAAGGGCCGGGCTTGGGGGTCGTCCTCTCGGCTTACGCCGATGACGTGCTCCTCGCGGTAGAGGATCCCGCTGACCTGCGGAGGATGCGTGAGTGCCAGGAGATTTACTCGGCCGCGTCCTCCGCCAGGATCAACTGGGAGAAATGTTCCGGACTCCTGGTGGGTCAGTGGCGGGTGGACTCCCTGCCGGAGGAGCTCAGGCCTTTTGCCTGGAGCACGACCCATCTCCTCTATCTGGGAGTCTACCTTAGCCCCGACGAGGGAGCCTGGCCGGCGAACTGGCAGGAGCTGGAGGCCAAGGTCGCCGCTCGCCTAGGGCGCTGGACAGGACTGCTCCGAGTGCTGTCCTACAGGGGTCGAGCGCTAGTCATAAACCAGCTGGTGGCCGCAATGTTGTGGTACCGGCTGGTCACTTTGACCCCTCCCCCTGCGTTTGTCGCCAAGATACAGAAGAAGCTGGTGGACTTCTTCTGGAACAACAGGAAGCACTGGGTCTCTGCTGCGGTCTTGAGTCTCCCGCTTGAGGAGGGCGGTCAGTCGTTGGTGTGCGTCAGCGCCCAGCTCGCGACTTTCCGTCTTCAGACCCTGCAGAGATACCTTTACGTCGAGCCCCCTCCTAGGTGGTGTGCTCTGGCGACGTATTTCTTCCGCCAGCAGCGCGACCTCAATTATGACACGCAGCTCCTGTTTGTGAACTTGGGGGGTGCCAGGACCGCCCTCCGGGAGCTGCCTGTCTTTTACAGGGAACTCATCAGGGTCTGGAACAAAGTCTCCACCAAGCGCAGCTCTCCGCCGGCTGGAGTGGCGGCCGTCCTGCAGGAACTGCTGCTCGGGAATCCGTACCTCCACGGCCGAGGTATTATGTGGCGGTCGGAAGAGAGGGCTGTGGCTGGTGAGGTGACCAGGGTCAGGGACCTGCTCGATGGCGGAGGAGCGGGCTGGATGGCGCCAGACACGCTGGCGCGGCGCCTAAATTCTGCCAACGTCCGCCACGCGGCCGATGCCATCGAGTCGCTAAAAACAGCTCTGGGCCCTGACTCCGTTAGGTGCATCGAGGAGGCTCAAGCACGTGGGGAGATCCCGTCCGAACTGACCCCCGTCCGGACGGAATTCCTCATCGGCGCCAAACCCCGGAACCTCCCTCGGGGGCCGGCGCCTCACAACTTGAGCCGCCTCGGGGAAATCCCCTCCGTGCCTTTCAGTTCCGCGCGGAGGGGTTTCCTGTACGGGCTGCTCCTGCACACCCTCAACTTTGCCATCCTCGCCGGCCGTCTGGACACGCCATGGCGTACCATCTTGCTGTCCGGAGGAGGCGGGTGTCCCCGATGGAGGGCACTCTACGCAGGGGTCCTCCCACTATTCATCGGGGACTTGGCCTGGAGGGTGGTGCACGGAGCAGTGCCGTGCAACAAATTTTTAAGCCGGTTCACGGACTCCCAGGCCGCCTGCAATTTCTGCGGTCTGGAGGAGTCCGTGTTCCATGTTTTTATTGAGTGCACGAGGTTGCAGCCCCTGTTCCATTATTTGAAGGGGCTGCTCCTGAAATTCTGGCTGCACTTCAGTCCCACTCTCCTGATCTTTGGGCACCCTTTGCGGAGGGGAGCGGGTAGGTCCGAGGGCCTCCTCGTAGGACTGCTCCTGGGCACGGCCAAGGGTGCCATCAGCCGGTCCAGGCAGCGGGCGGTCGAGGGGGTCGTTCAACCTGACTGCCTGCCTCTCTTCCGCTCTTACATCCGGTCCAGGGTGTCCTTGGAGATGGAGCACGCGGTGTCCACCGGTACGCTCGCGGCCTTCCGCGAGAGGTGGGCACCGGAGGGACTGGAGTGCATCATCACGCCCGGCAACCAAATTTTAATTTGATTTACGTTTTAAAGTTTAATTTGTTTTCATTGCCGGTGCTGTTAGTGTCCCCCTCCCCTTTTATAGGGGGCACTGGAAAAATTTGATTTTAGCGCCCCCAAAAAAAAAAAAATGGCCTTGAAAATGTCTGCTGTGTCACCCAGGTCGGGTGGCATGGTTTTAATGTTTTATGTTTTGCAGGTAAACTCAAAAGAGTTTCATGCACAAGGAGCTTTAGGAGAGGGGTGCGCCAGGGATGCCCCATGTCCGGCCAGTTATACGCCGTTTGCGTGGAGCCTTTCCTGCGCCTCTTGCGGACGAGGTTGACGGGACTGGCTCTGCAAGGGCCGGGCTTGGGGGTCGTCCTCTCGGCTTACGCCGATGACGTGCTCCTCGCGGTAGAGGATCCCGCTGACCTGCGGAGGATGCGTGAGTGCCAGGAGATTTACTCGGCCGCGTCCTCCGCCAGGATCAACTGGGAGAAATGTTCCGGACTCCTGGTGGGTCAGTGGCGGGTGGACTCCCTGCCGGAGGAGCTCAGGCCTTTTGCCTGGAGCACGACCCATCTCCTCTATCTGGGAGTCTACCTTAGCCCCGACGAGGGAGCCTGGCCGGCGAACTGGCAGGAGCTGGAGGCCAAGGTCGCCGCTCGCCTAGGGCGCTGGACAGGACTGCTCCGAGTGCTGTCCTACAGGGGTCGAGCGCTAGTCATAAACCAGCTGGTGGCCGCAATGTTGTGGTACCGGCTGGTCACTTTGACCCCTCCCCCTGCGTTTGTCGCCAAGATACAGAAGAAGCTGGTGGACTTCTTCTGGAACAACAGGAAGCACTGGGTCTCTGCTGCGGTCTTGAGTCTCCCGCTTGAGGAGGGCGGTCAGTCGTTGGTGTGCGTCAGCGCCCAGCTCGCGACTTTCCGTCTTCAGACCCTGCAGAGATACCTTTACGTCGAGCCCCCTCCTAGGTGGTGTGCTCTGGCGACGTATTTCTTCCGCCAGCAGCGCGACCTCAATTATGACACGCAGCTCCTGTTTGTGAACTTGGGGGGTGCCAGGACCGCCCTCCGGGAGCTGCCTGTCTTTTACAGGGAACTCATCAGGGTCTGGAACAAAGTCTCCACCAAGCGCAGCTCTCCGCCGGCTGGAGTGGCGGCCGTCCTGCAGGAACTGCTGCTCGGGAATCCGTACCTCCACGGCCGAGGTATTATGTGGCGGTCGGAAGAGAGGGCTGTGGCTGGTGAGGTGACCAGGGTCAGGGACCTGCTCGATGGCGGAGGAGCGGGCTGGATGGCGCCAGACACGCTGGCGCGGCGCCTAAATTCTGCCAACGTCCGCCACGCGGCCGATGCCATCGAGTCGCTAAAAACAGCTCTGGGCCCTGACTCCGTTAGGTGCATCGAGGAGGCTCAAGCACGTGGGGAGATCCCGTCCGAACTGACCCCCGTCCGGACGGAATTCCTCATCGGCGCCAAACCCCGGAACCTCCCTCGGGGGCCGGCGCCTCACAACTTGAGCCGCCTCGGGGAAATCCCCTCCGTGCCTTTCAGTTCCGCGCGGAGGGGTTTCCTGTACGGGCTGCTCCTGCACACCCTCAACTTTGCCATCCTCGCCGGCCGTCTGGACACGCCATGGCGTACCATCTTGCCGTCCGGAGGAGGCGGGGGTCCCCGATGGAGGGCACTCTACGCAGGGGTCCTCCCACTATTCATCGGGGACTTGGCCTGGAGGGTGGTGCACGGAGCAGTGCCGTGCAACAAATTTTTAAGCCGGTTCACGGACTCCCAGGCCGCCTGCAATTTCTGCGGTCTGGAGGAGTCCGTGTTCCATGTTTTTATTGAGTGCACGAGGTTGCAGCCCCTGTTCCATTATTTGAAGGGGCTGCTCCTGAAATTCTGGCTGCACTTCAGTCCCACTCTCCTGATCTTTGGGCACCCTTTGCGGAGGGGAGCGGGTAGGTCCGAGGGCCTCCTCGTAGGACTGCTCCTGGGCACGGCCAAGGGTGCCATCAGCCGGTCCAGGCAGCGGGCGGTCGAGGGGGTCGTTCAACCTGACTGCCTGCCTCTCTTCCGCTCTTACATCCGGTCCAGGGTGTCCTTGGAGATGGAGCACGCGGTGTCCACCGGTACGCTCGCGGCCTTCCGCGAGAGGTGGGCACCGGAGGGACTGGAGTGCATCATCACGCCCGGCAACCAAATTTTAATTTGATTTACGTTTTAAAGTTTAATTTGTTTTCATTGCCGGTGCTGTTAGTGTCCCCCTCCCCTTTTATAGGGGGCACTGGAAAAATTTGATTTTAGCGCCCCCAAAAAAAAAAAAATGGCCTTGAAAATGTCTGCTGTGTCACCCAGGTCGGGTGGCATGGTTTTAATGTTTTATGTTTTGCAGGTAAACTCAAAAGAGTTTCATGCACAAGGAGCTTTAGGAGAGGGGTGCGCCAGGGATGCCCCATGTCCGGCCAGTTATACGCCGTTTGCGTGGAGCCTTTCCTGCGCCTCTTGCGGACGAGGTTGACGGGACTGGCTCTGCAAGGGCCGGGCTTGGGGGTCGTCCTCTCGGCTTACGCCGATGACGTGCTCCTCGCGGTAGAGGATTCCGCTGACCTGCGGAGGATGCGTGAGTGCCAGGAGATTTACTCGGCCGCGTCCTCCGCCAGGATCAACTGGGAGAAATGTTCCGGACTCCTGGTGGGTCAGTGGCGGGTGGACTCCCTGCCGGAGGAGCTCAGGCCTTTTGCCTGGAGCACGACCCATCTCCTCTATCTGGGAGTCTACCTTAGCCCCGACGAGGGAGCCTGGCCAGCGAACTGGCAGGAGCTGGAGGCCAAGGTCGCCGCTTGCCTAGGGCGCTGGACAGGACTGCTCCGAGGGCCATATCCTTCTTGAATATATCCAATGAACTGGCATCAACAACTCTCTGCGGTAGGGAAATCCACAGGTTAACAACTCTCTGAGTGAAAAAGTTTCTCCTCATCTCAGCCCTAAATGACATTGCTGGTTAAAGAGGAAATTAATGCAATAGTAAGGAAGGACATTAGCTTGGATGATGTGGCATCTGTATGGGTGGAGCTACGGAATACCAAAGGGCAGAAAATGCTGGTGGGAGTTGTTTACACACCACCAAACTGCAGTAATGAGGATGGGGACAGCATTAAACAAGAAATTAGGAATAAAGGTACAGCAGTTTTCATGGGTGACGTCAATCTATACATTGACTGGGCTAACCAAACTGGTAGCAATGCGGTGGAGGAGGATTTCCTGGAGTGTATTAGGGATGGTTTTCTAGACCAATATATTGAGGAACCAACTAGAAGGCTGGCCATCCTCGACTGGGTGATGTGTAATGAGAAAGGACTAATTAACAATCTTGTTGTGCGAAGCCCCTTGGGGAAGAGTGACCATAATATGGTAGAATTCTTTATTAAGATGGAGAGTGACCCAGTTAATTCAGAGACTAGGGTCCTGAACTTGGGGAAAGGTAACTTCGATGGTATGAGATGTGAATTGGCTAGAATAGACTGGCGAGTGATACTTAAAGGGTTGACGGTGGATAGGCAATGGCAAACATTCAAAGATCACATGGGTGTACTTCAACAATTGTACATCCCTGTCTGGAATAAAAATAAAACGGGGAATGTGGCTCAACCGTGGCTAACAAGGGAAATTAAGGATAGTGTTAAATCCAAGGAAGAGGCATATAAATTGGCCAGAAAAAGCAGCAAACCTGAGGACTGGGAGAATTTTTTAATTCAGCAGAGGAGGACAAAGGGTTTAATTAGGAGGGGGAAAATAGAGTATTAGAGGAAGTTTGCTGGGAACATAAAAACTGACTGCAAAAGCTTCTATAGATAGGTAAAGAGAAAAAGATTAGTGAAAACAAACGTAGGTCCCTTGCAGTCAGATTCAGTTAAATTTATAATGGGGAACAAAGAAATGGTAGACCAGTTAAACAAATACTTTGGTTCTGTCTTCACGAAGGAAGACACAAATAACCTTCCGGAAATACTCGGGGACCGAGGGTCTGGTAAGAAGGAGGAATTGAAGGAAATCTTCATTAGGCGGGAAATTGTGTTCGGGAAATTGATGGGATTGAAGCCAATAAATCCCCGGGGTCTGAAAGTCTGCATCCTAGAGTACTTAAGAACTTGGCCATAGAAATTGTGGATGCATTGGTGATCATTTTCCAACAGTCTATCGACTCTGGATCAGTTCCTATGGACTGGAAGGTAGCTAATGTAACACCACATTTTAAAAAGGGAGGGAGAGAGAAAACGGGGAATTATAGACCAGTTAGCCTGACATCAGTCGTGGAGAAAATGTTGGAATCAATTATTAAAGATGAAATAGCAGCGCATTTGGAAAGCAGTGACATGATCGGTCCAAGTCAGCATGGATTTATGGAAGGGAAATCATGCTTGACAAATCTGGAATTTTTTGAGGATGTAACTAGTAGAGTGGACAATGGAGAACCAGTGAATGTGGTGTATTTGGACTTTCAAAAGGCTTTTGAGAAGGTCCCACACAAAATCAAAGCACATGGTATTGGGGGTAACGTACTGACGTGGATAGAGAACTGGTTGGCAGACAGGAAGCAGAGAATCGGGATAAACTGGTCCTTTTCAGAATGGCAGGCAGTGACTAATTGTGTGCCTCAGGGCTCAGTTCTGGGACCCCAGCTCTTTACAATATACATCAATGAGTTAGATGAAGGAATTGAGTGTAATATCTCCAAGTTTGCAGATGACACTAAGCTGGGTGGCAGTGTGAGCTGTGAGGAGGACGCTAAAAAGCTGCAGGGTGACTTGGACAGGTTAGGTGAGTGGGCAAATGCATGGCAGATGCAGTATAATGTGGATAAATGTGAGGTTATCCATTTTGGTGGCAAAAACACATAGGCAGAATATTATCTGAATGGCGGCAGATTAGGAAAGGGGGAGGTGCAACGAGACCTGGGTGTCATGGTTCATCAGTCACTGAAAGTGGGCATGGAGGTACAGCAGGCGGTGAAGAAGGCAAATGGTATGTTGGCCTTCATAGCTAGGAGATTTGAGTATAGGAACAGGGAGGTCTTACTGTAGTTGTACAGGGCCTTGGTGAGGCCTCACCTGGAATATTGTGTTCAGTTTTGGTCTCCTAATCTCAGGAAGGACGTTCTTGCTATTGAGGGAGTGCAGCGAAGGTTCACCAGACTGATTCCCGGGATGGCGGGACTGACATATGAGGAGAGACTGGGTCAACGGGGCCCTTATACACTGGAGTTTAGAAGGATGAGAGGGGATCTCATAGAAATTTATAAGATTCTGACGGGACTGGACAGGTTAGATGCGGAAAGAATGTTCCCAATGATGGGGAAGTCCAGAACCAGGGGACACCGTCTTAGGATAAGAGGTAGGCCATTTAAGACTGAGATGAGGAGAAACTTCTTCACTCACAGAGTTGTTAACCTGTGGAATTCTCTCCCGCAGAGAGTTGTTGATGTGAGTTGATTGGATATATTCAAGAGGGAGTTAGATATGGCCCTTGCGGCGAAAGGGATCAAGGGGTATGGAGAAAAAGCAGGAAAGGGGTACTGAGGGAATGATCAGCCATGATCTTATTTAATGATGGTGCAGGCTCGAGGAGCCAAATGGCCTACTCCTGCACCTATTTTCTATGTTTCTATGCTATCCTAAGACTGTGTCCCCTGGTTCTGGACTTCCCCATCATTGGGAACATTCTACCCGCATCTACCCTGTCCAGTCCTCTCATACGCTATTTTCCCCCTCCTAATTAAACCCTTTGTCCTCCACTGCTGTATTACAAAATTCTCAGGTTTGCTGCTTTTTCTGGCCAATTTATATACCTCTTCTTTGGATTTAACACTATCATTAATTTCCCTTGTTAGCCACAGTTGAGCCACCTTCCACGTTTTATTTTTACTCCAGACAGGGATGTACAATTGTTGACGTTCATCCATGTGATCTTTAAATGTTTGCCATTGCCTATCCACCGTCAACCCTTTAAGTATCACATGCCAGTCTATTCTAGCCAATTCACGGACGGCCAGGGCAGCCAGAGGAGAGCAACAGTCTCGGATAGGCTGGAGTAATCTCGGTTGACTGGGGTAGTCACAGAGAAAAGCCAGTAGTAGTCGCGGGTAGTCCGCGAAAGGGTCTCAGGGAGGCCAAGGGTGATCTCAAGATTGACCAGAAGGCCAGGAGAGAAAAAGTCTCGGACGGTAGGACAAGTCTCGGGTCGACTAGGGTAGCCACAGAGAGACGCCTGAGTAACAGTAACTGCAGGTCACTGTGAGGTGGTCTCAGGGGAGACCAAGGTAGTCAGGGGAAATTTCTCAGCCAGAAGCACTGGAAATGGCCTCACCGTTGCAAAATGCAGTGGAGCCTGTGGCTAAGAGCAGTCATAGGTAGTCCATGGAGGCCAAACTAGCTGCATATATATGCAATAAACTGGACATTTCAGAGACATGGGCAAGAGAAATGCTGCACTCTGAGGATCCGCAGGAAAAAACAGCAGAGTGGACAGTCAGTAGTAACCACAAAGGGTCAAAAGAGAAGGTGATTTGGCTCATGTGCCTGCAAACAGGCACATCTGTTAAGAGAAAAGGTGGGAGGAGAATAAGAAGTTAAAAGGCGAGATAGGCAGTTTTGAGAAAGAAAGGCAGGACCAGGGTCTGAAGGAAGAAATGGTGTGGAATCACTTCGAGTATTTGCAGTGCCAGATGACCGAATGCAAAAAGCAGCAGCAAACCTACAATGAACAAAATGAAAAGCACTTAGAAAGAGCCAAAGAGGCGCAAGAACAGCTCAGGAAAATCAAGATAGCCTATCAGGTAGTGCAGAAACAGGGTTATGAGAGGGCAAATCATGGATCTTGTAAGGAAAAGATCCGCCAACTAACGGCAGAGTTAGACGGGGCCATAGGGATGGGTTGTCTCATGGCACCCGGAACAGGCGAGGAAGGTTGGGATCCAGAGGGGAAAAGAGTCAGACGATGGGCCCGAGTATAGCGAGCATCGGCTGACTCCCGAGGTACCGGAACCCCCGAATCCGATTTGTCCCTTGAGACAGCAGAAATTCGGCCCACCCCCACCAAATGGTGGTCCGGCACCATTAAAAAGTGACTATGTGATCCCATACACGCCGCTTCAGCTGCAGGAGATGCTGGCGGGTGTGGTAAAGTTAAAACAAGGAGGGGATGCTTCCGTTCATTTTGCCAATATAGAGCAGATAGGGTGTATCAATAACTGCAGCGAGGAGGAGAAAGTGAAGCTAACACTGCTCTCGCTGGAAGGGAAACTATATCAGAGCTTGTTGAAAGCCACCAAGTTAGGTGGAGGAACCCCACAGGGCTTAAAGGAGGAAATCATGGCAGCGCTAGGGTACAGTCAGTCCATTCTGGCAAATAGAACAGACTAGTCAGCAAGTAAATGAATCACTCGATACGTTTGCAGACAGACTGTGGCCTATTTATTTAAGGGCCACTGGAAGAAATCTGGTACGGGCAGACTTAATAGGGGAACCCAGAAACCATTGGCTGAGAACCATAATGGTTAACAGTTTGCCACGGCTCAGAGCAAAGGTCAAAGCATGGTTTGACCCAGACCATCTCCAAAATACAGAGGCAGGGGTGTTGAGAAGATTAACTCTAGCTTTTAAGTTCAGGCAAGGGGAGGAGGAGAAACTAAAAGGGAAGGTGCATGAAGTAAAAGGAAAGGTTAGGCCAAAGAAAGAATGGAGACAAGAGGAAGGTAATGTGGGTCGATCTAAAGGAGAGTGTTTTAACTGTGGGAGATTGGGACACTGGGGCAAGGATTGTAGGCTCTCTAAAGGAACGAAGCCTGGATACGAAGGTGCTGGGGCAGAAAAAGACCAGAAGAAGGTAGCTGATTTTAGTGGCCGCATTGCAGCAGGTTATGGGCACAGGTGGAGGAAAAAGCTGGACACAGCAGTGGGAGAGAAGGGACCCAATGCGTCGGCACCCCCACTGTGATGGTGTGCCCAGCCAGAATACCTGTGTCCACTCATATATGATGAGTGGGGCAGGCCATGTGTGGATGTGAAGGGTGGAAAATGGTTGTGCATGGATTTTTTTAACATGTGGTGGCCGTTGCACACCAGCCACCACACGGGCTTGACAGAGCTAGGTCTTGGTCCAGTGGCAAGGATTAACCAAGATGACTGGAGACCTGCTCTGCTACGCGGACCTAGTGCGCACACATATCGCAGTGTGGGCTGGTCCATGCTGCCCCTGGGCCCATGCCTCTTCTGGACCCTGAACTCACGTCTCTCCTGGGCTCTGATCACATCGCTCCACGATCACTCGCCGCTCCTGCGCCCCTCCTGCTGTACCTGCCCACGCTCCAATCACCGATCTGGACCTTGATGACGCCCAATCTAGTTGCCCTCTTCGCTGCCATCGCCCACCTGCACAAGCTCGCGCTGTACCTTGCAGTGGAATGGCGCCAAGCTCTCCAGGCCGCCGCTCGCCACTCCTTTCATGGCCCCGACCTGTCACTGATGGTCTCTCGCAGGTCGGGGCCGCTCGCCGTTCCTTTCATGGCCCCCACCTGCCACTGATGGTCTCTCGCAGGTCGGGGCCCCTCGCCGCTCCTTTCATGGCCCCCACCTGCTGCGGATGGTCTCTCGCAGGTCGGGGCCGCTCGCCACTCCTTTCATGGCCCCCACCTGCCACTGATGGTCTCTCGCAGGTCGGGGCCGCTCGCCATTCCTTTCATGGCCCCCACCTGCCACTGATGGTCTCTCGCAGGTCGGGGCCGCTCGCCATTCCTTTCATGGCCCCCACCTGCTGCGGATGGTCTCTCGCAGGTCGGGGCCGCTCGCCATTCCTTTCATGGCCCCGACCTGCCACTGATGGTCTCTCGCAGGTCGGGGCCCCTCGCCGCTCCTTTCATGGCCCCCACCTGCCACTGATGGTCTCTCGCAGGTCGGGGCCCCTCGCCGCTCCTTTCATGGCCCCGACCTGCCACTGATGGTCTCTCGCAGGTCGGGGCCCCTTGCTGCTCGTTTTATGGCCCCGACCTGCCACTGATGGCCTCTCGCAGGTCGGGGCCCCTCGCCACTCCTTTCATGGTCCCGACCTGCCACTGATGGCCTCTCGCAGGTCGGGGCCGCTCGCCGCTCGTTTTATGGCCCCGACCTGCCACTGATGGCCTCTCGCAGGTCGGGGCCCCTCGCCGCTCGTTTTATGGCCCCGACCTGTCACTGATGGCCTCTCGCAGGTCGGGGCCCCTTGCTGCTCGTTTCATGGCCCCGACCTGTCACTGATGGTCTCTCGCAGGTCGGGGCCCCTTGCTGCTCGTTTCATGGCCCCGACCTGTCACTGATGGCCTCTCGCAGGTCGGGGCCCCTTGCTGCTCGTTTTATGGCCCCGACCTGTCACTGATGGCCTCTCGCAGGTCGGGGCCCCTTGCTGCTCGTTTCATGGCCCCCACCTGTCACTGATGGTCTCTCGCAGGTCGGGGCCCCTTGCCGCTCGTTTTATGGCCCCGACCTGTCACTGATGGTCTCTCGCAGGTCGGGGCCCCTTGCTGCTCGTTTCATGGCCCCCACCTGTCACTGATGGCCTCTCGCAGGTCGGGGCCCCTTGCTGCTCGTTTTATGGCCCCGACCTATCGCGGATGGTCTCTCGCAGCTTCCCTTATATCCTGCTGCACATACTTAAATTGCGAAATGAACATTCATATTCCACTTCTTCAAGCACTATTAAAGGGTTTATTTAGAAGGGGAATTCCAGACTAACAGTCCCAAAGAATATAATTTACATTAGACAACATTTTTAAATTTTTGTGGCAAAGTTATAGTAAATTTGATTGAAAAGTGTAAATTATGTCTTACATAGAAACATAGAAAATATGTGCGGGAGTAGGCCATTCGGCCCTTCGAGCATGCACCACCACTCAATATGATCATGGCTGATCATTCAACTTCAGTACTCCATTCCTGCCTTCTCTCCATACCCCCTGATCCCTTCAGCTGTAAGGGCCACATCTAACTCCCTTTTGTACTACTCCAGGGGCCTTCTCTATATACAATTAAAAATCTTGCATCGGATATTTCATGTCCACAAACCTAATTTCCTGATATCACTACGTTTGGTCACACTTTTTCTGTGAACATTTGCCATTGTAAGAGGTTACACCAACATTGCCTGTTCAATTTAGCAACTGTCACAGTGTAGTTGCAGGCTCTGGTTACTAGATGGCTCTGGGGAGCGGGTTTTTTTTTAAATGTCTCTGACGACGCTCGGCAAAATCTTGTGCTTGAAAGGAAAACCTTATATTCACCAATTGCCCTGTCAGCAACACCATGGGCAATTTACTGGTATACTATTCAAAAAGAAAGTAGTTCTTTGGTCTCCGTCTTGAAAATCTCTAACAGCAGAGATTTAGTTCTGTTGTTGGCCACAGTGCCATTTAAAATTATTAGCTCAACGACCGAGTGTGCAGTTGAATTCTAATCCTAGATTGCCAAGAAAGGCTATGTTTGAACCAGGATTATGGTTGGATTAGGATTTCCATAAACTGCAGCTAAAAATAGCCAACATACAGAACTCCAACAAAAGCCCATTTACTGAGCACTTCAACCAGAATAAAAATAGAAAATACTTACTCAACATCACTGTATTTTGTACAAAATACACTGCCCTTCTAAAATATGCTGCTGTCTCCAGGCAAAAGACCACAAATGGACTGCCGACATTAAATGGATAATTAACAAGATATCTTGGATTTGGATCAGAATTCAGTACGTTAAAGAATCAATGGCCCATCATAAGAACATAAGAAATAGGAACAGGAGTAGGCCATTTGGCCCCTCGAGCCTGCTCCGCCATTCAATAAGATCATGGCTGATCTGATCATCGACTCAGCGCCATTTCCCTGCCCACTCCCCATAACTCTTTACTCCCTTATCACTCAAAAATCTGTCTATCTCCACCTTAAATATATTCAATGACCCAGCCTCCATAGCTCTCTGGGGCAGAGAATTCCATAGATATACAAGCCTCTGAGAGAAGAAATTTCTCCTCATCTCACTTTTAAATGGGCGGCCCCTTATTCTAAGACTATGTCCCCTAGTTTTAGTTTCCCCTTTGAAATATAGCAATATAGAAAATAGGTGCAGGAGTAGGCCATTCGGCCCTTCGAGCCTGCACCGCCATTCAATATGATCATGGCTGATCATGCACTTCAGTACCCCATTCCTGCTTTCTCTCCATACCCCTTGATCCCTTTAGCCGTAAGGGCCACATCTAACTCCCTTTTGAATATATCTAACGAACTGGCCTCGACACCTTTCTGTGGTAGAAAATTTCACATGCTCAAAACTCTCTGAGTGAAGAAGTTTCTCCTCATCTCGGTTCTAAATGGCTTACCCTTTATCCTTAGACTGTGACCCCTGATTCTGGACTTCCCCAACATTGGGAACTTTCTTCCTGCGTCTAACCTGTCCAATCCTTTCAGAATTTTACATGTTTCTACATGATCCCCTCTCATTCTTCTAATTTCCATTGAATATATGCCTAGTCGATCCAATCTTTCTTCATATGTCAGTCCTGTCATCCGGGAATCAGTCTAGTGAACCTTCGCTGCACTCCCTCAATAGCAAGAATGTCCTTCCTCAGATTAGGAGACCAAAACTGAACACAATATTCAAGGTGTGGCCTCACCAAGGCCCTGTATAACTGTAGTAAGACCTCCCTGCTCCTATACTCAAATCCTCTCGCTATGAAGGCCAACATGCCATTTGCCTTCTTCACCGCCTGCTGTACCAGTATGGCAACTTTCAATGATTGATGTACTATGATACCCAGGTTTCGTTGCTCCTCCCCTTTTACTAATCTGTCACCATTCAGATAATAATCTGCCTTCCTGTTTTTACCACCAAATGGATAACCTCACATTTATCTACATTATACCACATCTGCCATGTATTGGCCACTCACCTAACCGGTCCAATTCACCCTGCAGCCTCATAGCAACCTCCTCACAGCTCACACTGCTACCCAGCATAGTGTCATCTGCAAAGTTGGAGATATTACATTCAATTCCTTCGTATAAATCATATTGTAAATAGCTGGGGTCCCAGCACTGAAACTTGTGGTACCCCACTAGTCACTGCCGGCCATTCTGAAAAGGACCAATTTATTCCTACTCTTTGCTTCCTGTCTGCCAACCAGTTCTCTAGCCACGTCAGTACAGTACCCCCAATACCATGTGTTTTAATTTTGCACACTAACCTCTTGTGTGGGACCTTGTCAAAAGCCTTTTGAAAGTCTAAATACACCACATCCATTGGCTCCCCTTGTCCACTCTACAAGTTACATCCTCAAAAAATTCTAGACTTGTCAAGCATGATTGGACCGATCCTGTCACTACTTTCCAAATGTGCTGCTTTTAGATCTTTAATAATTGATTCCAACATTTTCTCCACCACTGATGGCAGGCTGACTGGTCTATAATTCCCTGTTTTCTCTCTCCCTCCTTTTTTAAAATGTAGGGTTACATTAGCTACCCTTCAGTCCATAGGAACTGATGCAGAGGCTATAGAATGTTGGAAAATGACCACCAATGCATCCACTATTTCTAGGGCCACTTCCTTAAGTACTCTGGGATGCAGACTATCAGGCCCTGGGGATTTATCAATCCCATCAATTTCCCTAACACAATTTGCTGACTAATAAGGATTTCCTTTTGTTCCTCCTTCTCATTAGACCCTCGGTCCCCTAGTATTTCCGGAAGGTTATTTGTGTCTTCCTTCGTGAAGACAGAACCAAAGCATTTGTTCAATTAGTCTGCCATTTATTTGTTCCCCATTATAAATGCACCTGATTCTGACTGTAAGGGACCTACATTTGTCTTCACTAATCTTTTTCTTTTCACATATCTGTAGGAGCTGCTATGTTCGCTGCAAGCTTACTCTCATATTCTATTTTCCCCCTCCTAATTTGAGTGGAAATATCCTCTCTGCATCCATCTTGTCAAGCTCCCTCATTATCTTATAAGTTTCAATAAGATCACCTCTCATTATTCTGAACACCAATGTGTATAGGTCCAACCTACGCAATCTATCCTCATAAGTTAACCCACTCATCTCTGGAATCAACCTAGTGAACCTTCTCTGAACAGCCTCCAATGCAAGTATATCCTTCCTTAAATACGGAGACCAAAACTGTACGCAGTGCTTCAGGTTTGGCCTCACCAATACCCTGTACAGTTGTAGCAGGACTTCTCTGCTTTTATACTCTATCCCCCTTGCACTAAAGGCCAACATTCCATTTGCCTTCCTGATTAAGTGCTGTACCTGCATACTAACTTTTTGTGTTTCATGCACAAGGATCTGCAGGTCTCTGTACTGCAGCAATTTGCAATTTTTTTCCATTTAAATTATAATTTGCTTTTCTATTATTTCTACCAAAGTGGATAACCTCACATTTTCCCACATCATACTCCATCTGCCAAATTTTTGCCCACTCAATTAGCCTGTCTATATCTCTTTGCAGATTTTGTGTGTCCTCCTCACAATTTGCTTTTTCACCCATCTTTGTATCATCAGCCTGTTCATTCTTTCCTGATAGGGATACCCTCGCATTTCTGGTATCATCCTTGTAAATCTTCTTTGCACCCTTTCCAGTGCCTCTATATTCTGTCTACTATATGGCAACCAGAATTGTACGCAGTACTGCAAGTGTGATCTAACCAAAGTTCGATACAAGTTTAGCATGAATTCACTGCTTTTCAATTCTACCCCTCTAGAAATAAACCCTTGTGCTTGGCCTATTTTGTGGTACCTTATCTAAGGTCTTTTGAAAATCTAGGTAAATGACCTACTGCATTACCCATGTCTACTCTATCTCTTACCTCTTCAAAACATTCAATGAGGTTGCCAACCAGAGAATGATGGGGTGCCGCAGGGATCAATGCTGGGACCCCAACTATTTACAGTCTTGGAAGAAGGGACTGAGTGTAACATCGCCAAGTTTGCTGATGATACAAAGATGGGAGGAAAAGCAATGAGTGAGGAGAACAAAAAAAATCTGCAACAGGACATAGACAGGCTAAGTGAGTGGGCAAAAATTTGGCAGATGGAGTATAATGTTGGAAAGTGAGATCATGCACTTTGACAGAACAAAATCGAAGAACAAGTTATTATTTAAATTGAGAAAGATTGCAAAGTGCCGAAGTGCAGCGGGACCTGGGCATATTGGTGCATGAAACACAAAAGGATAGTATGCAGGTACAGCAAGTGATCAGGAAGGCCAATGGTATCTTGACATTTATTGCAAAGGGAATGGAGTATAAAAGCAGGGCAGTCTTACTACAGCAATATAAGGTATTGGTGAGGCCACACCTGGAATACTGCATACAGTTTTGGTTTCCATATTTATGAAAGGATATACTTGCTTTGGAGGCAGTTCAGAGAAGGTTCACTAGGTTGATTCCGGGGATGAGGGGGTTGACTTATGAGGAAAGGTTGAGTAGGTTGGCCTCTACTCATTGGAATTTAGAAGAATGAGAGGTGATCTTATTGAGACATATAAAATTATGAGGGGGCTTGACAAGGTGGATGCAGAGAGGATGTTTCCACTGATGGGGGAGACTCGAACTAGGGGGAAGGATCTTAGAATAAGGGGTCGCCCATTTAAAACAGAGATGAGGAGAAATTTCTTTTCTCAGAGGGTTGTGAATCTGTGGAATTCACTGCCTTAGAGAGCTGTGGAAGCCGGGACATTGAATAAATTTAAGACAGAAATAGATGATTTCTTAATCGATAAGGGGTTATAGGGAGCGGGCAGGGAAGTGGAGCTGAGTCCATGATCAGATCAGCCATGATCTTATTGAATGGCGGAGCAGGCTCACTGGGCTGTATGGCCTACTCCTGCTCCTATTTCTTATGTTCTTATGTTCTTCTGTTGGTCCAGAAAGATTTTCCCTTTTGAAATCCATGCTAGCTATTCATTATTATATTTTTAGCTTCTAGATGTTCTTCTATTTTCTCCTTCAGTAGAGATTCCATTATTTTTCATGCCACCGATGTTAAGCTGACTGGTCTGTAGCTCCCTGGACATGTTCTATCTCTCTTCTTAAATATAGGAATGGATTGGTGGTGGTGACTGGAAGGGGCCTATAGATGGAGTGGGCTACATCATCTAGAGGATAAAGACCCAGATAGCAACCACCTTTACATTTCCCGGGCATACGTTTCCTGCATTCTGGCGGCTTCCATATGGCCACCACCCGGTGTGGGCACAGCTTGCTCCGCTCCACGCTTGGGTGGGGTGTGCGCATTGACATGTTTAAATCCTGCTGCTGGAGGATGACTGTTTCTGGGATTCATTCCATCAATTCTGGGAAAGGCTGAAGGTTCTGCTGCAGCAGCTCCTCCACTTGCTCGTCAAAGAAGCCCTCAGCACCAAATGGCACCTGCAGTACTTGAATGAGCCCCAAGTTGCATGGCTAGGCTCACTGGCAATGCAAGATCCACTGGATGATAGATCCTGCTCCTATATTGAGGGCACCGACACAGCTTGTTGCTGCAGTAGCTGGTCCTCACTCTGTGACAGGGATCGATCCCTCAACTCACCTGCGAGGCAGTAGGCTGCTAGTAAATAAAGCCAGCCCCTGTGGCAGCAGGGAATTCGGCGTATGTGCCAAACCCTGCAGGAAGGTCTGCCAGACCCCAAATCCGAGTGGACCATGACTAGTTTCACTAGGCAGCAACCTTCCTTCTGATGTCTTCACGACTGAAGTTCACCAGATGCCAGTAAACGGCAAGGTGTGAAAGCAGGGTGGCACTGTGGACGCAGTCTACCTTGGTCTTAACTGGAAGGTGCATATTATGTTCACTCAAACCATCATGGAAATTGGTAGGATGAATACAGCAACAGCCTGAGGCCTTTTCAAAACCCCAAGTAAAGCCTCAACTCCTCCGCCCCCCCCTCCCACCCCACCAACCCCCCCTGCAAGTGAGGGGACTTCCGGAACCCACAGTTTCAGACTCAGGTCACCCTTGTGTGAAAGACATGAAAAGCCTAAATGACTGGAAGTCCTGGTCCGACTCAGGCTCCCAGCTTTGCTTCCGAAGGCGGGATATCTCTGGGAAGGTTCCCGGGCCTGAACTGAGAGGGGAAGTTGATAGTGAGGCCCTGGGAACAGAGATGAGGGCCTCACTATCAACTTTCCCTGTCGGTTCAGCCCAAGGAAGCTTCTCGGAGGCATCCAGCCTTCGTAAACAATTAGCTACGAGTTTGTGAATACAAAGGCCGATTGAGTTAGACCCTCCAGACATGAGCCCCAGCCTCTTGGGGAAGGTGCCACTGAGGTACACATATCATCCCTGGGAGTGAGAGCCCTTGGAACAAGAGTCCCATTGGAATTAGGAGAGAGCTCGGCACCAGTCAGCACGGACACCTCTAAGCCAGCTGCTGCCAGAGGAGAACTCTTTCTCTTAATTCTGGGAAGTCTCACTACATATTTAAGAACATAAGAACATAGAACTGGGGAATTAGTAATGGGGAACATGGAGATGGCAGAAACTCTGAATAAATATTTTGTATCAGTCTTTACAGTGGAGGACACTAACAATATTCTGACAGTGGATAGTCAAGGGGCTATAGGGGAGGAGGAACTTAACACAATCACAATTCACTGAGGAGGTGCTACTTAATAAGATAATGGGACTAAAGGCAGATAAATCCCCTGGACCTGATGGCTTGCATCCTCGGTTCTTAATAGAAGTAACAGCAGGGATAGTGGATGCATTGGTTGTAATTTACCAAAATTCCCTGGATTCTGGGGCAGTCCCAGCAGATTGGAAAACTGCAAATGTAACGCCCCTATTTAAAAAACGAGGCAGACAAAAAGCAGGAAACTATAGACCAGTTAGCCTAACATCTGTGGTTGGGAAAATGTTGGAGTCCATTATTAAAGCAGTAGCAGGACAATTGGAAAAGCAAAATTCGGTCAGGCAGAGTCAGCATGGATTTATGAAGGGGAAGTCATATTCGACAAATTTGCTGGAATTCTTTGAGGATGTAACGAACAGGATGGATAAAGGGGAACCAGTGGAAGTGGTGTATTTGGACTTCCAGAGGCATTTGACAAGGTGCCACATAACAGGTTACTGCACAAGATAAAAGTTCAGAGGGTTGGGGGTAATATATTACCATGGATAGAGGATTGGCTAACGAACAGAAAACAGAGAATAGGGATACATGGTTCATTTTCTGGTTGGCAACCAATAACTAGTCGGGTGCCGCAGGGATCAATGCTGGGACCCCCAACAATTTACAATCTATATTAACGACTTGGATGAAGGGACTGAGTGTAACGTAGCCAAGTTTGCCTATGATACAAAGATGGGAGGAAAAGCAATTGAAACATAGAAACATAGAAAATAGGTGCAAGAGTAGGCCATTCGGCCCTTCTAGCCTGCACCGCCATTCAATGAGTTCATGGCTGAACATGCAACTTCAGTACCCCATTCCTGCTTTCTCACCATACCCCTTGATTCCCCTAGTAGTAAGGACTTCATCTAACTCCTTTTTGAATATATTTAGTGAATTGGCCTCAACAACTTTCTGTGGTAGAGAATTCCACAGGTTCACCACTCTCTGGGTGAAGAAATTCCTCCTCATCTCGGTCCTAAATGGCTTCCCCCTTATCCTTAGACTGTGTCCCCTGGTTCTGGACTTCCCCAACATTGGGAACATTCTTCCTGCATCTAACCTGTCTAACCCCGTCAGAATTTTAAACGTTTCTATGAGGTCCCCTCTCATTCTTCTGAACTCCAGTGAATACAAGCCCAGTTGATCCAGTCTTTCTTGATAGGTCAGTCCCGCCATCCCGGGAATCAGTCTGGTGAACCTTCGCTGCACTCCCTCAATAGCAAGAATGTCCTTCCTCAGGTTAGGAGACCAAAACTGTATACAATACTCCAGGTGTGGCCTCACCAAGGCCCTGTACAATTGTAGCAACACCTCCCTGCCCTTGTACTCAAATCCCCTCGCTATGAAGGCCAACATGCCATTTGCTTTCTTAACCGCCTGCTGTACCTGCATGCCAACCTTCAATGACTGATGTACCATGACACCCAGGTCTCTTTGCACCTGCCCTTTTCCTAATCTGTTACCATTCAGATAATAGTCTGTCTCTCTGTTTTTACCACCAAAGTGGATAACCTCACATGTATCCACATTATACTTCATCTGCCATGCATTTGCCCACTCACCTAACCTATCCAAGTCGCTCTGCAGCCTCATAGAATCCTCCTTGCAGCTCACACTGCCACCCAACTTAGTGTCATCCGCAAATTTGGAGATACTACATTTAATCCCCTCGTCTAAATCATTAATGTACAGTGTAAACAGCTGGGGCCCCAGCACAGAACCTTGCGGTACCCCACTAGTCACTGCCTGCCATTCTGAAAAGTCCCCATTTACTCCTACTCTTTGCTTCCTGTTTGACAACCAGTTCTCAATCCATGTCAGCACACTACCCCCAATCCCATGTGCTTTAACTTTGCACATTAATCTCTTGTGTGGGACCTTGTCGAAAGCCTTCTGAAAGTCCAAATATACCACATCAACTGGTTCTCCCTTGTCCACTCTACTGGAAACATCCTCAAAAAATTCCAGAAGATTTGTCAAGCATGATTTCCCTTTCACAAATCCATGCTGACTTGGACCTATCATATTAGCTCTTTCCAAATGCACTGCTATGACATCCTTAATAATTGATTCCATCATTTTACCCACTACTGAGGTCAGGCTGACCGGTCTGTAATTCCCTGTTTTCTCTCTCCCTCCTTTTTTAAAAAGTGGGGTTACATTGGCTACCCTCCACTCGATAGGAACTGATCCAGAGTCAATGGAATGTTGGAAAATGACTGTCAATGCATCCACTATTTCCAAGGCCACCTCCTTAAGTACTCTGGGATACAGTCCATCAGGCCCTGGGGATTTATCGGCCTTCAATCCCATCAATTTCCCCAACACAATTTCCCGACTAATAAGGATTTCCCTCAGTTCCTCCTCCTTACGAGACCCTCCGACCCCTTTTATATCCGGAAGGTTGTTTGTGTCCTCCTCAGTGAATACCGAACCAAAGTACTTGTTCAATTGGTCCGCCATTTCTTTGTTCCCCGTTATGACTTCCCCTGATTCTGACTGCAGGGGACCTACGTTTGTCTTTACTAACCTTTTTCTCTTTACATATCTATAGAAACTTTTGCAATCCGTCTTAATGTTCCCTGCAAGCTTCTTCTCATACTCCATTTTCCCTGCCCTAATCAAACTCTTTGTCCTCCTCTGCTGAGTTCTAAATTTCTCCCAGTCCCCGGGTTCTCTGCTATTTCTGGCCAATTTGTATGCCACTTCCTTGGCTTTAATGCTATCCCTGATTTCCCTTGATAGCCACGGTTGAGCCACCTTCCCTTTTTTATTTTTACGACAGACAGGAATGTACAATTGTTGTAGTTCATCCATGCGGTCTCTAAATGTCTGCCATTGCCCATCCACAGTCAACCCCTTCAGTATCATTCGCCAATCTATCCTAGCCAATTCACGCCTCATACCTTCAAAGTTACCCTTCTTTAAGTTCTGGACCATTGTCTCTGAATTAACTGTTTCATTCTCCATCCTAATGCAGAATTCCACCATATTATGGTCACTCTTCCCCAAGGGGCCTCGCACAACGAGATTGCTAATTAATCCTCTCTCATTACACAACACCCAGTCTAAGATGGCCTCCCCCCTAGTTGGTTCCTCGACATATTGGTCTAAAAAACCATCCCTTATGCACTCCAGGAAATCCTCCTCTACCGTATTGCTTCCAGTTTGGTTAACCCAATCTATGTGCATATTAAAGTCACCCATTATAACTGCTGCACCTTTATTGCACGCACCCCTAATTTCATGTTTGATGCCCTCCCCAACATCACTACTACTGTTTGGAGGTCTGTACACAACTCCCACTAACGTTTTTTGTCCTTTGGTATTCTGCAGCTCTACCCATATAGATTCCACATCATCCAAGCTAATGTCCTTCCGAACTATTGCCTTAATTTGCTCCTTAACCAGCAATGCTACCCCACCTCCTTTTCCTTTTATTCTATCTTTCCTGAATGTTGAATACCCCTGGATGTTGAGTTCCCAGCCCTGATCATCCTGGAGCCACGTCTCCGTAATCCCAATCACATCATATTTGTTAACATCTATTTGCACAGTTAATTCATCCACTTTATTGCGGATACTCCTTGCATTAAGACACAAAGCCTTCAGGCTTGTTCTTTTAACACCCTTTGTCCTTTTAGAATTTTGCTGTACAGTGGCCCTTTTTGTTCTTTGCCTTGGGTTTCTCTGCCCTCCACTTTTCCTCAGTTCCTTTCTGTCTTTTGCTTTTGCCTCCTTTTTGTTTCCCTCTGTCTCCCTGCATTGGGTCCCATCCCCCTGCCATATCAGTTTAAATCCTCCCCAACAGCACTAGCAAACACTTCCCCTAGGACATTGGTTCCAGTCCTGCCCAGGTGCAGACCGTCCGGTTTGTACTGGTCCCACCTCCCCCAGAACCGGTTCCAATGCCCCAGGAATTTGAATCCCTCCCTGTTGCACCACTGCTCAAGCCACGTATTCATCTGCACTATCCTGCGATTCCTACTCTGACTATCACGTGGCACTGGTAGCAATCCCGAGATTACTACTTTTGAGGTCCTACTTTTTAAAATTAGCTCCTAGCTCCTTAAATTCGTTTCGTAGGACCTCATCCCTTTTTTTACCTATGTCGTTGGTACCAATGTGCACCACGACAACTGGCTGTTCCCCCTCCCTTTTTAGAATGTCCTGCACCCGCTCCAAGACATCCTTGACCCTTGCACCAGGGAGGCAACATACCATCCTGGAGTCTCGGTTGCGGCCGCAGAAACGCCTATCTATTCCCCTCACCATTGAATCCCCAATCACTATTGCTCTCCCACTCTTTTTCCTGCCCTCCTGTGCAGCAGAGCCAGCCACGGTGCCATGAACTTGGCTGCTGCTGCCCTCCCCTGATGAGTCATCCCCCTCAACAGTACCCAAAGCAGTGTATCTGTTTTGCAGGGGGTTGACCACAGGGGACTCCTGCACTACCTTCCTTGCACTGCTCTTCCTGTTGGTCTTCCATTCCCTATCTGGCTGTGGACCCTTTCCCTGCGGTATGACCAACTCGCTACACGTGATACTCACGTCATTCTCAGCATCGTGGATGCTCCAGAGTGAATCCACCCTCAGCTCCAACTCCGCAACGCGGTCTGTCAGGAGCTGGAGGCGGATACACTTCCCGCACACGTAATCGTCAGGGACACCGGAAGTGTCCCTGAGTTCCCACATGGTACAGGAGGAGCATAACACCTGACCGAGCTCTCCTGCCATGACTTAACCCTTAGATACACTTAAATTGGCAACAACAATGTTAAAAGTTACTCACTGATATAGAAGAGAAAAAAGAAAAACTATTCACCAATCACCAGCCAATCACTTACCCTCTTGGCTGTGACGTCACCTTTTGATTTCTTTCTACTTCTTTTTTGCCTTCTCCCTGTAGCTGCACAAGTCACGCCTTTTATAGGCCTCTCCACGCACCTCCTCGACGCTGCTCCCGACTGCCGCTGACGCTGGCCCCCGGACTCCCTGCTGTGCCTTTTATAGGCCTCTCCACGCACCTCCTCGACGCTGCTCCCGACTGCCGCCGACGCTGGGCCCCGGACTCCCTGCTGTGCCTTTTATAGGCCTCTCCACGCACCTCCTCGACGCTGCTCCAGACTGCCGCCGACGCTGGGCCCGGACTCCCTGCTGTGCCTTTTATAGGCCTCGCCACGCACCTCCTCGACGCTGCTCCTGAGGAGGACACAAAAAATCTGCAAAAGGACATAGACAGGCTAAGTGAGTGGGCAAAACTTTGGCAGATGGAGTATAATGTTGGAAAGTGTGAGGTCATGCACTTTGGCAGAAAATAAATCGAAGAGCAAGTTATTATTTAAATGGAGAAAGATTGCAAAGTGCTGCAGTACAGCGGGACCTGGGGGTACTGGTGCATGAAACACAAAAGGATAGTATGCAGGTACAGCAAGTGATCAGGAAGGCCAATGGTCTCTTAGCCTTTATTGCAAAGGGGATGGAGTATAAAAGCAAGGAAGTCTTGCTACAGCTATATAATGTATTGGTGAGGCCACACCTGGAATACTGCGTGCAGTTTTGGTTTCCATATTTACGAAAGGATATATTTGCTTTGGAGGCAGTTCAGAGAAGGTTCACAAGGTTGATTCCGGAGATGAGAGGGTTGACTTATGAGGAAAGGTTTATAGGTTGGGCCTCTACTCATTGGAATTCAGAAGAATGAGAGGTGATCTTATCAAAACGTATAAGATTTTAGGGGGGCTTGACAAGGTAGATGGAGAGAGGATGTTTTCAATGATGGGGGAGACTATAAGTAGAGGGCATGATCTTAGAATAAGGGGCCGCCCATTTAAAACTGAGATGAGGAGGAATTTCTTCTCTCAGAGAGTTGTAAATCTGTGGAATTCGCTGCCCCAGAGAGCTGTGGAAGCTGGGACAGTGAATAAATTTAAGACAGAGATAGACAGTTTCTTAAACGATAAGAGGATAAGGGGTTATGGGGAGCTGGCGGGGAAGTGGAGCTGAATCCATGATCAGATCAGCCATGATCTTATTGAATGGTGGAGCAGGCTCGAGAGACCGTATGGCCTACTCTTGTTCCTATTTCTTAAGTTTTTGTGCTCTTATAAGAATTACCTCAAAGGTAGTAATCTCCGGGTTACTACCGATGGCACGTGCTAATGATTATAAGAATAGTAAGATAGAGAGGATGAACATATGGCTGGAGAGTTGGTGTGGGAGGCATTCTTGAGGCATTGGGACCGCTTCTGGGGGAGTTGTGACCTGCAAAACAGATACACTGCTTTGAGTACTGTTGAGGGGGATGACTCATCAGGGGAGGGCAGCAGCAGCCAAGTTCATGGCACTGTGGCTGGCTCTGTTGCACAGGAGGGCAGGAAAAAGAGTGGGAGAGCAATAGTGATAGGGGATTCAATTGTGAGGGGAATAGATAGGCGTTTCTGTGGCCGCAACCAAGACTCCAGGATGGTATGTTGCCTCCCTGGTGCAAGGGTCAAGGATGTCTTGGAGCGGGTGCAGGACATTCTAAAAAGGGAGGGACTACAGCCAGTTGTCGGGGTGCACATTGGTACCAACGACATAGGTAAAAAAAGGGATGAGGTCCTATGAAATGAATTTAAGGAGCTAGGAGCTAAATTAAAAAGTAGGACCTCAAAAGTAGTAATCTCGGGATTACTACCAGTGCCACGTGCTAGTCAGAGTAGGAATCGTAGGATAGCGCAGATGAATATGTGGCTTGAGCAGTGGTGCAGCAGGGAGGGATTCAAATTCCTGGGGCATTGGAACCGGTTCTGGGGGAGGTGGGACCAGTACAAACCGGACGGTCTGCACCTGGGCAGGAGTGGAATCAATGTCCTAGGGGGAGTGTTTGCTAGTGATGTTGGGAAGGATTTAAACTAATATGGCAGGGGGATGGGACCCAATGCAGGGCGATAGAGGGAAACAAAAAGGAGACAAAAGCAAAAGACAGAAAGGAGATGAGGAAAAGTGGAGGGCAGAGAAACCCAAGGCAAAGAACAAAAAGGGCCACTGTACAGCAAAATTCTAAAAGGACAAAGGGTGTTAAAAAAACAAGCCTGAAGGCTTTGTGTCTTAATACAAGGAGTATCCGTAATAAGGTGGATGAATTAACTGTGCAAATAGATGTTAACAAATATGATGTGATTGGGATTACGAGACGTGGCTCCAGGATGATCAGGGCTGGGAACTCAACATCCAGGGGTATTCAACATTCAGGAAGGATAGAATAAAAGGAAAAGGAGGTGGGGTAGCATTGCTGGTTAAAGAGGAGATTAATGCAATAGTTAGGAAGGACATTAGCTTGGATGATGTGGAATCTATATGGGTAGAGCTGCAGAACACCAAAGGGCAAAAAATGTTAGTGGGAGTTATGTACAGACCTCCAAGCAGTAGTAGTGATGTTGGGGAGGGCATCAAACAGGAAATTAGGGGTGCATGCAATAAAGGTGCAGTAGTTAAAATGGGTGACTTTAATATGCACATAGATTGGGCTAACCAAACTGGAAGCAATACGGTGGAGGAGGATTTCCTGGAGTGCATAAGGGATGGTTTTCTAGACCAATATGTCGAGGAACCAACTAGGGGGAAGCCATCTTAGACTGGGTGTTGTGTAATGAGAGAGGATTAAATAGCAATCTCGTTGTGCGAGGCCCCTTGGGGAAGAGTGACCATAATATGGTGGAATTCTGCATTAGGATGGAGAATGAAACAGTTAATTCAGAGACCATGGTCCAGAAATTAAAGAAGGGTAACTTTGAAGGTATGAGGCGTGAATTGGCTAGGATAGATTGGCGAATGATACTGAAGGGGTTGACTGTGGATGGGCAATGGCAGACATTTGGAGACCACATGGATGAACTACAACAATTGTACATTCCTGTCTGGCGTAAAAATAAAAAAGGGCAGGTGGCTCAACCGTGGCTATCAAGGGAAATCAGGGATAGTATTAAAGCCAAGGAAGTGGCATACAAATTGGCCAGAAATAGCAGCGAACCTGGGGACTGGGAGAAATTTAGAACTCAGCAGAGGAGGACAAAGGGTTTGATTAGGGCAGGGAAAATGGAGTACGAGAAGAAGCTTGCAGGGAACATTAAGACGGATTGCAAAAGTTTCGATAGATATGTAAAGAGAAAAAGGTTAGTAAAGACAAACGTAGGTCCCCTGCAGTCAGAATCAGGGTAAGTCATAACGGGGAACAAAGAAATGGCAGACCAATTGAACAAGTACTTTGGTTCGGTATTCACTAAGGAGGACACAAACAACCTTCCGGATATAAAAGGGGTCAGAGGGTCTAGTAAGGAGGAGGAACTGAGGGAAATCTTTATTAGTCGGGAAATTGTGTTGGGGAAATTGATGGGATTGAAGGCCAATAAATCCCCAGGGCCTGATGGACTGCATCCCAGAATACTTAAGGAGGTGGCCTTGGAAATAGCTGATGCATCGACAGTCATTTTCCAACATTCCATTGATTCTGGATCAGTTCCTATCGAGTGGAGGGTAGCCAATGTAACCCCACTTTTTAAAAAAGGAGGGAGAGAGAAAACAGGGAATTATAGACCGGTCAGCCTGACCTCAGTAGTGGGTAAAATGATGGAATCAATTATTAAGGATGTCATAGCAGCGCATTTGGAAAGCGGTGACATGATAGGTCCAAGTCAGCATGGACTTGTGAAAGGGAAATCATGCTTGACAAATCTTCTGGAATTTTTTGAGGATGTTTCCAGCAGAGTGGACAAGGGAGAACCAGTTGATGTGGTATATTTGGACTTTCAGAAGGCTTTCAACAAGGTCCCACACAAGAGATTAATGTGCAAAGTTAAAGCACATGGGATTGGGGGTAGTGTGCTGACATGGATTGAGAACTGGTTGTCAGACAGGAAGCAAAGAGTAGGAGTAAATGGGTACTTTTCAGAATGGCAGGCAGTGACTAGTGGGGTACCGCAAGGTTCTGTGCTGGGGCCCCAGCTGTTTACACTGTACATTAATGATTTAGACGAGGGGATTAAATGCAGTATCTCCAAATTTGCGGATGACACTAAGTTGGGTGGCAATGTGAGCTGCGAGGAGGATGCTATGAGGCTGCAGAGTGACTTGGATAGGTTAGGTGAGTGGGCAAATGCATGGCACATGAAGTATAATGTGGATAAATGTGAGGTTATCCACTTTGGTGGTAAAAACAGAGAGACAGACTATTATCTGAATGGTGACAGATTAGGAAAAGGGGAGGTGCAACGAGACCTGGGTGTCATGGTACATCAGTCATTGAAGGTTGGCATGCAGGTACAGCAGGCGGTTAAGAAAGCAAATGGCATGTTGGTCTTCATAGCGAGGGGATTTGAGTACAGGGGCAGGGAGGTGTTGCTACAGTTGTACAGGGCCTTGGTGAGGCCACACCTGGAGTATTGTGTACAGTTTTGGTCTCCTAACTTGAGGAAGGACATTCTTGCTGTTGAGGGAGTGCAGCAAAGGTTCACCAGACTGATTCCCGGGATGGCGGGACTGACATATCAAGAAAGACTGGATCAACTGGGCTTGTATTCACTGGAGTTCAGAAGAGTGAGAGGGGACCTCATAGAAACGTTTAAAATTCTGACGGGTTTAGACAGGTTAGATGCAGGAAGAATGTTCCCAATGTTGGGGAAGTCCAGAACCAGGGGTCACAGTCTAAGGATAAGGGGTAAGCCATTTAGGACCGAGATGAGGAGAAACTTCTTCACCCAGAGAGTGGTGAACCTGTGGAATTCTCTACCACAGAAAGTTGTTGAGGCCAATTCATTAAATATATTCAAAAGGGAAGTAGTCCTTACTACTAGGGGGATCGAGAGGTATGGCGACAAAGCAGGAATGGGGTACTGAAGTTGCATGTTCAGCCATGAACTCATTGAATGGCGATGCAGGCTAGAAGGGTCGAATGGCCCACTCCTGCACCTATTTTCTATGTTTCTATGTTTCTATGTACAAACCCGAACAGCGCCAGGACCAATAACCTCGTGGGGAGTTTTGCTAGTGCTGTTAGGGAGAGTTTAAACAAGCTTGGCAAGGGAATGGGAACCTGTGAACAAATTCAAAAGGGAAGGAAGTAAAGCAGAAAGTGGATAGCAAAAATTTAGAAAGCGAATCTGTAAGACAGAGGAAACAAGACAGAGTAAATAGTAATCAAGGAGGTTTTCCTGGCTTAAATGGTATATACTTTAATGCAAGGAGTATAGCGAATAAGCCGGATGAGCTAAGAGCACAGATGGACACTTGGGAGTATGACATTATAGCCATTACAGATACATGGTTGAAAGAGTGGCAGGTTTGGCAGATCAATATTCCTGGTTACAGGATTTTTAGACAAGACAGAGAGAGGGGTAAAAAAAAGGTGGGGCGGCATCATGGTACTGATTAAAGAAACTATTACAGTGGTGAGGAGGGATGATATGTTAGAGGGATCATCAAATGAGGCCATATGTGTCGAATTGAAAAATAAAAAAGGGGCTATCACACTGCTGGGCATGTATTATAGACCCCCAAACAGTGGGAGGGAGATAGAGGAGCAAATATGTAGGCAAATTGCTGTGAAGTCCAAAAACTATAGGGTAGTAATAGTAGGGGATTTTAATTATCCAACTATTGATTGGGACAAATATAGTGTGAAGGGTTTAGAAGGTGCAGAATTCTTGAAATGCATTCAAGAAAACTTTTTTAGTCAGTTATGTAACAAGCCCAACACGAGAGGGGGCGGTCTTAGATTTAGTTTTGGGGAATGAAGCTGGGCAGGTTGAAGGGGTATTAGTGGGAGAGCACTTGGGTGCCGGTGTTAAACTAACATGGCAGGGGGATGGGAACCTATGCAGGGAGACAGAGGGAAGTAGAATGGGGGCAGAAGCAAAAGATAGAAAGAAGAAAAGTAAAAGTGGAGGGTAGAGAAACCTTAGGCAAAAAGCAAAAAAGGGCCACATTACAGCAAAATTCTAATGAGACAAAGTGTGTCAGAAAGACAAGCCTGGAGGCTCTGTGCCTCAATGTGAGGAGTATTTGGAATAAGGTGGATGAATTAACAGTGCAGATAGCAGTTAACGGTTATGATGTAATTGGCATCACGGAGGCATGGCTCCAGGGTGACCAAGGCTTGGAACTCAACATCCAGGGGTATTCAACATTCAGGGAGGATAGACAGAAAGGAAAAGGAGGCGGGGTGGCATTGCCGGTTAAAGAGGAAATTAATGCAATAGTAAAGGAGGACATTAGCCTGGATGATGTGGAATCGGTATGGGTGGAGCGATGGAATACCTACGGGCTGAAAATGCTAGTGGGAGTTGTGTACAGATCACCAAACAGTAGTAGTGAGGTTGGGGACAGCATCAAATAAGAAATTAGGGATGCGTGCAATAAAGGTACAGCAGTTATCATGGGCGACTTTAATCTACATATTGATTGGGCTAACCAAAATGGCAGCAATGCGGTGGAGGAGGATTTCCTGGAGTGTATTAGGGATGGTTTTCTAGACCAATATGTCAAGGAACCAACTAGAGAGCTAGCCATCCTAGACTGGGTCTTGTGTAATGAGAAAGGACTAATTAGCAATCTTGTTATCCGAGGCCCCTCGGGGAACAGTGACCATAAGATGGTAGGATTCTTTATTAAGATGGAGAGTGGCACAGTTCATTCAGAAACTAGGGTCCTGAACTTAAGGAAAGGTAACTTTGATGGTATGAGGCGTGAATTGGCTAGAATTGACTGGCAAATGATACTTAAAGGGTTGATGGTGGAAAGGCAATGGCAAACATTTAAAGATCACATGGATGAACTTCAACAATTGTACATCCCTGACTGGAGTAAAATAAAACGGGGCATGTGGCTCAACCGTGGCTAACAAGGGAAATTAAGGATAGTGTTAAATCCAAGGAAGAGGCATATAAAATGGCCAGAAAAAGCAGCAAACCTAAGGACTAGGAGAAATTTAGAATTCAGCGGAGGAGGACAAAGGGTTTAATTAAGAGTGGGAAAATAGAGTATGAGAGGAAGCTTGCTGGGAACATAAAAACTGACTGCAAAAGCTTCTATAGATATGTGAAGAGAAACAGATTAGTGAAGACAAACGTAGGTCTCATGCAGTCAGATTCAGGTGAATTTATAATGGGGAACAAAGAAATGGCAGACCAATTGAACAAATACTTTGGTCCTGTCTTCACGAAGGAAGACATAAATAACCTTCCGGAAGTGTCATGTATGTAACCACAATCTAACACCACTGTATTACTGTATAAACTCAACCTGGATGCACACCTTGACCACAAGGGGTGAACTTGTGGGAGACACTCCTTACCTGATCACACAGGTATAAAAAGGGAGGTCCCATGCAGGGTCATCGTCTTTGGAGTCCTGTGAATAAAGAGTTAAGGTCACAGACTGACCTTTTCCCCAGAATGTGTCTCGTGTGGTTTCATGCTGTAGGGTAAGGACTTTACATTGGCGATGAGAAACTGGAATTCACGGCCCACGAGAATGGCCACCGGTAGTGCAGAGGAACGGTACTGTGTTGGGGAAGACTGGGACGATTTTGTCGAGAGGCTTCAGCAAAGCTTCGTTATGAAAGAATGGCTGGGGGATGCAGCGGCTGACAAGCGAAGGGCTCATCTTTTGACCAGCTGCGGACCAAAGACTTACGCTCATGAAGGACTTATTAGCACCTGAAATGCCGGCGGAAAAAACCTTTGAAGAACTGAGCAAATTGATTGGGGAGCACCTCAAACCGGCGAGTAGCATACATATGTCCCGACACAGATTCTACACCCACTGACGTCGTGAAGGACTGAGCATACCGGACTTCATCGCGGACCTCCGGCGTTTGGCCAGCCTCTGTAAGTTCACAGACGCCTGCAGGGGGGAGATGCTAAGGGACTTCTTTATCGAGGGCATTGGTCATGCATGAATTTTCGTCAAATTAATTGAGACCAAGGATTTGACCTTGGAAGTGGCGGCGTTGATAGCTCAAAATTTCATGGCGGGAGAGGAAGAAACGAAAATAATATATGCGCGCAATTCTGCCTCTAACGCGGCGATGGATCAGGGAGTCATCAATGCGACTCAGAGTCCCGCAGGCAGGCAGGGGCAGTCTGACACTCCCCAGGCAGCAATAGACCCCAGAGTAGGACTTCAAAAGAGACAATGGCAGGCTGAACGGACATTCATGCCATCACAGTGAACAATGTGGCCCGGGATGGGGCCTTTGACACCCACCAATAGGGCACTGAAGAGCAGTCAAAGGGATAGTCAGCGCGGAATGCCTGGCCATTGTCCCTTTGTTCCAAACAATGGAAACTTTGACTCATGCTGGAGGTGTGGAGGAAAACACTCAGCTAGATCTTGCAGATTTCAACAGTTTGTCTGCAGGAACTGCAATCTCAGTGGCCACTTAGCTTGAATGGGCAGGAAGTCTGCAACCAGACTAATATATGAGGCGGATGGACCAGAAGAGGGTTCTTTGAGGCAGGATGACTTTTGGGGCAAATCGATGGACGCCGAGGTTCAGCGGGTCCATGTGGCGAATATTCACAGTTCATACACCAAAACACCACCAATGATGATGAGGGTTTTATTAAACGGTATCCCAGTACGCATGGAGATGGACACTGGGGCTAGCCAGTCACTCATGGGCGTTCAGCAATTTGAGAAGCTATGGCCACTTAAAGCCAGTCGACCCAAATTAGCACGTATTGAGACACAATTACGGACTTACACTAAAGAAATCATTCCGGTGCTAGGCAGTGCAATGTTGGCTGTCACACACAATGGGTGAGTGAATCGGCTGCCACTCTGGATTGTCCCGGGCAATGGTCCCGCATTGTTGGGGAGGAGCTGGTTAGCCGAGATGAACTGGAAAAAAGGGGATGTTCACGCAATGTCATCTGTAGAGCGAAGTTCGTGCTCACAAGTCCTACAACAATTCGATTCACTATTCCAACCTGGCATCGGGACTTTCAAAGGCACTAAAGTAGCGATACACATCACCCCGGATGCCAGGCCATGCACCACAAAGCCAGAGCAGTGCCGTATGTGATGCGGGAAAAGATCGAGAGTGAATTGGACCGGCTGTTGAGAGAGGGCATCATCTCGCCTGTTGAATTCAGCGACTGGGCGAGCCCCATCGTTCCCGTCCTAAAAGCGGATGACTCTGCCAGGATCTGTGCGACTACAAGGCCACCATCAATCGGGTGTCCCTACAAGATCAATACCCGCTCCTGAGAGCGGAGGACCACTTCGCCACGCTGGCAGACGGCAAGCTGTTCACCAAGTTGGACCTCACTTCAGCCTATATGACCCAGGAACTGGCCGACGAATCTAAACTACTGACCACCATCACCACGCACAAGGGACCGTTCGTTTATAACAGGTGCCCGTTTGGCATTCGATCAGCAGCCGCGATTTATCAATGAAACATGGAAAGCCTGCTTAAATCCATTCCCGGAACGATCGTATTCCAGGACGACATCCTCATCACGGGTCGCAACATCGAGGAACACCTCCAGAACCTGGAGGAGGTGCTATGCCGACTGGACCGGGTAGGCCTGCGACTCAAGAAGTCTAAATGTGTGTTCTTAGCTCCTGAGGTTGAGTTTCTGGGCAGGAGGGTTGCTGCAGATGGGATTCGGCCCACTGAGTCCAAAACAGAGGCGATTCGACGAGCACCCAGACCCGGCAACACATCGGAGCTGCGTTCATTCCTGGGACTGTTAACCTATTTCGGGAACTTTCTGCCGAGCTTGAGCACGTTGTTGGAGCCGCTACACGTGCTCCTGCATAAGGGTTGCGATTGGTTTTGGGGCGACTGTCAGGAACAGGCTTTTGATCGGGCGCGAAACCTATTCTATTCAAACAATTTGTTGACCCTGTACGACCCCTGTAAAAAATTGGTTCTGACATGTGATGCATCGTCCTATGGGGTTGGGTGCGTGTTGCAGTAGGGCAATGCTGAGGGTCAACTGCAACCTGTGGCTTATGCCTCCAGGTCGCTCTCTCAAGCAGAACGGGGATATGGGATGGTCGAGAAGGAAGCGCTTGCATGTGTCTATGGAGTAAAAAAATGCATCAGTACCTCTTTGGTAGGAAGTTTGAATTAGAGACAGACCACAAGCCATTAACATCCCTGTTGTCAGACAGCAAGGCTATCAATGCCAATGCATCAGCTCGCATACAGCGATGGGCTCTCACGCTGGCTGCTTATGACTACTCCATCCGGCACCGGCCCGGCACTGAAAATTGCGCTGACGCGCTCAGCAGGCTTCCACTGGCCACCACTGAGGGGGCAGCGGAGCAAAGCACCGAGATGGTCATGGCTGTCGATGCCTTTGACAGCGCAGGCTCCCCCATCACAGCCCGCCAGATCAAAATCTGGACAAACAGATCCCCTCCTATCCCTGATTAAGAAATGTGTCCTGACTGGGGATTGGGTGCCCACACACGAAGCATGCCCTGAGGAGATCAGACCGTTCCAGAGACGAATGGATGAGCTCTGCTCAAACTTTCATGGCGGGGGAGGAAGAGACGAAAATAATATACGCGCACTTCTATCTCTAACGGGTCGACTGCCTACTATGGGGCAGCCGGGTAGTTATGCCCCAGAATGGCAGGGAGCCATTCATCAGGGAACTCCACAGCGAGCACACAGGCATTGTGCTGATGAAGGCCATTGCCCGGTCACACGTTTGGATGCCTGGAATTGATTCAGACCTGGAACACTGTGTTCGCAGGTGCACGACGTGTGCCCAGTTGGGTAATGTCCCCAGGGAGGCCCCGCTCAGCCCGTAGCCCTGGCCCACCAGGCCATGGTCACGCATTCATGTTGACGACGTGGGCCCGTTCATGGGTAAGATGTTCCTTATTGTGGTAGATGCGTACTCGAAATGGATCATTCTGAATTCATGCACGTTATCCACCACTGTGGAAAGCCTACGTGCGATCTGTGCAACCCATGGCTTGCCGGACATCTTGCTTAATGATAATGGCCCATGTTTCACAAGCTACGAATTCCGAGAGTTTATGTCGGGCAATGGCATCAACCACGTCAGGACTGCACCGTTCAAGCCGGCCTCCAATGGCCAGGCGAAACGTGCGGTCCAAATCATTAAGCAAGGTATGCTCAGGATTCAAGGACCCTCCCTACAATGCCGCCTATCGCGTCTCCTGCTGGCCTATAGATCCCGACCGCACTCGCTCACGGGGGTTCCGCCCGCAGAGCTACTAAGGAAACGGACAGTCAAAACTTGGTTGTCCCTCATTCACCCAGTCCTGACCGACATAGTTGAGGGCAAGCGCAAGTCACAAAACGAGTACCATGACCGTAATTCGAGGGGGAGATGTATAGAAATAAATGATCCTGTATTCGTCCTCATTCACGCCATGGGGCCCAAATGGCTTGAGGGCACTGTAATTGACAAAGAGGGGAATAGGGTCATCGTGGTAAAACTCAACAATGGTCAGATATGTTGTAAGCATCTGGACCAAGTAAAAGAACTGGTTCAGCATGGACATGGAGGAACCTGAAGAAGACCATGAGATGGAGCTCACACCACCGCCAGTGAACGAGCAACAAAAGCAATCAGAAGAATGCACAGTCCCTGCGGTCAGCCCAGACAGGCCGGAATCACCACAGGTGACAGACACTCACGTCAGTGTCCAACAACCAGAGCCCTAACTGCGGCGCTCCACAAGGGAGCGCAGACCACCTGAAAGACTAAAGCTATGATCCCCATAAGACTTGGTGGCGGGTTGGGGGGAGGCGTGGTGGGAGAGGTATTGTCATGTATGTAACCACAATGTAACACCACTGTATTACTGTATACACTCAACCTAGATGCACACCTTGACCACAAGGGGTGAACTTGTGGGAGACACTCCTTAACTGATCACACAGGTATAAAAAGGGAGGTCCCACACAGGATCATCATCTTTGGAGCCCTGTGAATAAAGAGTTATGGTCACAGAGTGACCTTGTACCCAGAATGTGCCTCGTGTGGTTTCATACTGTAGAGTAAGGACTTTACAGGAAGTACGAGGGGGCCGAGAGACTAGTGAGAAGGATGAACTGAAGGACATCCTTATTAGGCTGGAGATTGTGTTAGGGAAATTGCTGGAATTGAAGGCCGATAAATCACCAGGGCCTGATAGTCTGCATCCCAGAGTACTTAAGGAAGTAGCCCTAAAAATAGTGGATGCATTGGTGATCATTTTCGAACAGTTTATCGATTCTGGATCAGTTCCTATGGACTGGAGGATAGCTAATGTAACACCACTTTTTAAAAAGCAAGGGAGAGAGAAAACAGGTAATTATAGACCAGTTAGCCTAACATCAGTAGTGGGGAAAATGTTGGAATCAATTAAAGATGATATACTTTCTATGTTTCTGTATTTCTATGTAAGATAAATGAGTTGATGGCACAAATAGAAATTAATAGTTATGATCAGATTGCCATTACAGAGACGTGGTTGCAAGGTGACCAAGGCTGGAAACTAAATATTCAGGGGTATTTGGCATTTCGTAAGGATAGGCAGAAAGGAAAAGGAGGTGGGGTAACTCTGTTAATAAAGGATGAGATCAGTGCACTAGTGAGAAATGATATTGGTTCAGAAGATCAAGGTGTAGAATCAGTTTGGGTGGAGATAAGAAATAATAAGGGAAAGAAGTTACTGGTCGGAGGGTCTACAGGTCCCCAAACAGTAGTCATTCTGTAGCACTGAGTGTAAATCAAGAAATAATGGAGGCTTGTAAGAAAGGTACAGCAATAATCATGGGCGATTTTAATTTTCATATTGATTGGACAAATCAAATTGGCAAAGGTAGACTTGAGGAAGAGTTCATAGAGTGTATGCGGGATGGTTTCTTGGAACAATACGTTGTGGAACCAACCAGAGAGCAGACTATTTTAGATCTGGTAATGTGTAACGAGTCTGGGTTAATTAATAGAAACATAGAACAGAGAAATTTACAGTGCAGAAGGAGGCCATTTCATCCCATCGTGTTCGCGCCGGCCGACAAAGAGCTGCACGGCCCTTGGTCAGCAGCCCTAAATGTTACAATGGCGGAAAAGTAAAGAGCATCCAGCCCAACCAGTTCACCCCACATAACTGCAATTTCTAAATTGCTCCCAGTCCTCAGGTTTGCTGCTTTTTCTGGCCAATTTATATGCCTCTTCCTTAGATTCAACATTATCCTTAATTTCCTTTGTTAGCCACGGTTGAGCCACCTTCCCCATTTTATTTTTACTGCAGACAGTGATGTACAATTGTTGAAGTTCATCCATGTGATCTTTAAATGTTTGCCATTGCCTGTCCACCGCCAACACTTTAAGTATCATTCGCCAGTCTATTCTAGCCAATTCACGTCTCATACTATCGAAGTTACCTTTCCTTAAGTTCAGGACCCTAGTCTCTGAATTAACTGTGTCACTCTCCGTCTTAATACAGAATTCTACCATATTATGGTCACTCTTTCCCAAGGGACCTCGACAACAAGATCGCTAATTAGTCCTTTCTCATTACACATCACCCAGTCTAGGATGGCCAGCCCTCTAGTTTGTTCCTCGATGTATGGTCTAGAAAACCATACCAAATACACTCCAGGAAATCGTCCACCACCGTATTGCTACCAGTTTGGTTAGCCCAATTTATATGTAGATTAAAGTTACCCATGATAACTGCTGTACCTTTATTGCACACATCCCTAATTTCTTGTTTGATGCTGTCCCCAACCTCACTACTACTGCTTGGTGGTCTGTACACAACTCCCACGAGTGTTTTCTGCCCTTTGGTATTCCGCAGCTCCACCCATACAGATTCCACATCATCCCAGCTAATGTCCTTCCTTACTATTGCGTTAATTTCCTCTTTAACTAGTAACGCTTCCCCACCTCCTTTTCCTTTCTGTCTATCCTTCCTGAATGTTGAATACCCTTGGATGTTGAGTTCCCAGCCTTGGTCACCCTGGAGCCATGTCTCCGTGATGCCAATTATATCATATTCATTAATTGCTGCCTGTGCAGTTAATTCGACCACCTTATTCCGAATACTCCTCGCATTGAGGCACAGAGCCTTCAGGCTTGTCTTTTTAACACACTTTGCCCCTTTAGAATTTTGCTGTAATGTGGCCCGTTTTGATTTTTGCCTTGGGTTTCTCTGCCCTCCACTTTTACTTTTCTTCTTTCTATCTTTTGCTTCTGCCCCCATTCCACTTCCCTCTGTTTCCCTGCATAGGTTCCCATCCCCCTGCCAAATTAATTTAACTCCTCTCCAACAGCACTAGCAAACCCTCCCCCTAGGAGATTGGTTCTGGTCCTGCCCAGGTACAGACCATCCGGTTTGTACTGGTCCCACCTCCCCCTGAACCGGTTCCAATGTCCCATGAACTTGAAACCCCCCCATCTGCATCACTCCTCAAGCCACGTATTCATCTGAACTATCCTGCGATTCCAACTCTGACCAGCACATGGCACTGGTAGCAATCCTGGGATTACTATCTTTGAGGTTCTACTTTTTAATTTAACCCCTAGCTCCCTAAATTCAGCTTGTAGGACCTCATCCCGTTTTTTACCTATATCGTTGGTACCTATATGCACCACGACAACTGGCTGTTCACCCTCCCCCTCCATAATATCCCGCAACTGCTCCGAGACATAGAAACATAGAAACTGAGAAAATAGGTGCAGGAGTAGGCCATTCGGCCCTTCGAGCCTGCACCGCCATTCAATAAGATCATAGCTGATCATTCCCTCAGTACCCCTTTCCTGCTTTCTCTCCATACCCCTTGATCCCTTTAGCCGTAAGGGCCATATCTAACTCCCTCTTGAATATATCCAATGAACTGGCATCAACAACTCTCTGCGGCAGGGAATTCCACAGGTTAACAACTCTCTGAGTGAAGAAGTTTCTCCTCATCTCAATCCTAAATGCCTGCCCCTTATCCTAAGACTGTGTCCCCTGGTTCTGGACTTCCTCAACATCGAGAACATTCTTCCTGCATCTAACCTGTCCCGTCCCGTCGGAATCTTATATGCTTCTATGAGATCCCCTCTCATCCTTCTAAACTCCAGTGTATAAAGGCCCATTTGATCCAGTCTCTCCTCATATGTCAGTCCAGCCATCCCTGGAATCAGTCTGGTGAACCTTCGCTGCACTCCCTCAATAGCCAGAACATCCTTGATCCTTGCACCAGGGAGGCAACATACCATCCTGGAGTCTCGATTGTGGCCGCAGAAACGTCTGTCTATTCCCCTTACAATAGAATCCCCTACCACTATAGCTCTCCCACTCTTTTTCCTGCCCTCCTCTGCAACAGAGCCACCCACGGTGAGATGGACTTGGCTGCTGCTGTCCTCCCCTGATGAGTCATCCTCCCCAACTGCCCCCAAGGCGGTGTATCTGTTTTGATGGGGGCTGATTGCAGGGGACTCCTGCACTACCTTCCTTCCACTGCTCTTCCTGTTGATCACCCATTCCCTATCTGTCTGAGTAACCTTTACCTGCGGTATGACCAGCTCACTAAACGTGCTCTGCACGGCTATTCATCTTTTAACGTTATTCATCTTGTTCCGAATGCTTTGTGCGTTCAGATATGGAGCTTTTAATATTGTTTTATGTGTATCTGCTCTGTCCCTACTTGTCACACTCTGGTTATCTTTACCCCTATCGCTACCCTGCACTTTTGCCTTCTCCTTTCTCTTTGACTTTTTCTTCAAGTAATGATTCTGCTGTGCCATTTACATCTCCTTTTGACCCATCTATTGTTTCTTTACTTGTTCCATTACCACCCCCTTTTAACCTTGCACTAAGATTTTTGTCGTTTAATCACTCCTGTCTTCCACCCTTTCACAGACCTTCCTTTTTAGGGAGCCAGAGAGTCCGCTAAAGCTTCGCTGCTGACCGCAATATCCCGGCAATGTTAACTGCACAATGAGGCAAGTGTCCCAATCGTTCCAAGCTGCATTTCCTACATAAATGTGCTGGAATTCCCGCTTTGTGTTCGCTCACAGCAAGGTTCCGTTCCAATACTGGAGCATCGTGATTTTTCCAGGGTTATCACTGCAATATTTTGAAACTTGTGCAGAAACAATTGGATCATGGAAGCACCATAGCTTTAAATAAAGTTTCATTTTTTTCAATAACGACACGAGGATTATAATACTTTGCAATAGTCACACATTACACCAATGGAAAGGAATCTCAATGGACAACAGAGATTCCACAGCGCAGATCCGAGGCAGCTCTGAATGCCTTGAAATCACTGGCAAGTTTCACCTCCCACAAGTAAAAATGGTAACTATTATAAGCGGAGAGCTCAGATAAACTGGTACTTTAGTTCATTTATATTGGGATTATCACAAGGTAAATGAGTCTTGAACAAGAGCAATATGAGCCCGATCCCCTAACATCAAAGGAACCTTATAAGACCCATAGAAAACCAGGAATAATTATTAAAGTTGAACGAATGGTAGTAACTGATGATATTTATTTAAAGCGATTTATAGGACTGAAACTCCCTATAGACAGAAGAATGGGTTTAAAATCCTGGAGGAGTTAGACAGGAGTTGCAGACAATAATAGTGGCTCAATATGCATCAGCATAGCTCTTAAACATCTGGCATACAGATTGAAAATTCGGACAAGTATAATCTCTGTATTTTGGAGTTCTTTTATCTACTGCATGACTTTTTGTAGGTTCCTGATCGCGTGGTGAGTTAGATGAGGTGGAGTTGTCATCCATTATTAGTTTTTGAATGATTCTAATTACAGTGCTTTTTTCAACCTTTAACTATCTCCTTTTCTGAATTCATGAACCTTAGAAAACATGTTTTTAATAAGTGGCACAGCATGTCCCTTAGTTGTAAAACAACCACTACAAAACAGAGCAATAAATGAAACATCAGATGGATCAGGATAATACTTCGGCAATCCCAGCCTAGTCAGCCTTGCAAAGTCCTCCTCACCAGCATCTGGGGACTGATGCCCAAGTTAGGGGAGCCCGACAGACTAGTCAAGCAACAGCTTGATATAGTTGTACTCTTTCAGATGCCTTTGTCACCATCCCTGGGTATGCCCTATCTCACCAGCAAGATAAACGCATCAGAGGTGGGTATCTAGTGATACACAATCAGATGGGTGTGGTCTTGGGAATCCTCAACATTGGCTTTGGACCCCATAAAGTCTCATGACTTTGGGTCAAACAAGTCCAAGGATACCTCTTGCTGATTACCACCCACAATCTTTCCCTTCAGCTGACAAATCAATAATGTTCCATTTTGAACACCACTTGGAGGAAGCAAGGACAGAGATATAATTTGGATGGGGGACTACAAGGTCCATCTCAAAAGAGGTTTGGTAATACCATCACTGACTGAGCGGGATGAAGAACATAACTGCCAGATTGGGCCTGCATCCGGTGGTGAGGGAACCAACATAAAGGATTAACCTGCTTGACCTCATCCTCACCATCATCGTCATTATAGGCAGTTTCTCGAATTCGAGCAGCGCGGGTCCGGGGTGCGTGGTGAGGCCTATAAAGGCCCAATGTCGGAGGAGGAGGGGCAGTTCGAGCAGCGCGAGTCCGGGGTGGGTGGAGTGGCCTATAAAGGCCCAATGTCGGAGGAGGAGGGGCAGTTCGAGCAGCGCGAGTCCGGGGTGCGTGGTGAGACCTATAAAGGCCCAACTTGTACAGCTCCAGGAGAAAAAGCAAAAAAGAAGTAGAAAGGAATCAAAAGGTGATGTCACAGCCAAAGGAGTAAGTGATTGGCTGGTGATTGGTGAGTAGCTTTGCTTTTTCTTTTTTATATCAGTAAGTAAGCCGTTAACATTGTTGTCTTTTTCTTTTTTATATCAGTAAGTAAACTGTTAACAGTGTTGTCGCCAAATTAAGTGTATCTAAGGGTTAATCATGGCAGGAGAGTTCGGTTATGTGATATGCTCCTCCTGAACCATGTGGGAACTCAGGGACACTGGAGATGAGGGGGTTACCTTATGATGATAGATTGAGTAGACTGGGTCTTTATTCGTTGGAGTTCAGAAGGATGATCTTATAGAAACATTTAAAATAATGAAAGGGATAGACAAGATAGAGGCAGAGAGGTTGTTTCCACTGGTCGGGGAGACTAGAACTAGGGGGCACAGCCTCAAAATACGGGAGAGCCAATTTAAAACCGAGTTGAGAAGGAATTTCTTCTCCCAGATGGTTGTGAATCTGTGGAATTCTCTGCCCAACGAAGCAGTTGAGGCTAGCTCATTGAATGTATTCAAATCACAGATAGACAGATTTTTAACCAATAAGGGAATTAAGGGTTATGGGGAACGAGCGGGTAAGTGGAGCTGAGTCCACGGCCAGATCAGCCATGATCTTTTTGAATGGCTGAGCAGGCTCAAGGTGCTAGATGGCCTACTCCTGTTCCTAATTCTTATGTTCTTATGTTCTTATGACTTGCTTCCACTCCAAAAATGAGTTCTCAGGTGGCTGTACAGTCCAATACGGGAATTACAATCTCTGTCACAGGTGGGTCAAACAATTGTTGAAGGAAAAGGTGGGTGGGGTGTCTGGTTTGCCACGCACTCCTTCTGCTATCTGTGCTTGTCCTCTGCATGTTCTCGACGATGGGACTCGAGGTGCTCAGCGCCCTCCCATATGTTCTTCCTCCACTTAGGGCGGTCTTGGACCAAGGATTCCCAGGTGTTGGTGGGGATGTTGCACTTTATCAAGGAGACTTTGAGGGTGTCCTTGAAACATTTCCTCTGCCCACTTGGGGCTCGCCTGGGGCTCATCCTCACCAGCCCACCTGTGGCAGACATGTCTGTACGTATTAGGAACGATAGGAGTGACCACTCTACAACTCTTGTGAAGATAAAGTCTCGCCTTCACAGCGAGAACACACTCCATTGTGCACTGCCACTGTGGTAAGTGGAACAGACTAAGGACAAATCCAGCAGCCCCACATTGAGCATTCATCAAAAGCAGAATGATATATTATCTTAATCTGTAACTTAAGTGCCCTGTACATCCCTCAGTCCTCCAGCCCTGGAGAGATCTTGGTTCAACAGGGAGTGTGCCAAGAGCACCAGGAATGAAGCACAAATCCAACAAAGCTACAAAGCTACTATTTCTATGTTAAACAGCAAAAGCTGCAAGGTATAGACGGAACTAAATAAATGCAAAACCAATATATCAAAACAAAGCATGTAGCCCTATCATGTTCATTTAAGAATGATGTTGGGCGATCGGGCATACCCAGGGATGGTGACAAAGGCATCTGAAAGGCAGAATATATCTCTTTGAGTGCAAGAGACAAGGCTAAGTAGTTTGAATCTTTAGCCAAAACTGTCAAGTGGCTATCCTACTCAAATTTCCCATCATTATACATGCCAGTGTCTAACCAATTTGATTAATTTGACATATGAAGAAGTGGCTGAGGAAATTAGATGCAGCACAGGCTATGGAGCCTGTAGTCCTGAAGACTTGCCTACAAGAGTTAACCTACCCGTTAGCCAAGCTATTCCAGTGCAGCTTGATACTGAATTGACTTGATAATGTGGAAAATTGTCCACGTATGTCTGATCCGCAAAAAGCAAGGCAAATCTAGCCCAGGCAAATATTATCCTGTCAGCAAAGTGATGGAAGCATTGATTAATGGTGCAACTACACACACCTACTGACCAATAACCTGCTTCTCAGTGCTCAGCTCAGGTTCTGTCAGGACCAACCAGCTCCTGACCTCATCACAGCCTTGATCCAGATATAGATGCAAGAGCTGATTGCCAGCAGAGACGCAAGAGTAGCTGTCCTCAACATCAAGCAGCATTTGACCAAATATGGCACAACTGAAATCCTTAGGGTCAAAGGATAAACCCTGCAATGGCTGAAGTCATGCCTGGCATAGACAGTTATGCTTGTGGAAGGCCAATGATTGAAGCACTAGGACGCTGCTACTGCAGGTCCTCAGGGAAGTGTCTTTGACCCAACTAATTTCAGCTGTTTCATTAATGAATGAACATTGTTATAAAGCCAGGAGTGAGTCTAATCACTGATAATTCTTCTTCAGTGTTCAACTGCATTAAACTCATCCAATAAAGCAGTAGCCTAAGCCAGCCTACAGCTTGATTTTTGTTTTATTCTTGCCGGGGATGTGGGTGTCGTTGGCAAAGCCAGCATTTACTGCCCATCCCTATTTGCCCTTGAGAAGGTGGTGGTGAGCCGCCGCCTTGAACCGCTGCAGTCTGTGAGGTGAAGGTAGTCCACCAGACAACATTTAGACAACATCAAGCCTTGGGATGACAAGTGATAGGTATCATTGGTACTACACGCATGCCAGGCAATGATCACATCTAATAACCATCTCCCCTCCAACAGTGAGTCGCCGAGTCCCCCATCAACATCCTAGGATCATCACTGACGAGAAAGCTAACTGGGTCAGCCTTACCAACATTGTGGCTACAAGAACAGGGCAGCAACTAAGAACGCGGTGAGGAGTGATTTACCTTCTAGCTCCTCAAAGCCATTCCACCATCTACAATGCTCAAATCAGCTGTGTGATGTCATGCTCGCCACTTGCCTGGATGAGTGAAGCTGTGATAAAACTCAAAAAGCTCGACACAATCCAGTAAAAAAGCAGTCCACTTAACTGGCATCCCTGTCACTAGACTCAATATCCCCCCGCCCCGCCCTTCACCTACAGGATACACTGCAACAAATCAGTCAGCTAACAGCAGTACTCAAACCTGTCATCTCCACCAGCAAGAAGGACAGAAGCAGCAATATCATGGGAATACCTCACCTGGAAGTTCCCTTCCAAGTCACACAACATCCTGACTTGGACATATACCTCCGTTCCTTCATCATTGTTCGATCACAATCCTGGAATTCCTTGCCCGACATCATTGTGGAAGCACCGTCACCACTAGGACTGCAGAAGGCCGCCACCTACTCAGGGCAACTAGGGATGAGCAATAAATGCGGCTATGCCACAATAACACGCAAAAAGCTTGATGCCATGCAGGAAAAAGCAATTCTTTTGACCAGTGCCCCTTGCCACTGGTAGAGCAAGCACTCTACTCAGAGCACCTTCATGGCAAATGAGCTAAAGGTGGGCAAAGGAAACGTTACAAGGACTCCCTCAAAGCCTCCCTGATAAAGTGCAACATCCCCACCGACACCTGGGAATCCAAGGCCAAAGACCGCCCTAAGTGGAGGAAGTGCATCCGGGAGGGCTCTGAGCACCTCTAGTCTCATCGCCGAGAGCATGCAGAAATCAAACGCAGGCAGCGGAAATAGCGTGCGGCAAACCAGTCCCACCCACCCCTTCCCTCAACAACTATCTGTCCCACCTGTGACAGAGACTGTAGTTCTCGTATTGGACTGTTCAGCCACCTAAGAACTCATGTTAAGAATGGAAGCAAGTCTTCCTCGATTCCGAGGGACTGCCTATGATGATGATGATGACCACGGGACTCAACGTTCACAACCCCATCACCAGTACACTGCGGCTGTAGTATACGCTCAATGGGATGTACTGCAGCAACTCAGCAAGCTTATTTCAATGTCCCAGCCCCATGACCAACCACTGAGAAGGACAATAGAAAATAGGTGCAGGAGTAGGCCATTCGGCCCTTCGAGCCTGCACCACCATTCAATAAGATCATGGCTGATCATTCCCTCAGTACCCCTTTCCTGCTTTCTCTCCATACCCCTTGATCCCCTTAGCCGTAAGGGCCATATCTAACTCCCTCTTGAATATATTCAATGAACTGGCATCAACAACACTCTGCGGCAGGGAATTCCACAGGTTAACAACTCTCTGAGTGAAGAAGTTTCTCCTCATCTCAGTCCTAAATGGCCTACCCCTTATCCTAAGGGGTGTGTCCCCTGGTTCTGGACTTCCCCAACATTGGGAACATTCTACCCGCATCTAACCTGTCCCGTCCCGTCAGAATCTTATATGTTTCTATGAGATCCCCTCTCATCCTTCTAAACACCACTATATAAAGGCCCATTTGATCCAGTCTTTCCTCATATGTCAGTCTAGCCATCCCTGGAATCAGTCTGGTGAACCTTCGCTGCACTCCCTCAATAGCAAGAAAGTCCTTCTTCAGATTAGGAGACCAAAACTGAACACAATATTCCAGGTGAGGCCTCACTAAGGCCCTATACAACTGCAGAAAGACTTCCCTGCTCCTATACTCAAATTCCCTAGCTATGAAGGCCAACATACCATTTGCCTTCTTCACTGCCTGCTGTACCTGGATGCCAACTTTCAATGACTGATGAACCATGACACCCAGGTCTCGTTGTACCTCCCCTTTTCCTATTCTGCCGCCATTCAGATAATACTCTGTCTTTGTGTTTTTGCTCCCAAAGTGGATAACCTCACATTTATCCACATTATACTGCATCTGCCATGCATTTGCTCACTCACCTAACCTGTCCAAGTCACCCTGCAGCCTCTTAGCATCCCCCTCACATCTCACACCGCCACCCAGTTTCGTGTCATCTGCAAACTTGGAGATATTACACTCAATTCCTTCATCTAAATCGTTAATGTATATTGTAAAGAGCTGGGGTCCCAGCACTGAGCCCTCCTGTACCCCATTAGTCACCGTTCTGAAAAGGACCCGTTTATTCCCACTCTTTACTTCCTGTCAGCCAACCAGTTCTCTACACACGTCAATACATTACCCCCAATCCCATGTGCCTTAATTTTGCACACCAATCTCTTGTGTCATCATCATTATCATAGGCAGTCCCTCGGAATCGAAGAAGACTTGCTTCCACTCTTAGCATGAGTTCTTCGGTGGCTGTACAGTCCAATACGAGAACCACAGTCTCTGTCACAGGTCGGACAGATAGTCATTGAGGGAAAGGGTGGGCAGGGGGCCTGGTTTGCCGTATGCTCCTTCCACTGCCTGCGCTTGATTTCTGCATGCTCTCGGCGACGATACTTGAGGAACTCAGCGCCTTCCGGGATGCACTTCCTCCACTTAGAGCGGTCTATGGCCAAGGACTCCCAGGTGTCAGTGGGGATGTCGCACTTTATCAGGGAGGCTTTGAGGGTGTCCTTGTAACGTTTCCTCTGCCCGCCTTTGGCTTGTTTGCCGTGGACGAGTTCCGAGTAGAGCGCTTGCTTTGGGAGTCTTGTGTGTGGCCTGCTTAGTGGAGCTGATCAAGTGTGGTCAGTGCTTCAATGCTGGGGATGTTGGCTTGGACGAGGACGCTAATGTTTGTGCTTCTGTCCTCCCAGGGGATTTGCAAGATCTTGCAGAGACATCGCTGGTGGTATTTCTCCAGCGACTTGAGATGTCTATTGTACATGGCCCACATCTCTGAGCCATACAGGAGGGCGGATATTACTACGGTCCTGTAGACCATGAGCTTGGGGACAGTTTTGAGAGACTGATCATCAAACACTCTTTTCCTCAGGCAGCCGAAGGCTGCACTGGCGCACTGGAGATGGTGTTGGATTTTATCATCAATGCCTGTTCTTGTTGATAGGAGGCTCCCAAGATAGGGGAAGTGGTCCACATTGTCCAGGGCCATGCCATGGATCTTGATGTTTGGGGGGCAGAGCTGTGCGGCGAGGACAGGCTGGTGAGAACCTTTGTCTTACTAATGTTTAGTGTAACCTTGTCAAAAGCCTTTTGAAAGTCCAAATACACCACATTCACTGGTTCTCTCTTATTTACTATTAGTTACATCCTCAAAAAATTCTAGAAAATTTGTCAAGCATGATTTCCCTTTCATAAATCCATACCGACTTGGACCGATCCTGTCACAGCTTTCCAAATGCGCTGCTATTACATCTTTAATAATTGATTCCAGCATTTTCCCCACTACCAATGTCAGGCTAACCTGTCTATAATTCCTTGTTTTCTCTCTCCCTCCTTTTTTAAAAAGTGGGGTTACATTAGCTACCCTCCATTCATAGGGACTGACCCAGAGTCCGTGGAATGTTGAAAAATGACCACCAATGCATCTACTATTTCTAGGGCCATTTCCTTAAATACTCTGGGATGCAGACTATCAGGCCCTAGACTATCAGCCTTCAATCCCATCAATTTCCCGAACACCATTTCCTGACTAATAAAGATTTCCCTCAGTTCCCTCAGTTCCTCCTTCTCGCTGGACCCTCGGTATTTTGGGGAGGTTATTTATGTCTTCCTTAGTGAAGACAGAACCAAAGTATTTGTTCAATTGGTCTGCCATTTCCTTGTTCCTCATTATGAATTCACCTGATTCTGACTACAAAGGACCTGCATTAATCTTCACCAATCTTTTTCTCTTCATATATCTATAGAAGCTTTTGCAGTCAGTTTTTATGGTCCCTGCAAGCTTCCTCTCATACTCTATTTTCCCTCTCCTAATTAAACCCTTTGTCCTCCTCTGCTGAATTCTAAATTTCTCCCAGTCCTCAGGTTTACTGCTTTTCCTAACCAATTTAAATGCCTCTTCCTTGAATTTAACACTATCCCTAATTTCCCTTGTTAGCCACGGTTGAGCCATCTGCCCCTTTTTATTTTTACGCCAGACAGGGATGTACAATTGTTGTAGTTCATCCATGTGATCTTTAAATGTCTGGCAGTGCTGCGGTGACCTTGACTTCGATCGACATTGATGTCCTGATGGCAGGCTGCATATGGGGCCTGATTTGCTCACATATTTCATTGATCACCACCTTGTGGAAGCGCAGTCTCCGAAGGCAGGTGTGGTCAGACACGTCGAGGTAAGACCTCTTTTAAGAACATAGAACATAAGAATTAGGAACAGGAGTAGGCCATCTAGCCCCTCGAGCCTGCTACGCCACTCAACAAGATCATGGCTGATCTGGCCGTGGACTCAGCTCCACTTACCCACCCGCTCCCCATAACCCTTAATTCCCTTATTGGTTAAAAATCTATCTATCCGTGATTTGAATATATTCAATGAGCTAGCCTCAACTGTTTCCCTGGGCAGAGAATTCCACAGATTCACAATCCTCTGGGAGAAGAAATTCCTTCTCAACTCGGTTTTAAATTGGCTCCCCCGTATTTTGAGGCTGTGCCCCCTCGTTCTAGTCTCCCCGACCAGTGGAAACAACCTCTCTGCCTCTATCTTGTCTATCCCTTTCATTATTTTAAATGTTTCTATAAGATCACCCCTCATCCTTCTGAACTCCAACGAGTAAAGACCCAGTCTACTCAATCTATCATCATAAGGTAACCCCCTCATCTCCGGAATCAGCCTCGTGAATCGTCTCTGTACCCCCTCCAAAGCTAGTATATCCTTCCTTAAGTAAGGTGACTAAAACTGCACGCAGTACTCCAGGTGCGGCCTCACCAATACCCTATACAGTTGCAGAAGGACCTCCCTGCTTTTGTGCTCCATCCCTCTCGCAATGAAGGCCAACATTCCATTTGCCTTCCTGATTACCTGCTGCACCTGCAAACTATCCTTCTGTCATTCATGCACAAGGACGAGATCGGGCGTTTTTTTTTTTTCAGACTAGTGTGGCCGTCGGAAGCTAAGCAGAGTCAGGCCTGGTTAGTACTTGGATGGGAGACTGCCTGGGAATACCAGGTGCAGTAGGCTTTAGCAGTGCCGAGATGGCCGAGAGGTTAAGGCGATGGACTGCTGATCCATTGTGCTCTGCACGCATCGGTTCGAATCCCGTTGTCGTTGGCTTACAGTTTCTCTAAAAGAGTTTCATGCACAAGGAACCAATGGTAGAGCAGTGGAGGTGTGTCCTGCTCAGTTGGAGCTGTGAGCAGTGAGTGGAGCTGCTAGCAACTTGAGCTCCTGCCTGGAGAGCCCTGAGTACAGCCCAGGAAGAGAAGGAAGGAAGGGGCTTCAACACCAACTTTACCCAGAGGGAGAGGAGGAGAAAAGAAAACTTTTAAACAACTTTACCATTCTGCAAGGAGTTGGAGAGAGGGGGAAAAACCACAACAACATCCAGTGTGGAAGGAGGGAGACTCTACAATTCTACAGGTGGGTGTGGGTGCATTTCCCAAAAAGACTTTGTTGTATCGGTGGGGGGAGGAAAGAAGACCACTGAGGGCCGGAACATCGCGGGGGGTGTGTGTGTGTGTGGTAGTGTGCGTGGGGGCCGTGCTTACAACTAGCCCCCCCACCACAATTGGAACCCCCCCCACCCCCTCCACATTTGCCTAGCCTGGGATAGCTGGAGCTACCAGGCTGAAGATTGTTGTTTTTCTCAATCACCCAATTAAAGATCGTTAGGAGTGCCTGGTGGCTCCAGCTACCCCAGGTGAAGACATCTTCTCCCCGCACCTGAAGACCACCCCAAAGACTTTTGTGTTTTGCCATCTGGGGAGTGCACCCACCCACAGCTGCGAGGGGAGACCTGCCCTCGCAGCCCCCCCCCCCTTCCCACCCCCCTCTCTCTTTCTCTGCTACTCTGTTTCTCCCCTCTCTCTCTGAGAACCCTTTCCTTCCAAATTTAAAAAAAAAAACAATTAAGACAACTGAGCAGAGGGAGCAAGGCCTCTCCCCAATTGTCAACGAGGGGAGAGGTGCCTCGTTAAGGGCTCCTCTGCTCAGTTAAATACACGAGGCCATTAAAGACCATAAAGGCCTGTGACTTTGGGGTGGGTGTAGCCCTTAAAGGGACCCCGTGATGGCGACCCCATCCACGCCGGTGGCAGGGCCAGCAAGGACGTATGCGCAGGTGGCAACCGCTTCCACAGCACCTCCTGCGCCACCCGCTGCCCTGCCACCATTTACACTTATAACAAAAAAACACGGGGTCAAGAGCTACACTCACCCCACAATGAGCATTGAAGAGTGCGTGCGGGCGATGGCTGGGGTAGTCGGCCCCTCGGCCATTGTCGCAGCCTCCAAGATGTCTGGGAAGGCCGTGTTCTTCCTGGGGTCGGAGCGGGCGGTGTCCCTGGCCCTCGAAAGGGGGCTCACGGTGGGCGGGACGTTCCTGCCGGTGGATCCTCTCGAGGCCACCGCGCAGAGGGTCATCGTGTCGAACGTCCCGCCCTTTGTTCCCGCTGGGCTCCTCCTCCCTCACCTACAACAACTGGGGGAGGTAAGGTCGGGGATCAACCCTATACCGCTCGGCCTCAGGGAGAGCAGCCTGCGCCACGTGTTCTCCTTCCGCCGCCAGCTCTTTGTCCGGCTGGCGCGGGAGGAGACGACAGAGGGGTATTTTAATGTGGTGCACGAGGGGACTGCCTACCGCGTCTTCTGGACGTCGGACGGCGTGCGGTGCCATGCCTGCAGGGAGGTGGGGCACGTTCGCAAGAACTGCCCCGCCTCCAAGGCCGCCAAACCACCGAAGGCGGCCAAGGCTGGTGCCGCCGCCACCCCTCCCCCTAGTTGCGTCCGCGTGCCGGGAGCCGTAGGTGCGCGGGCATCGTCGGAGGCCTTTGTTTTCAGGGCCTCCGTCGGGGGGGAGGGAGAGCGTCCGACCGGAAAGAAGGCGCGGAAGAGGACAAAACATCAAGAGGCGGGTCCCCTCAGTGCGCCGGATAATTTGACCACCGCGCTCAGCCCAACCCCGTCACCGGCGAGCGCGGGGTGCCCCGAGCCCGTGCCCGAGCCCTTGAACAACACCACAGAGGGGCCCGGGCGCGGGCAAGAAAAGGAAAAGGGGGGGGCGGAGCGGGAGGCCTCGGCAGACATGGAGGTCTCCCTGACTCCGCGCGCCCCCAGGAACAAAAAGAGGCACCGCCCCAATGAGGCGGAGGGGGAACAACATCCCTCCGCGGAGGAGTCGGTGCCCGCCGCGTGTCCCGCGTCCCCCACCAGCGCCCCCAAATTGCGCTGCAGGCGCGAGGAGTCTTTCCCCGGGGAGGGTGAGGCAGTCGAGGCTGCCCAGCCGCTGCCTCCTGGGGAGGGCGTGGAAGATCTGCCTGTCGTGGGGGGCGTGGGGCCAGTGGAAGAATGCGTAGCCGCCGGGTCGAGCGTCCCGGGGACCGAGGCGGGCGGGGCCGAAAAGGCCGAACCTGAGCCCGCCCAGCCAATACCCAACTTCCCCCGGGAGTCGCTCGCCCCGGCAGAAAAACAATTTAGTGGTTTTAATGACACTGTAGATGCTGGGCCGGGGGGTGGCAGCGGGGAGGGGGAGGAACACCCACCCTCGCCTCTTGCTGTGGAGCTGGAGCACTTGGAGAGCCTGGGGATTTCCTATGGCCGGGTCTCTCCTTGTTCTCCGGTTCCTGGGGCGGAGGGGGAACCCCTTCCGCTGTCATTTCCCGACCCAGCACCATTTTTAAAAGAGCCCAGTGGGGACTCCTCTGCCGACGATCCTGGGGGTGGGATCGGGGCAGTGCCAGGGCCGGTTGGAGCGGCCGGTTCATTTGCCGTACCTTGTGCGGTCGATGGGCCGGCTGCTGGCGGCCACCTCCCGGAGGAGGACGGGGACTCGGTGGGGGACGCGGGAGAAGAACTAGAGACCACCGCCAGGGAGGCGGTGGATCTGCTCGCGGCCGCCGCTGAGGCCCTCCTCATTCCTGCAAAGGAACTCCGGGACTTTTTGGCCCAGAGCCGGGGTCGCCGCGACCAAGCCCGACTGGCCCTGGAAAAATGGTCCGAGCCAGAACTGATCAAGGGGTCCGTCCGCGCCGCCGTCAAAACCTTGGCCGCGGGCGGGCCCTTGACAAAGGAGCAGCACCTTGAGCTGCGCGAGCTCGAGGGACTCCTCGCTGGGCTGCGGAGGGAGCGGAGTTCAACAAAAGACTCCGCTCCCTCCCCCACAATAGGTTAAGGTAGAGGTTGCACTATGCTTTTGCCATGAAGATAACCATAGCCAGCCTCAACATCAACGGCGGCAGAGGGGCACGCCGTAGATTTGACAATTTTTCGCTCCTGCGGGAGGGGAAATATGCGGTGTGCTTCCTGCAAGAAACCCACACCGTTCCGGGAGACGAAGCCACGTGGCTCCTGGAATGGCAAGGAGAGGTCCGCATGAGCCACCTCACCGCCATTTCTAGTGGGGTGGCCATCTTGCTGGGCCCGCATTTTCAGCCGGAGATCTTGGGGGTCGAGGAGCCCGTGCCAGGCCGCTTGCTGCACGTAACGGTTCGCCTGGGGGACGTGCCGCTCCATCTCGTGAACGTGTACGCCCCTCATCCCGGCCCGCAGCAAACGCGCTTCTTTGAAGAGGTGTCCGCTCTTCTTGGCTCCGTCGACGTCGGCGACTGCATTGTCCTCGGGGGGGATTTTAACTGCACCCTCGAGGCGAGGGACCGCTCCGGTGCCCCGCAGTGCATGACGGCGATGGAGAAGTTGAGGGACCTGGTCGGGTCCTTCGACTTGGTGGACGTCTGGCGAAATCTCCACCCCGACTCCAGCGCCTTTACTTGGGTGAGGCCTGGAGTTGGATGGTCTAGAGTCGACCGCCTTTACGTGTCTCGGGCGTACGTTTCCTGCGTCCCGGCGGCCTCCATGCGGCCGGTGCCGTGTTCGGACCACCACCTGGTGTGGGCGGAGCTCGCTTCGCTCCGCGCGAGGACGGGGTCCGCGTACTGGCACTTTAACAACCGGCTGCTGGAGGACGTGCGGTTCCGGGACTCGTTCCGTCGATTCTGGTCCGACTGGAGAAGGAAGCAGGGGGGCTTCCCCTCCTTGAGGCTATGGTGGGACGTGGGCAAGGCTCACGTCCGCGTCTTCTGTCAAGAGTACGCGAGGGGGTCGACCAAGAGGCGGGCGGCCAGAGTCGGGCGCCTAGAAAAAGAGGTGCTCGACCTGGAAGCCCGTCTCGGTCAAGTCGTCCAGGACCCGGCCCTGCGGACGGTGTACGAAGCGAAGAAGGCCGCGCTGAAGGACCTGCAGCTCGTCGGGTCCCGAGGCGCGTTCGTGAGGTCGCGGATCCGGTTCCTGCGGGATCTGGACCGCGGCTCCCCCTTCTTCTACTCGCTGGAAAAAAGGCAGAGTGTCCGTAAGCAGCTCTTGACGCTGCTGGCCGACGACGGCTCTCTCGTCTCGGATCCGGAGGGCGTCAACAACAGGGTCCGTGAATATTACGGGGCTCTGTTCTCTCCGGATCCGTCCAGCGAGGAAGCGCGTAGAGTTTTGTGGGAGGACCTGCCGAAGGTCGGCCCGGAGGGCGCCGAAAATCTGGAAGCTCCGCTAAGCCTGGCGGAGCTGACCGGTGCCCTCGCCCGGCTCTCGAGGGGAAAATCCCCGGGGCTGGACGGGCTGACCGTGGAGTTCCACAGGGCGTTCTGGGACGTCCTGGGGAGCGACTACGCGCGGGTCCTGGGGGAAAGTCTGGCGACCGGGGAGATGCCCCTCTCTTGGCGCAGGGCAGTCATCGTCCTGCTGCCTAAGAAGGGCGATCTCCGCCTCCTTAAGAACTGGCGCCCGGTCTCCCTCCTCAGCACGGACTACAAAATCTTCGCCAGGGCGATGTCTGCTCGCCTTGGTGCCGTGCTGGACCACATGATCCACCCCGACCAGTCATACACGGTCCCGGGCCGGACAATCCACGATAACATCCATCTGGTCCGGGACCTCATCCATTGTTCCCAGGAGGCTGGTCTGTCGGTCGCCTTCCTATCCCTCGACCAAGAGAAGGCGTTCGACAGGGTGGATCACGACTATCTGCTCGGAACTCTGCGCGCTTTCGGGTTCGGGACGCATTTCGTCGCCCGGATCCGACTTTTGTACGCCGCCGCGGAGTGTCTGATTAAGGTTAACGGGTCCTTGACGGCGCCCCTTCGCTTTAGGAGAGGGGTGCGCCAGGGATGCCCCATGTCCGGCCAGTTATACGCCGTTTGCGTGGAGCCTTTCCTGCGCCTCTTGTGGACGAGGTTGACGGGACTGGCTCTGCAAGGGCCGGGCGTGGAGGTCGTCCTCTCGGCTTACGCCGATGACGTGCTCCTCGCGGTAGAGGATCCCGCTGACCTGCGGAGGATGCGTGAGTGCCAGGAGATTTACTCGGCCGCGTCCTCCGCCAGGATCAACTGGGAGAAATGTTCCGGACTCCTGGTGGGTCAGTGGCGGGTGGACTCCCTGCCGGAGGAGCTCAGGCCTTTTGCCTGGAGCACGACCCATCTCCTCTATCTGGGAGTCTACCTTAGCCCCGACGAGGGAGCCTGGCCGGCGAACTGGCAGGAGCTGGAGGCCAAGGTCGCCGCTCGCCTAGGGCGCTGGACAGGACTGCTCCGAGTGCTGTCCTACAGGGGTCGAGCGCTAGTTATAAACCAGCTGGTGGCCGCAATGCTGTGGTACCGGCTGGTCACTTTGACCCCTCCCCCTGCGTTTGTCGCCAAGATACAGAAGAAGCTGGTGGACTTCTTCTGGAACAACAGGAAGCACTGGGTCTCTGTCGCGGTCTTGAGTCTCCCGCTTGAGGAGGGCGGTCAGTCGTTGGTGTGCGTCAGCGCCCAGCTCGCGACTTTCCATCTTCAGACCCTGCAGAGATACCTTTACGTCGAGCCCCCTCCTAGGTGGTGTGCTCTGGCGAGGTATTTCTTCCGCCAGCAGCTCGACCTCAATTATGACACGCAGCTCCTGTTTGTGAACTTGGGGGGTGCCAGGACCGCCCTCCGGGAGCTGCCTGTCTTTTACAGGGAACTCATCAGGGTCTGGAACAAAGTCTCCACCAAGCGCAGCTCTCCGCCGGCTGGAGTGGCGGCCGTCCTGCAGGAACCGCTGCTCGGGAATCCGTACCTCCACGGCCGAGGCTTCATGTGGCGGTCGGAAGAGAGGGCTGTGGCTGGTGAGGTGACCAGGGTCAGGGACCTGCTCGATGGCGGAGGAGCGGGCTGGATGGCGCCAGTCACGCTGGCGCGGCGCCTAAATTCTGCCAACGTCCGCCGCGCGGCCGATGCCATCGAGTCGCTAAAAACAGCTCTGGGCCCTGACTCCGTTAGGTGTATCGAGGAGGCTCAAGCACGTGGGGAGATCCCGTCCGAACTGACCCCCGTCCGGACGGAATTCCTCATCGGCGCCAAACCCCGGAACCTCCCTCGGGGGCCGGCGCCTCACAACTTGAGCCGCCTCGGGGAAATCCCCTCCGTGCCTTTCAGTTCCGCGCGGAGGGGTTTCCTGTACGGGCTGCTCCTGCACACCCTCAACTTTGCCATCCTCGCCGGCCGTCCGGACACGCCATGGCGTACCATCTTGCCGTCCGGAGGAGGCGGGGGTCCCCGATGGAGGGCACTCTACGCAGGGGTCCTCCCACTATTCATCGGGGACTTGGCCTGGAGGGTGGTGCACGGAGCAGTGCCGTGCAACAAATTTTTAAGCCGGTTCACGGACTCCCAGGCCGCCTGCAATTTCTGCGGTCTGGAGGAGTCCGTGTTCCATGTTTTTATTGAATGCACAAGGTTGCAGCCCCTGTTCCACTATTTGAAGGGGCTGCTCCTGAAATTCTGGCTGCACTTCAGTCCCACTCTCCTGATCTTTGGGCACCCTGTGCGGAGGGGAGCGGGTAGGTCCGAGGGCCTCCTCGTAGGACTGCTCCTGGGCACGGCCAAGGGTGCCATCAGCCGGTCCAGGCAGCGGGCGGTCGAGGGGGTCGTTCAACCTGACTGCCTGCCTCTCTTGCGCTCTTACATCCGATCCAGGGTGTCCTTGGAGATGGAGCACGCGGTGTCCACCGGTACGCTCGCGGCCTTCCGCGAGAGGTGGGCACCGGAGGGACTGGAGTGCATCATCACGCCCGGCAACCAAATTTTAATTTGATTTTACGTTTTAAAGTTAATTTGTTTTAATTGCCGGTGCTTTTAGTGTCCCCTTCCCTTTTATAGGGGGCACTGGGGAAAAATTGTGATTTTAGTGCCCAAAAAAAAAAAAAAAAAAAAAACACACAAAAAAAAAAACACAAAAAGAAAACACAAAAAAGGGGGAAAAAAAAAAGGGCCTTGTAAATGTCTGGAGTGTCACCCAGGTCGGGTGGCACCGTTTAATGTTTTATGTTTTCACAGATAAACTCAAAAGAGTTTCATGCACAAGGAACCAATGGTAGAGCAGTGGAGGTGTGTCCTGCTCAGTTGGAGCTGTGAGCAGTGAGTGGAGCTGCTAGCAACTTGAGCTCCTGCCTGGAGAGCCCTGAGTACAGCCCAGGAAGAGAAGGAAGGAAGGGGCTTCAACACCAACTTTACCCAGAGGGAGAGGAGGAGAACAGAAAACATTTCAACAACTTTACCATTCTGCAAAGAGTTGGAGAGAGGGGGAAAAACAACAACCAACATCCAGTGTGGAAGGAGGGAGACTCTACATTCTACAGGTGGGTGTGGGTGCATTTCCCAAAAAGACTTTGTTGTATCGGTGGGGGGAGGAAAGAAGACCACTGAGGGCCGGAACATCGCGGGGGGTGTGTGTGTGTGCGGTAGTGTGCGTGGGGGCCGTGCTTACAACTGGGCCCCCCCCCCACAATTGGAACCCCCCCCACCCCCCCCACATTTGCCTAGCCTGGGATAGCTGGAGCTACCAGGCTGAAGATTGTTGTTTTTCTTAATCACCCAATTAAAGATCGTTAAGAGTGCCTGGTGGCTCCAGCTACCCCAGGTGAAGACATCTTCTCCCCCCACCTGAAGACCACCCCAAAGACTTTTGTGTTTTGCCATCTGGGGAGTGCACCCACCCACAGCTGCGAGGGGAGACCTGCCCTCGCAGTCCCCCCCCCCTTCCCACCCCCCTCTCTCTTTCTCTGTTACACTCTGTTTCTCCCCTCTCTCTCTGAGGCCCCTTCTCTTCCTAATTTAAAAAAAAAACCCAATTAAGACAACTGAGCAGAGGGAGCAAGGCCCCTCCCCAATTGCCAACTAGGGGAGAGGTGTGCCTCATTAAGGGCTCCTCTGCTCAGTCATTATATAAGAGGCCAATAAAGACCATTAAGGCCTGTGACTTTGGGGTGGGTGTAGCCCTTAAAGGGACCCCGTGATGGCGACCCCATCCACGCCGGTGGCAGGGCCAGCGAAGACGTATGCGCAGGTGGCAACCGCTTCCACAGCACCTCCTGCGCCACCCGCTGCCCTGCCACCATTTACACTTATAACAAAAAAACACGGGGTCAAGAGCTACACTCACCCCACAATGAGCATTGAGGAGTGCGTGCGGGCGATGGCTGGGGTAGTCGGCCCCTCGGCCATTGTCGCAGCCTCCAAGATGTCTGGGAAGGCCGTGTTCTTCCTGGGGTCGGAGCGGGCGGTGTCCCTGGCCCTCGAAAGGGGGCTCACGGTGGGCGGGACGTTCCTGCCGGTGGATCCCCTCGAGGCCACCGCGCAGAGGGTCATCGTGTCGAACGTCCCGCCCTTTGTTCCCGCTGGGCTCCTCCTCCCTCACCTACAACAACTGGGGGAGGTAAGGTCGGGGATCAACCCCATACCGCTCGGCCTCAGGGAGAGCAGCCTGCGCCATGTGTTCTCCTTCCGCCGCCAGCTCTTTGTCCGGCTGGCGCGGGAGGAGACGACAGAGGGGTATTTTAATGTGGTGCACGAGGGGACTGCCTACCGCGTCTTCTGGACGTCGGACGGCGTGCGGTGCCATGCCTGCAGGGAGGTGGGGCACGTTCGCAAGAACTGCCCCGCCTCCAAGGCCGCCAAACCACCGAAGGCGGCCAAGGCTGGCGCCGCCGCCACCCCTCCCCCTAGTTGCGTCCGCGTGCCGGGAGCCATGGGTGCGCGGGCATCGTCGGAGGCCTTTGTTTTCAGGGCCTCCGGCGGCGGGGAGGGAGAGCGTCCGACCGGAAAGAAGGCGCGGAAGAAGACAAAACATCAAGAGGCGGGTCCCCTCAGTGCGCCGGATAATTTGACCACCGCGCTCAGCCCAACCCCGTCACCGGCGAGCGCGGGGTGCCCCGAGCCCGTGCCCGAGCCCTTGAACAACACCACAGAGGGGCCCGGGCGCGGGCAAGAAAAGGAAAAGGGGGGGGCGGAGCGGGAGGCCTTGGCAGACATGGAGGTCTCCCTGACTCCGCGCGCCCCCAGGAACAAAAAGAGGCACCGCCCCAATGACGCGGAGGGGGAACAACATCCCTCCGCGGAGGAGTCGGTGCCCGGCGCGTGTCCCGCGTCCCCCACCAGCGCCCCCAAATTGCGCTGCAGGCGCGAGGAGTCTTTACCCGGGGAGGGTGAGACAGTTGAGGCTGCCCAGCCTCTGCCTCCCGGGGATGGAGTGGAAGATCTGCCTGTCGTGGGGGGCGTGGGGACCGCGGAGGAATGCGTAGCCGCCGGGCCGGGCGTCCCGGGGACTGAGGCGGGCGAGGCCGAAAAGGCCGAACCTGAGCCCGCCCAGCTATTACCCAACTTCCCCCGGGAGTTGCTCGACCCGGCAGAAACACAATATATTGATTTTAATGAAACTGTAGATGCTGGGCCGGGGGGTGGCAGCGGGGAGGGGGAGGAACACCCACCCTCGCCCCTTACTTTGGAGCTGGTGCACTTGGAGGGCCTGGGGATTTCCTATGGCCGGGTCTCTCCTTGTTCCCCGGTTCCTGGGGCGGAGGGGGAACCCCTTCCGCTGTCATTTCCCGACCCAGCACCAATTTTAAAAGAGCCCAGTGGGGACTCCTCTGCCGACGATCCTGGGGGTGGGATCGGGGCAGAGCCAGGGCCGGTTGGAGCGGCCGGTTCATTTGCCGTACCTTGTGCGGTCGATGGGCCGGCTGCTGGCGGCCACCTCCCGGAGGAGGACGGGGACTCGGTGGGGGACGCGGGAGAAGAACTAGAGACCACCGCCAGGGAGGCAGTGGATCTGCTCGCGGCCGCCGCTGAGGCCCTCCTCATTCCTGCAAAGGAACTCCGGGACTTTTTGGCCCAGAGCCGGGGTCGCCGCGACCAAGCCCGACTGGCCCTGGAAAAATGGTCCGAGCCGGAGCTGATCAAGGGGTCCGTCCGCGCCGCCGTTAAAACCTTGGCCGCGGGCGGGCCCTTGACAAAGGAGCAGCACCTTGAGCTGCGCGAGCTCGAGGGACTCCTCGCTGGGCTGCGGAGGGAGCGGAGTTCAACAAAAGACTCCGCTCCCTCCCCCACAATAGGTTAAGGTAGAGGTTGCACTATGCTTTTGCCATGAAGATAACCATAGCCAGCCTCAACATCAACGGCGGCAGAGGGGCACGCCGTAGATTTGACAATTTTTCGCTCCTGCGGGAGGGGAAATATGCGGTGTGCTTCCTGCAAGAAACCCACACCGTTCCGGGAGACGAAGCCACGTGGCTCCTGGAATGGCAAGGAGAGGTCCGCATGAGCCACCTCACCGCCATTTCTAGTGGGGTGGCCATCTTGCTGGGCCCGCATTTTCAGCCGGAGATCTTGGGGGTCGAGGAGCCCGTGCCAGGCCGCTTGCTGCACGTAACGGTTCGCCTGGGGGACGTGCCGCTCCATCTCGTGAACGTGTACGCCCCTCATCCCGGCCCGCAGCAAACGCGCTTCTTTGAAGAGGTGTCCGCTCTTCTTGGCTCCGTCGACGTCGGCGACTGCATTGTCCTCGGGGGGGATTTTAACTGCACCCTCGAGGCGAGGGACCGCTCCGGTGCCCCGCAGTGCATGACGGCGATGGAGAAGTTGAGGGACCTGGTCGGGTCCTTCGACTTGGTGGACGTCTGGCGAAATCTCCACCCCGACTCCAGCGCCTTTACTTGGGTGAGGCCTGGAGTTGGATGGTCTAGAGTCGACCGCCTTTACGTGTCTCGGGCGTACGTTTCCTGCGTCCCGGCGGCCTCCATGCGGCCGGTGCCGTGTTCGGACCACCACCTGGTGTGGGCGGAGCTCGCTTCGCTCCGCGCGAGGACGGGGTCCGCGTACTGGCACTTTAACAACCGGCTGCTGGAGGACGTGCGGTTCCAGGACTCGTTCCGTCGATTCTGGTCCGACTGGAGAAGGAAGCAGGGGCGCTTCCCCTCCTTGAGGCTATGGTGGGACGTGGGCAAGGCTCACGTCCGCGTCTTCTGTCAAGAGTACGCGAGGGGGTCGACCAAGAGGCGGGCGGCCAGAGTCGGGCGCCTAGAAAAAGAGGTGCTCGACCTGGAAGCCCGTCTCGGTCAAGTCGTCCAGGACCCGGCCCTGCGGACGGTGTACGAAGCGAAGAAGGCCGCGCTGAAGGACCTGCAGCTCGTCGGGTCCCGAGGCGCGTTCGTGAGGTCGCGGATCCGGTTCCTGCGGGATCTAGACCGCGGCTCCCCCTTCTTCTACTCGCTGGAAAAAAGGCAGAGTGTCCGTAAGCAGCTCTTGACGCTGCTGGCCGACGACGGCTCTCTCGTCTCGGATCCGGAGGGCGTCAACAACAGGGTCCGTGAATATTACGGGGCTCTGTTCTCTCCGGATCCGTCCAGCGAGGAAGCGCGTAGAGTTTTGTGGGAGGACCTGCCGAAGGTCAGCCCGGAGGGCGCCGAAAATCTGGAAGCTCCGCTAAGCCTGGCGGAGCTGACCGGTGCCCTCGCCCGGCTCTCGAGGGGAAAATCCCCGGGGCTGGACGGGCTGACCGTGGAGTTCCACAGGGCGTTCTGGGACGTCCTGGGGAGCGACTACGCGCGGGTCCTGGGGGAAAGTCTGGCGACCGGGGAGATGCCCCTCTCTTGGCGCAGGGCAGTCATCGTCCTGCTGCCTAAGAAGGGCGATCTCCGCCTCCTTAAGAACTGGCGCCCGGTCTCCCTCCTCAGCACGGACTACAAAATCTTCGCCAGGGCGATGTCTGCTCGCCTTGGTGCCGTGCTGGACCACATGATTCACCCCGACCAGTCATACACGGTCCCGGGCCGGACGATCCACGACAACATCCATCTGGTCCGGGACCTCATCCATTGCTCCCAGGAGGCTGGTCTGTCGGTCGCCTTCCTATCCCTCGACCAAGAGAAGGCGTTCGACAGGGTGGATCACGACTATCTGCTCGGAACTCTGCGCGCTTTCGGGTTCGGGACGCTTTTCGTCGCCCGGATCCGACTTTTGTACGCCGCCGCGGAGTGTCTGATTAAGGTTAACGGGTCCTTGACGGCGCCCCTTCGCTTTAGGAGAGGGGTGCGCCAGGGATGCCCCATGTCCGGCCAGTTATACGCCGTTTGCGTGGAGCCTTTCCTGCGCCTCTTGCGGACGAGGTTGACGGGACTGGCTCTGCAAGGGCCGGGCGTGGAGGTCGTCCTCTCGGCTTACGCCGATGACGTGCTCCTCGCGGTAGAGGATCCCGCTGACCTGCGGAGGATGCGTGAGTGCCAGGAGATTTACTCGGCCGCGTCCTCCGCCAGGATCAACTGGGAGAAATGTTCCGGACTCCTGGTGGGTCAGTGGCGGGTGGACTCCCTGCCGGAGGAGCTCAGGCCTTTTGCCTGGAGCACGACCCATCTCCTCTATCTGGGAGTCTACCTTAGCCCCGACGAGGGAGCCTGGCCGGCGAACTGGCAGGAGCTGGAGGCCAAGGTCGCCGCTCGCCTAGGGCGCTGGACAGGACTGCTCCGAGTGCTGTCCTACAGGGGTCGAGCGCTAGTTATAAACCAGCTGGTGGCCGCAATGCTGTGGTACCGGCTGGTCACTTTGACCCCTCCCCCTGCGTTTGTCGCCAAGATACAGAAGAAGCTGGTGGACTTCTTCTGGAACAACAGGAAGCACTGGGTCTCTGCCGCGGTCTTGAGTCTCCCGCTTGAGGAGGGCGGTCAGTCGTTGGTGTGCGTCAGCGCCCAGCTCGCGACTTTCCGTCTTCAGACCCTGCAGAGATACCTTTACGTCGAGCCCCCTCCTAGGTGGTGTGCTCTGGCGAGGTATTTCTTCCGCCAGCAGCTCGACCTCAATTATGACACGCAGCTCCTGTTTGTGAACTTGGGGGGTGCCAGGACCGCCCTCCGGGAGCTGCCTGTCTTTTACAGGGAACTCATCAGGGTCTGGAACAAAGTCTCCACCAAGCGCAGCTCTCCACCGGCTGGAGTGGCGGCCGTCCTGCAGGAGCCGCTGCTCGGGAATCCGTACCTCCACGGCCGAGGTTTTATGTGGCGGTCGGAAGAGAGGGCTGTGGCTGGTGAGGTGACCAGGGTCAGGGACCTGCTCGATGGCGGAGGAGCGGGCTGGATGGCGCCAGTCACGCTGGCGCGGCGCCTAAATTCTGCCAACGTCCGCCACGCGGCCGATGCCATCGAGTCGCTAAAAACAGCTCTGGGCCCTGACTCCGTTAGGTGTATCGAGGAGGCTCAAGCACGTGGGGAGATCCCGTCCGAACTGACCCCCGTCCGGACGGAATTCCTCATCGGCGCCAAACCCCGGAACCTCCCTCGGGGGCCGGCGCCTCACAACTTGAGCCGCCTCGGGGAAATCCCCTCCGTGCCTTTCAGTTCCGCGCGGAGGGGTTTCCTGTACGGGCTGCTCCTGCACACCCTCAACTTTGCCATCCTCGCCGGCCGTCCGGACACGCCATGGCGCACCATCTTGCCGTCCGGAGGAGGCGGGGGTCCCCGATGGAGGGCACTCTACGCAGGGGTCCTCCCACTATTCATCGGGGACTTGGCCTGGAGGGTGGTGCACGGAGCAGTGCCGTGCAATAAATTTTTAAGCCGGTTCACGGACTCCCAGGCCGCCTGCAATTTCTGCGGTCTGGAGGAGTCCGTGTTCCATGTTTTTATTGAATGCACGAGGTTGCAGCCCCTGTTCCACTATTTGAAGGGGCTGCTCCTGAAATTCTGGCTGCACTGCAGTCCCACTCTCCTGATCTTTGGGCACCCTGTGCGGAGGGGAGCGGGTAGGTCCGAAGGCCTCCTCGTAGGACTGCTCCTGGGCACGGCCAAGGGTGCCATCAGCCGGTCCAGGCAGCGGGCGGTCGAGGGGGTCGTTCAACCTGACTGCCTGCCTCTCTTCCGCTCTTACATCCGGTCCAGGGTGTCCTTGGAGATGGAGCACGCGGTGTCCACCGGTACGCTCGCGGCCTTCCGCGAGAGGTGGGGACCGGAGGGACTGGAGTGCATCATCACGCCCGGCAACCAAATTTTAATTTGATTTTACGTTTTAAAGTTTAATTTGTTTTAATTGCCGGTGCTTTTAGTGTCCCCCTTCCCTTTTATAGGGGGCACTGGGGAAAATTGTGATTTTAGTGCCCAAAAAAAAACCAAAAAAAAAAAAGAAAAACACAAAAAAAAAAACAAAAAAAAAGGGGGGAAAAAAAAGGGCCTTGAAAATGTCTGGAGTGTCACCCAGGTCGGGTGGCACCGTTTATTGTTTTTATGTTTTCACAGGTGAACTCAAAAGAGTTTCATGCACAAGGAACCAATGGTAGAGCAGTGGAGGTGTGTCCTGCTCAGTTGGAGCTGTGAGCAGTGAGTGGAGCTGCTAGCAACTTGAGCTCCTGCCTGGAGAGCCCTGAGTACAGCCCAGGAGGAGAAGGAAGGAAGGGGCTTCAACACCAACTTCTATCCAGAGGGAGAGGAGGAGAACAGAAAACATTTAACATCTTTATTACCATTCTGCAAAGAGTTGGAGAGAGGGGGAAAAACCAACAACATCCAGTGTGGAAGGAGGGAGACTCTACATTCTACAGGTGGGTGTGGGTGCATTTCCCAAAAAGACTTTGTTGTATCGGTGGGGGGAGGAAAGAAGACCACTGAGGGCCGGAACATCGCGGGGGGTGTGCGTGTGTGTGGGAGTGTGTGTGGGGGCCTTGCTTACAACTAGGCCCCCCCCACAATTGGAACCCCCCCCACGCCCCACATTTGCCTAGCCTGGGATAGCTGGAGCTACCAGACTGAAGATTGTCATTAATCTCCCTATTAAAGATCGTTTAGGAGTGGGTGCCTGGTGGCTCTAGCTACCCCAGGTGAAGACGTCTTCTCCCCCCACCTGAAGACCACCCCAAAGACTTTTTGTTTTGCCATCTGGGGAGTGCACCCACCCACAGCTGCGAGGGGAGACCTGCCCTCGCAGCCCCCCCCCCTTCCCACCCCCCTCTCTCTTTCTCCGTTACCCTCTGTTTCTCCCCTCTCTCTCTGAGGCCCCTTTTCTTCCTAATTTTAAAAAAACAAAACCCAATTAAGACAACTGAGCAGAGGGAGCAAGGCCTCTCCCCAATTGTCAACGAGGGGAGAGGTGCCTCGTTAAGGGCTCCTCTGCTCAGTTAATATACGAGGCCATTAAAGACCATTAAGGCCTGTGACTTTGGGGTGGGTGTAGCCCTTAAAGGGACCCCGTGATGGCGACCCCATCCACGCCGGTGGCAGGGCCAGCAAGGACGTATGCGCAGGTGGCAACCGCTTCCACGGCCCCTCCTGCGCCACCCGCTGCCCTGCCACCTTTCAGACTCATTACTAAAAAACACGGGGTCAAGAGCTACACTCACCCCACAATGACCATCGAGGAGTGCGTGCGGGCGATGGCTGGGGTAGTCGGCCCCTCGGCCATTGTCGCAGCCTCCAAGATGTCTGGGAAGGCCGTGTTCTTCCTGGGGTCGGAGCGGGCGGTGTCCCTGGCCCTTGAAAAGGAGCTCACGGTGGGCGGGACGTTCCTGCCGGTGGACCCTCTCGAGGCCACCGCGCAGAGGGTCATCATTTCAAACGTCCCGCCCTTTGTTCCCGCTGAGCTCCTCCTCCCTCACCTACACCAACTGGGGGAGGTAAGGTCGGGGATCAACCCCATACCGCTCGGCCTCAGGGAGAACAGCCTGCGCCACGTGTTCTCCTTCCGCCACCAGCTCTTTGTCCGGCTGGCGCGGGAGGACACGACGGAGGGGAATTTTAATGTGGTGCACGAGGGGACTGCCTACCGCGTCTTCTGGACGTCGGACGGCGTGCGGTGCCATGCCTGCAGGGAGGTGGGGCATGTTCGTAAGAACTGCCCCGCCTCCAAGGCCGCCAAACCACCGAAGGCGGCCAAGGCTGGCGCCGCCGCCACCCCTCCCCCTAGTTGCGTCCGCGTGCCGGGAGCCATGGGTGCGCGGGCATCGTCGGAGGCCTTTGTTTTCAGGGCCTCCGGCGGGGGGGAGGGAGAGCGTCCGACCGGAAAGAAGGCGCGGAAGAAGGCAAAACATCTAGAGGCGGGTCCCCTCGGTGCGCCAGATAATTTGACCACCGCGCTCAGCCCAACCCAGTCACCGGCGAGCGCGTGGTGCCCCGAGCCCGTGCCCGAGCCCTTGAACAACACCACAGAGGGGCCCGGGCGCGGGCAAGAAAAGAAAAAGGGGGGGGCGGAGCGGGAGGCCTCGGCAGACATGGAGGTCTCCCTGACTCCGCGCGCCCCCAGGAACAAAAGGAGGCGCGGCTCCGATGAGACGGAGGGGGAACAACATCCCTCCGTGGAGGAGTTGGTGCCCGCCGCGTGTCCCGCGTCCCCAACCAGCGCCCCCAAGCAGCGCCGTAGGCGGGAGGAGTCTGTCCCCGGGGAGGGTGAAACAGTTGAGGCTGCCCAGCCTCTGCCTCCTGGGGATGGAGTGGAAGATCTGCCTGTCGTGGGGGGCGTGGGGACCGCGGAGGAATGCGTAGCCGCCGGGCCGGGCGTCCCGGGGACTGAGGCGGGCGAGGCCGAAAAGGCCGAACCTGAGCCCGCCCAGCCAATACCCAACTTCCCCCGGGAGACGCTCGACCCGGCAGAAACACAATTTACTGTTTTTAATGAAACTGTAGATGCTGGGCCGGGGGGTGGCAGCGGGGAGGGGGAGGAACACCCACCCTCGCCCCTTACTTTGGAGCTGGTGCACTTGGGGAGCCTGGGGATTTCCCATGGCCGGGTCTCTCCTTGTTCCCCGGTTCCTGGGGCGGAGGGGGAACCCCTTCCGCTGTCGTTTCCCGACCCAGCACCATTTTTAAAAGAGCCCAGTGGGGACTCCTCTGCCGACGATCCTGGGGGTGGGATCGGGGCAGTGCCAGGGCCGGTTGGAGCGGCCGGTTCATTTGCCGTACCTTGTGCGGTCGATGGGCCGGCTGCTGGCGGCCACCTCCCGGAGGAGGACGGGGACTCGGTGGGGGACGCGGGAGAAGAACTAGAGACCACCGCCAGGGAGGCGGTGGATCTGCTCGCGGCCGCCGCTGAGGCCCTCCTCATTCCTGCAAAGGAACTCCGGGACTTTTTGGCCCAGAGCCGGGGTCGCCGCGACCAAGCCCGACTGGCCCTGGAAAAATGGTCCGAGCCGGAGCTGATCAAGGGGTCCGTCCGCGCCGCCGTTAAAACCTTGGCCGCGGGCGGGCCCTTGACAAAGGAGCAGCACCTTGAGCTGCGCGAGCTCGAGGGACTCCTCGCTGGGCTGCGGAGGGAGCGGAGTTCAACAAAAGACTCCGCTCCCTCCCCCACAATAGGTTAAGGTAGAGGTTGCACTATGCTTTTGCCATGAAGATAACCATAGCCAGCCTCAACATCAACGGCGGCAGAGGGGCACGCCGTAGATTTGACAATTTTTCGCTCCTGCGGGAGGGGAAATATGCGGTGTGCTTCCTGCAAGAAACCCACACCGTTCCGGGAGACGAAGCCACGTGGCTCCTGGAATGGCAAGGAGAGGTCCGCATGAGCCACCTCACCGCCATTTCTAGTGGGGTGGCCATCTTGCTGGGCCCGCATTTTCAGCCGGAGATCTTGGGGGTCGAGAAGCCCGTGCCAGGCCGCTTGCTGCACGTAACGGTTCGCCTGGGGGACGTGCCGCTCCATCTCGTGAACGTGTACGCCCCTCATCCCGGCCCGCAGCAAACGCGCTTCTTTGAAGAGGTGTCCGCTCTTCTTGGCTCCGTCGACGTCGGCGACTGCATTGTCCTCGGGGGGGATTTTAACTGCACCCTCGAGGCGAGGGACCGCTCCGGTGCCCCGCAGTGCATGACGGCGATGGAGAAGTTGAGGGACCTGGTCGGGTCCTTCGACTTGGTGGACGTCTGGCGAAATCTCCACCCCGACTCCAGCGCCTTTACTTGGGTGAGGCCTGGAGTTGGATGGTCTAGAGTCGACCGCCTTTACGTGTCTCGGGCGTACGTTTCCTGCGTCCCGGCGGCCTCCATGCGGCCGGTGCCGTGTTCGGACCACCACCTGGTGTGGGCGGAGCTCGCTTCGCTCCGCGCGAGGACGGGGTCCGCGTACTGGCACTTTAACAACCGGCTGCTGGAGGACGTGCGGTTCCGGGACTCGTTCCGTCGATTCTGGTCCGACTGGAGAAGGAAGCAGGGGGGCTTCCCCTCCTTGAGGCTATGGTGGGACGTGGGCAAGGCTCACGTCCGCGTCTTCTGTCAAGAGTACGCGAGGGGGTCGACCAAGAGGCGGGCGGCCAGAGTCGGGCGCCTAGAAAAAGAGGTGCTCGACCTGGAAGCCCGTCTCGGTCAAGTCGTCCAGGACCCGGCCCTGCGGACGGTGTACGAAGCGAAGAAGGCCGCGCTGAAGGACCTGCAGCTCGTCGGGTCCCGAGGCGCGTTCGTGAGGTCGCGGATCCGGTTCCTGCGGGATCTGGACCGCGGCTCCCCCTTCTTCTACTCGCTGGAAAAAAGGCAGAGTGTCCGTAAGCAGCTCTTGACGCTGCTGGCCGACGACGGCTCTCTCGTCTCGGATCCGGAGGGCGTCAACAACAGGGTCCATGAATATTACGGGGCTCTGTTCTCTCCGGATCCGTCCAGCGAGGAAGCGCGTAGAGTTTTGTGGGAGGACCTGCCGAAGGTCGGCCCGGAGGGCGCCGAAAATCTGGATGCTCCGCTAAGCCTGGCGGAGCTGACCGGTGCCCTCGCCCGGCTCTCGAGTGGAAAATCCCCGGGGCTGGACGGGCTGACCGTGGAGTTCCACAGGGCGTTCTGGGACGTCCTGGGGAGCGACTACGCGCGGGTCCTGGGGGAAAGTCTGGCGACCGGGGAGATGCCCCTCTCTTGGCGCAGGGCAGTCATCGTCCTGCTGCCTAAGAAGGGCGATCTCCGCCTCCTTAAGAACTGGCGCCCGGTCTCCCTCCTCAGCACGGACTACAAAATCTTCGCCAGGGCGATGTCTGCTCGCCTTGGTGCCGTGCTGGGCCACATGATCCACCCCGACCAGTCATACACGGTCCCGGGCCGGACAATCCACGATAACATCCATCTGGTCCGGGACCTCATCCATTGTTCCCAGGAGGCTGGTCTGTCGGTCGCCTTCCTATCCCTCGACCAAGAGAAGGCGTTCGACAGGGTGGATCACGACTATCTGCTCGGAACTCTGCGCGCTTTCGGGTTCGGGACGCATTTCGTCGCCCGGATCCGACTTTTGTACGCCGCCGCGGAGTGTCTGATTAAGGTTAACGGGTCCTTGACGGCGCCCCTTCGCTTTAGGAGAGGGGTGCGCCAGGGATGCCCCATGTCCGGCCAGTTATACGCTGTTTGCGTGGAGCCTTTCCTGCGCCTCTTGCGGACGAGGTTGACGGGACTGGCTCTGCAAGGGCCGGGCGTGGAGGTCGTCCTCTCGGCTTACGCCGATGACGTGCTCCTCGCGATAGAGGATCCCGCTGACCTGCGGAGGATGCGTGAGTGCCAGGAGATTTACTCGGCCGCGTCCTCCGCCAGGATCAACTGGGAGAAATGTTCCGGACTCCTGGTGGGTCAGTGGCGGGTGGACTCCCTGCCGGAGGAGCTCAGGCCTTTTGCCTGGAGCACGACCCATCTCCTCTATCTGGGAGTCTACCTTAGCCCCGACGAGGGAGCCTGGCCGGCGAACTGGCAGGAGCTGGAGGCCAAGGTCGCCGCTCGCCTAGGGCGCTGGACAGGACTGCTCCGAGTGCTGTCCTACAGGGGTCGAGCGCTAGTCATAAACCAGCTGGTGGCCGCAATGCTGTGGTACCGGCTGGTCACTTTGACCCCTCCCCCTGCGTTTGTCGCCAAGATACAGAAGAAGCTGGTGGACTTCTTCTGGAACAACAGGAAGCACTGGGTCTCTGCCGCGGTCTTGAGTCTCCCGCTTGAGGAGGGCGGTCAGTCGTTGGTGTGCGTCAGCGCCCAGCTCGCGACTTTCCGTCTTCAGACCCTGCAGAGATACCTTTACGTCGAGCCCCCTCCTAGGTGGTGCGCTCTGGCGAGGTATTTCTTCCGCCAGCAGCTGGACCTCAATTATGACACGCAGCTCCTGTTTGTGAACTTGGGGGGTGCCAGGACCGCCCTCCGGGAGCTGCCTGTCTTTTACAGGGAACTCATCAGGGTCTGGAACAAAGTCTCCACCAAGCGCAGTTCTACGCCGGCTGGAGTGGCGGCCGTCCTGCAGGAACCGCTGCTCGGGAATCCGTACCTCCACGGCCGAGGCTTTATGTGGCGGTCAGAAGAGAGGGCTGTGGCTGGTGAGGTGACCAGGGTCAGGGACCTGCTCGATGGCGGAGGAGCGGGCTGGATGGCGCCAGACACGCTGGCGCGGCGCCTAAATTCTGCCAACGTCCGCCACGCGGCCGATGCCATCGAGTCGCTAAAAACAGCTCTGGGCCCTGACTCCGTTAGGTGCATCGAGGAGGCTCAAGCACGTGGGGAGATCCCGTCCGAACTGACCCCCGTCCGGACGGAATTCCTCATCGGCGCCAAACCCCGGAACCTCCCTCGGGGGCCGGCGCCTCACAACTTGAGCCGCCTCGGGGAAATCCCCTCCGTGCCTTTCAGTTCCGCGCGGAGGGGTTTCCTGTACGGGCTGCTCCTGCACACCCTCAACTTTGCCATCCTCGCCGGCCGTCCGGACACGCCATGGCGTACCATCTTGCCGTCCGGAGGAGGCGGGGGTCCCCGATGGAGGGCACTCTACGCAGGGGTCCTCCCACTATTCATCGGGGACTTGGCCTGGAGGGTGGTGCACGGAGCAGTGCCGTGCAACAAATTTTTAAGCCGGTTCACGGACTCCCAGGCCGCCTGCAATTTCTGCGGTCTGGAGGAGTCCGTGTTCCATGTTTTTATGGAGTGCACAAGGTTGCAGCCCCTGTTCCACTATTTGAAGGGGCTGCTCCTGAAATTCTGGCTGCACTTCAGTCCCACTCTCCTGATCTTTGGGCACCCTGTGCGGAGGGGAGCGGGTAGGTCCGAAGGCCTCCTCGTAGGACTGCTCCTGGGCACGGCCAAGGGTGCCATCAGCCGGTCCAGGCAGCGGGCGGTCGAGGGGGTCGTTCAACCTGACTGCCTGCCTCTCTTCCGCTCTTACATCCGGTCCAGGGTGTCCTTGGAGATGGAGCACGCGGTGTCCACCGGTACGCTCGCGGCCTTCCGCGAGAGGTGGGCACCGGAGGGACTGGAGTGCATCATCACGCCCGGCAACCAAATTTTAACTTGATTTTACGTTTTAAAGTTTAATTTGTTTTAATTGCCGGTGCTTTTAGTGTCCCCTTCCCTTTTATAGGGGGCACCGGAGAAATTGTGATTTTAGTGCCCAAAAAAAAAAAAAAAAAAAAAAAACACAAAAAAAAAAAAAAAAAAAGGAAAAAAGGGCCTTGTAAATGTCTGGTGTGTCACCCAGGTAGGGTGGCACAGTTTAATGTTTATGTTTTGCAGGTAGACTCTAAAAGAGTTTCATGCACAAGGACCCCCAGGTCCCTCTGCACCGCAGCATGTTGTAATTTCTCCCCATTCAAATAATATTCCCTTTTACTGTTTTTTTTTCCAAGGTGGATGACCTCACATTTTCCAGCATTGTATTCCATCTGCCAAACCTTAGCCCATTTGCTTAACCTATCTAAATCACTTTGCAGGCTCTCTGTGTACGTGCAGGGTGTGTATTGTCTGGCCCTCTTCCACGTCTTAAATTGGGAAATGATGATGTGAACCACACATTGAGCCATCTTCACTCTGCAGCATCTGCGTATTAATCGATGCAGGCTGAGAAATGGGTGACCCCATTGCAATGAAAGTATAATAGCTATTGATCAGAAGCAATAATTTGCTCAATAAAATCATCATCATCATCATAGGCGGTCCCTCAAACGAGGATGACTTGCTTCGATGAGGGTTCACAGATGTTTCAATGAAGGACCCGGTTTTCCAGTCCTGAACTCCAGTTGAGGGGGTGGAAGATGCCTGTGTGTGAAATTTTTTTAACGTGTGGTGACCATTGCACATCAGCCACCACACAGGCTTGATAGAGCTAGGCCTTTATCCAGTGGCAAGGATTAACCAGGACGACTGGAGACCTGCTGTGCTGCACGGAACTAGTGCGTGCACATATCGCAGTGTGGGCAGGTGCGTGCTACCCCTGGGCCCTCGGCTCTTCTGGGCCCTGTACCCTCATTTGCCGCACCTCCACCACAATATTTGGTAAAAGGAGAATACAAAACTCATCACTGACTGGTCGACTCAGGATCCACACCTCAAGCACCGCGATTGGTTGCAGAACATGCTGCTCCCTTGGCTCTCCGGCCTGGGAGCTCTCTTCCTGTTGGTTCCCAGGGAAATCAATCACCGTCGAGTGCGCTCCGCCAAACTCGAGGGTGGTCTCAGGACCCGGATGTGCGGACTCTCAGATTCTCGGCCTCCTTTTATTTCTTCCTCTGAGCCCCTCAACTTCACTAAAATACAATTCGAGTAAACCCCCAATAGTCCAGAGTCTGAAAATATGTCTGTTGAGATGGTCACTTCACCTGAGAAGAACTCCAGAGTCAATCCGAAGTTGAAGCGGCCTTTTGAATGAAGCAACCTGCGATTTTAAGAATAGCAGCCACACCACTGGCTTTAGTTCAGAACAGTTCCACTTTTTACTGGCATTTTTTTGGGCGAGCGATATTGTGGGCGATATGTGTGCGAGGTGGTGAAAGTGACAGTGGGCGATCTCCTGGGCGTTGGTTTCACCAAATGTGCTCTTTACGACAAAAAATATGGGTGGACAGTATTATTGAATCTCGGCGTTAATTCCGTGCGGAGAGTAACGTTGAGCGATAGTATGGGCTTTGATTTCGCCCATTCTGATGATTTCGCCCAAAAAAAGGGGCAGGCGGTATTATTTTTTCCTGGCGTTACGCATATGAGGAAAGTAACGCTCGGCGATAAGTTTCTGAAAAATGCCCATCAGTTTCCATTTTGTGGCTAAATGGGCGATATATGGACGTTATACGTCATTTCAGCGGTAAAATGGACGTTAAGTGGGCGTTAACCATGCAAAAAATGTGGAAAATCTAGCCCTCTGTCCCCTAGTTTTAGTTTCCCCTGTGAGTGGAAATATCCTCTCAGTATCCACCTTGTCGAGCCCCCTCATTATCTTATATGTTTTGATAAGATCACCTCTCACTCTTCGGAACTCCAATGAGTATAGGCACAACATACTCAACCTATCTTCATAAGTCAATCCCCTCCTCTCTGGAATCAACCTAGTGAACCTTCTCTGAACAGCCTGCAATGCAAGTATATCTTTCCTTAAATACGAAGACCAAAACTGTACACAGTACTCCAGGTGTGGCCTCACCAATACCCTGTACAGTTGTAGCAGGACTTCTCTGCTTTTATATTCTATCCCCCTTGCAATAAAGGCCAACATTCCATTTGCCTTCCTGATTACTTGCTGTACCTGCATACTAACTTTTTGTGCTTCATGCACAAGGACCCCCAGGTCCCGCTGTACTGCAGCATTTTGCAATTTCCTCCTCCCTCTTCCAGCAGCTTACCCTGCTCTGCGTGGCCTCTCTTCATTCTTCCAGTCATGCTCAATTCTAAGAGGAATGCTTACGAGGTCATTCATGTCTACAAGCAATTTGTTTCAGCACAAGCCTTTAAGTCACCAAAAAACACCAGGCAGACCACTCGCTGTAGACTACTGAAACTTTAGCCAAGTATGAAAACGCTCCCAAAACTTGTAAAATTGCACCAGCAGCCAGAAGAAATAATGCAGTAACTAACCTGTAAGAAGTTCATGATTCCTTTAACTGGTGTTGTTGGGGAAGGGGAGGGGGGTCCTTATGTCGTTAATTGTGTTCAGCTGTGGGAGGTTAAGAGAGGGTGTCGGCTGCAATGTGGAGCTTGATTGGTGTCATGATCTGCCTGCTCTGCATGCTGCCGGCGGTCATTAGGTGGGTGCAAACCCCTTTACAAATATGTTGTCCGGCGCACTTCCTGTTGGAAGTATACGCGTGCATCACGAACGCCATTTTTGACCTTGAGCAGGTCTCACAGCACCCAAAAAACGGTGCTACAGAGCCCAATTTAACCCCTAATAACTCGTTTCTACAACGCAGCTGCTGCAGTGTCCTTTTAACTCCTCTGTTTCTCCGGGGAATCCATCAATCTTCTGCCATGAGAGATCGGGGGAACCCCTGCCAAAATTCTACCCCAAAGTTGTACATCTTAAAAGAGATACTGCAGTGGAGTGTAATATAAACAAGATGCACAACATGGGGGCAGTTATTCACTGTAAAATAACTATCGGAGTTTGGCATCAATAGGGTTACATTGTGAAAATCAGCACAAGAGTTCTAAATAATTTTACACAAAGCAGATTGAGTGCCAAAGACCAAATTGATCTCATAGAATCATAGAATAATAGACGTTTACAGCACGGAAGGAGGCCATTTCAGCCCATCGTATCCATGCTGACCAACAAGAGGCTATCCAGCCTAATCCCATTTTCCAGCTCTTGGTTACAGCACTTCAGGTGCACATCCAAGTACTTTTTAAATGTGGTGAGGGTTTCTGCCTCTATCACCCTATGAGGCAGTGAGTTCCAGGCCCCCACAACCCTTTGCGTTTAAATGTATGCCTCCTGGTTGTTGGCCCTTCTGCTAAGGGAAATAGGCCCTTTCTATCCACTGTATCTAGGCCCCTCAGAATTTTATACACCTCAATGAGGTCTCCCCTCAGCCTCCTCTGTTCCAATGGAAACAAATCTAGCATATCTAATCTGTCCTCATAGCTTAGATTCTCCAATCCCGGCAACATCCTCATAAATCTCTGTATCATCTCCAGTGCAATCACGTCCTTCCCGTAATGTGATGAACAGAACTGCATGCAGTACTTCAGCTGTGGCCTAACCAGAGTTTTATACATTTCAAGCATAACCCCTCTCCTCTTGTAATCTATGCTTCGGCTAATAAAGGCAAGCATTCCGTATGCCTTCTTAACCACCTTATCTACCTGGCGAGGGAACATCAGCGGCAGGTCGGGTCCATAAAAGGAATGGCGTGCGGAGGCCCAGGAGCAGCGTGGAGGCAGGCCATTACAAGGTACAGCGCGAGCTGGTGCAGGAGGGCGATGACTGTGAAGAATGACGTCATCAAGATCCAGGTCGGTGATTGGAGTGTGGGCAGGTATAGCAGGAGCAGCGAGGTCATGGTGAAGGGGAGGCGAGAGACTGTAGAGGGATGTGATCGGGGCCCGGGGAGGCACGAGTTCAGGGCCAGGGGCCCAGGGGCAACACGGGCCAGCCCACACTGCGATATGTGTGTGCACTAGGTCCATGCAGCAGAGCTGGTCTCCAGTCGTCTTGGGTAATCCTTGCCACTGGACCAAGACCTAGCTCTGCAACGGCCACCACACGTTAAAAAAATTCACGCACAGGCATCTTCCACCCTTCAGGATGTAGTTCGGGTCCTTCATTGAAACACCTGTGAGCTCATCCTTTTTTTTGGCATGGAAGCAAGTCATCCTCGTTTTGAGGGACCGCCTATGATGGTGAGGATGATCTACCTGGGCTGCTACTTTCAGGGATCTGTGGAGATGCACTCCAAGGTCCCTTTGTTCCTCTACACTTCTCAGTATCATACCATTTAATGTGTATTCCCTCTCCTTGTTAACCCTCCCAAAATGCATTACCTCCCACTTCTCTGAATTAAATTCCATTTGCCACTGTTCTGCCCACCTGACCAGTTGATTGATATCTTCCTGCAGTCCACAGCTTTCTTCTTCATTATCAACCACACAGCTGATTTTAGTATCATCTGCAAACTTCTTAATCATACTCCCTATATTCAAGTCCAGATCATTGATGTATATCACAAAAAGCAAGGGACCCAGTGCTGACCCTGCAGAACTCCACTGGAAACATCCTTCCAGTCACAAAAACACACATCAACCATTACCCTTTGCTTCCTGACTCTGAGCCAATTTTGGATCCAACTTGCCACTTTGCCCTGGATCCCATAGGCTTTTACTTTTGTGATCAGTCTGCCATGTGGGACCTTATCAAAACGTTGCTAAAATCCATCTCCACTACATCATATGCTTTACAGCCATCAACCCTCCTGGTTACCTCCTCGAAAAATTCAATCAAGTTCGTCAGACATGACCTTCCCTTAACAAATCTGTGGTGGCTGTCCTTGATTAATCTGTGTCTTTCTAAGTGAAGATTTATCCTGTCCTTCAGGATTTTTTCCAATAATTTTCCCACCACTGTGGTTAGGCTGACTGGCCTGTAATTACTTGATCTATCCCTTTCTTCCTTCTTAAACAAACGTACCACATTAGCAGTCCTCCAGTCCGCTGGCACCATGCCTGAAGCCAGAGAGGATTGGAAAATGATGGTCAAAGCCTCTGCTATTTGCTCTTTTGCTTCACTTAGCAGCCTGTACCCCCCTGGGATACTTTTCATCCAGGCCTGGGATTTATCCACTTTCAAAGCTGCTAAACCCCTTAATAGCTCCTCTCTCACTATGTTTATTTCATCTAATGTTTCACATTTCTTCTTTATGATAGTAGTGTCTGCATCGCCCCTCTCTATTGTGAAAACAGATGCAAAGTATTCATTAAGAACCATAGCCACATCTTCTGCCTCCAAACACAGATTTCCCTCATGGTCTCTTTAGTTATCCTCTTGCTCTTAATATATTTATAAAACATCTTTGTTCTGTTAACTTAACACATCTGTTGAGGAATAAGTTGGTTAGGAATATTATGTGGGATCAGGAATTTGATAATGCGTTAAACAAATTCTCCACACCAGTCTTTATAAATGAAGAATTTGACTTTATATATTGTGTAATGAGTAATGCAACAATTATTTTCATTGTTGCAATCAATCATTTTGATTAAAAATACAAGTACATCGGAAGTACTGTTCTGTATAACTGTTTGGTCAATCAAGAAATAGCTAATAAATGTGTCGTACTCTGTATGGCATACACTGCAGAAAAACAGAGGGTGAGATTGCAAGTCAAGTCCTTCAGTTAACCAGCTATTCTCCAATAACAGCTGAATATATTATTTGATTGTAGTCTTTTCCTTGTCTTAAAAAATAGCAGCAGATTCAGTAAAGTGAGATCATAAAATGGACTTATTTTCCAGAGCTGAGTTGGCACAGAGTATTGTGTAGACTCACTCCCCAGCCCCATTCTCCTCGCAGGCCTCCCCAGGCAAAAAGGTCCTAAGGTCATGAGAGGACCAGGAAAACCCCAGCTCCCGAATGGCTTCATCCATATTCCTCGATATTATATACTGGCCAAACCATACCACTAACCAGCATCCTGCAAACATGTGAACCACAGTCTCTCCATTCAACTTAGGCCAGTACTGCCCAACATTTCTACCCAGCAAAAGATGGATTAACAAAACCTTAAGAAAGAATAATAGCTGTGCTCTCACATTTGCTCTCACTTGGAAGTAGGCGATGTCCTGGGACTCAGACCATCGGCACTCCTGGGTAGTACTGTGAATTTTGTGCATGTGGTACTTGTCAGAAAGGGGGCCAAGAATTCACAGAAGTATCACTGCAACAGGGAAAGAAGTGAATACTGCAGAGCAGTTCTCTACCTGAGAGCGTTTGTTCCTGTGTATGCCCTCTTGAGCATCCCTGATTATAATCGCTCAACCATTGCTGACCAGGCCTTCTGTTGCCTAGGCCCTAAGCTCTGGAACTCCCTGCCTAAACCTCTCCACCTCTCTAACTCTCTTTCCTCCTTCAAGATACTCCTTAAAATCTATCTCTTTGACCAAGCTTTTTATCTCATAATACTCCTGTGAAGCATCTTGGGACGTTTCACTACGTTAAAGGCGGTATATAAATACAAGTTGTTGTTGTTGTTGTGATATAAGAACAGAAAAAATGTTGGAAATACTCAGCAGGTCAGGCAGCATCTGCGGAGAGAGAAACAGAGTTAACGTTTCCGGTTGATAACCTTTCGTCAGAACTGAAGCTATAACAATGTTTTAAGCAAGTGCAGAGGCTGGGGAAGGGTGGTGGGGACTTTTGTATTGTCCCTGCGAAGCAGAAGAAGAGGCTAATTTAAGGCACAGAGGACCTAGGACTGCAAGACTTACAGAAAGCACTGCTCCAGACAGTAGGTCCACTGCAACAGAATTCAGCCTACATTACAACAGTTAAAGACTATTCCACTCCATGTTGAATCTGTATTGGGTATGTATTTTGTAATATCACCTTAATATTAACCATGAGCTCAATTTTCCCCCGTCAATTGCGCCGTTTTTTTGGCCAGCACCGTTTTTTTTGGTGTATTTATTTTTTCAAAGTTTCCACCTGTGATCCGGCCTAACTGACTTAGTTATGATTTTTCTAGGCCAGTTTTTTTTTTGACCTCATGCCTGCGCCGGTTTTTATAATTTTTCGCAGTTTTGCCAAAAGATTTTCCTCCTAGGTCGGCGTATCTGGCCACTCCCGAAAAACCTCTGGGCACTTAAGAAAACCAGAGCACGTTGACAAATTAGCGCTGAAAAACACCATTGTTTTTAATTGAAGATTTTGGAGGGAGTCAAGAACATGGTAAAAATCAATTAAAAAGTTCAACTTTTTTTACATGTCAACGTAGTAAATGGAAGTTTGTTGGATTTCAGAAGTTTTCTCTTTTTTTACTCACTCACACGCCACCACCGAACGTCTTGAAGCAGGGCTGGAGGGTGGTAGCTTTGGCCGGCAGAATCGGCCCCACGCCCAGACACAGCGGCTCGGGGCTTGGCTGGAAAACAAGCCCGGGGTGTGATATGTATGTTAACTGGGTTTTACCTGCCACCGGAGGTCGCGACTGTCATGTATTTAACCATCTTGCAATTACATAGTCATGTAACTGTAACTCATGTATACTGTACCTGTACCATAGAAATGCACAGGTGAACTTGCAGGAGACACTCCTCACATTGGTTTCCAGGTATAAAAGGGGAGGTCCCACCCAGGGTTAGCACTCCTTTGTCCTGGCAATAAAGGTGAAGGTCACAGAGTGACCGTGTCTGATATATACATGCCTCGTGTGAGTTTGCAGTAAGGTGCAGGGACACTACATTTGGCGACGAGAAATGGGAATCACCGAACCCCGAGGATGGCCACCGGTGGCACAGAGGAACATTACTGTGTGGGTGAGGACTGGGACAACTTCGTGGAAAGACTCCAGCAGAGCTTTGTCACAATGGACTGGCTGGAAGAGACAGCGGCTGACAAGCGGAGGGCACATCTACTGACCAGCTGCAGGCAACAGACATATGCGCTGATGAAAGACCTGCTCGCACCCCAAAAGTCGGTGGACAAGTCCTTTGAAGAGCTCAGCCTGCTGATCAGTGAGCATCTCAAGCTGGCGAGTAGCGTACACATGGCCTGGCACCGGTTCTACTCTCACCGGCGTCGGGAGGGACAAAACGTCTCGGATTTCGTGGTGGAACTGTGGCATTTGGCCAGTCTCGGTAAGTTCTCCGATGCCTGCAGTGGGGAGATGTTAAAGGACTTTTTCATCGAGGGCATTAATCATGCCGGCATTTTCAGGAAGCTCATAAAGACGAAGGACTTGACTTTAGAAGGGGCAGCGTTGATAGCTCAGCCCTTTATGGCAGGGGAAGAGGAGACCAAACTAATTTATGTGCACAGCCCTGGTCCAAACGTGGCGATGGACCAGGGAGTTAACATAGTGAACGCGGCTCGGGACCCCGCAGGCAGGCAAGGGCATTTCAAAACTGCCCAGGCAGCAACAGGCTCTAGGGTAGGGCCTGCAACAAGAACAATGGAAAGGGGATCGGTAATTCACGCCATCTCGAGGAACAATGCGTCCCGTGATGGGACCATTAACACCCACCATCAGAGTGCTTAGAAACAGCCAAATGGGCAATCAGAGAGGAATGGGTAATAGTCCTTTTGTTAACAGCAATCTCAATCTCAGCTCATGCAGGAGGTGCGGGGGTAGACACACTGCGAGAAGCTGCAGGTTCCAGCAATATACCTGTAGGATTTGTAATGTCAGTGGACACTTGGCCAGGATGTGCAAAAAGGCAGTAGCGAGGCTAATCTGCGAGACAGAGGAACCAGACGAGGAGTCTGCAATGCAGGATGAGGCCTGGGGTAAAGCCATAGATGCTGAAGTTCAGCGGGTTCATGTGGCTGACGTCCACAGCTCATACACTAAAACGCCACCCATGATGATGAAAGTCTTACTGAATGGCATCCCGGTGCACACGGAGCTGGATACGGGAGCTAGCCAGTCACTCATGAGCGCCCAACAATTTGAGAGACTATGGCCACACAGAGCGAGCAGGCCCAAACTGGAACGCATTGAGATGCAGCAATGGATGTACACCAAAGAGATCATCCCAGTGCTGGGCAGTGCAAACTTGGTGGTAACACATAATGGATCGTTCTGGAAAATGGCCCCGCGCTTTTACATAAGAACATAAGTTCTTATGTAAAAAGTGCGGGGCCATTTCCCGAGGAGGAGTTGGCTAGCTGAGATGAATTGGAAATGGGGGAATGTGCACGCCATTTCATCCATGGAGCGAAGTTCATGCTCACAGAACCTGCAAAAATTCGGGTCACTGTTTCAACCTGGTGTTGGAACGTTCAAGGGCACTAAAATAGTGATACGCATCACTCCGGACGCCAGACCAGTGCACCACAAAGCCGGAGCGGTGCCGTATATGATGCGTGAAAAAATTGAATGTGAACTGGACAGACTGCTCAGAGAGGGCATAATTTTGCCCGTTGAATTCAGCGACTGGGCAAGTCCCATCGTTCCTGCACTCAAAGCAGATGGCTCGGTTAGGATTTGTGGTGACTACAAAGCCACCATCAACTGAGTATCGCTGCAAGACCAATATCCGCTTCCGAGAGCGGAGGACCTTTTTGCCACGCTGGTAGGTGGCAAGCTGTTCAAGAAGCTGGACCTCACTTCGGCCTACATGACTCAGGAACTGGCTGAAGAATCCAAGCTTCTGACCACCATCACGACACACAAGGGATTATTTATCTACAACAGGTGTCCATTTGGCATTTGTTCAGCAGCAGCCATCTTTCAGAGAAACATGGAAAGCTTGCTCAAATCCATTCCTGGAACGGTCATATTCCAAGATGACATTCTCATAACGGGTCGAGACACCAACGGACACCTCCACAACCTGGGGGAGGTGCTACGCCAATTGGAACGGGTAGGCTTGCGGCTGAAAAAGGTCAAGTGTGTGTTTTTGGCCCCAGAGGTCAAGGTTTTGGGCAGGAGGGTTGCCGCAGACGGGATCCGGCCCACTGAATCAAAAACGGAGGAGATCCGCCGGGCACCCAGGCCCGGCAACACGTCGGAGTTGCGATCATTCCTGGGACTTTTGAACTGTTTTGGGAACTTTCTGCCGAACTTAAGCACATTGTTGGAGCCATTACACATGCTCCTGCGTAAAGGTTGTGAATGGTTTTGGGGGGATTGTCAAGAACGGGCTTTCAATAAGGTGAGGAACTTGCTGTGTTCCAACAAACTGTTGACTTTGTATGACCCTTGTAAAAAAACTGGTTTTAACATGCGATGCGTCATCCTACGGGGTTGGGTGTGTGTTGCAGCAGGGTAACGATGACGGCCGACTCCAACCGGTGGCTTACGCCTCCAGGTCGCTCTCCCAGGCAGAGCGTGGACACAGCACGGTCGAGAAGGAGGCACTCGCCTGTGTTTACGGTGTGAAAAAGATGCAGCAGCACCTTTTTGGTAGACAGTTCGAGCTAGAGATAGACCACAAGCCGTTAACATCCCTGTTGTCTGACAGTAAGGCTGTCAACGTCAATGCGTCAGCTCGCGTACAGCGCTGGGCCCTCACGCTGGCTGCGTATGACTACACCATACGGCACCGGCCAGGCACCGAAAATTGCGCTGACGCGCTCAGCAAGCTCCCACTGGCCACCACCAAGGGGGCGTCGGAGAAGAGCGCCGAGATGGTCATGGCCGTTGAGGCTTTTGACACTGCGGGCTCTCCCATCACAGCCCGCCAGATCAAACTCTGGACCAACAGGGACCCCTTCCTATCCATGATAAAGAAATGTGTCCTGACTGGGGATTGGGCACCCGCACACGGGGCGTGCCCCGAGGAGGTCAGACCATTTCAGAGACGGATGGATGAGCTCTCCATCCAAGCCAACTACCTGCTATGGGGCAGTCGGGTAATCATGCCCCAGAAAGGAAGGGAAGTGTTCATCAGGGAACTCCACAGCGAGCACCCTGGCATCGTGTTAATGAAGGCCATTGCCTGGTCACATGTATGGTAGCCGGGGATTGACTCAGACCTGGAACACTGGGTTCGCAGGTGCACGTGTGTGCCCAGCTGGGCAATGCCCCCAGGGAGGCCCCACTCAGCCCTTTGCCCTGGCCCACCAGACCATGGTCATGTATTCACGTAGACTATGCGGGCCCGTTCATGGGGAAAATGTTCCTGATCGTTGTCGATGCATACTCGAAGTGGATCGAGTGCATCATATTGAACTCGTGCACGACATCCATCACTGTGGAGAGTCTGCGTACAGTTTTCGCAACCCATGGCTTGCCGGACATCCTGGTCAACGACAATGGCCCGTGTTTCACCAGCTATGAATTCCAGGAGTTTATGTCGGGCAATGGTATCAAGCACGTCAGGACAGTGCCGTTCAAGTCGGCTTCCAATGGCCAGGCGGAACGGGTGGTCCAAGTCTTAAAACAGGGCATGCTACGCATCCAAGGACCCTCCCTTCAGTACAGCCCATCGCGCCTCCTGCTGGCCTACAGGTCCCGGCCGCACTCGTTCACGGGAGTCCTGCCAGCGGAACTCCTCATGAAACGCACGCTCAAGATGCAGCTGTCCCTCATTCACCCAGCCCTGGCAGACATTGTTGAGAACAAGCGTCAGTCCCAAACCAAGCTCCATGATCGAAACTCAAGGGGGAGGTGTATAGAAATGGATGACCCGGTATTTGTTCTTAACCATGCTTTGGGACCCAAGTGGCTCGAGGGCACCGTAATTGGCAAAGAAGGAAACAGGGTCATGGTGGTCCGACTAAACAATGGGCAGATATGCCGCAAACACTTGGACCAAGAAAAGAAAAGGTTCAGCATAGACATGGAGGAATCTGAAGAAGAGCATGACGAGATAGCACCCACACCACTGCCAGCGGACGAGCAACAAAGACAGCCCTCAGCATGCACAGTCACCCAGCCTGGACAGGCTGGAATCACCTTAAGTGACAGAGACGCGTGCTGAGGCTCAGTCACCATAGCCACAACTGTGGCGCTCCATGAGAGAGCGTCGACCACCTGACAGACTTAACCTCTGAAACAAAAAGACTTAAGGGGGGAGGTGATGTCATGTATTTAACCATCTTGCAATGACATAGTCATGTAACTGTAACTCATGTACACTGTACCTGTACCATAGAAATGCACACCCTGACCACAGGGGGTGAACTTGCGGGAGACACTCCTCACCTGGGTTTCCAGGTATAAAATGGGAGATCCCACCCAGGGTCAGCATTCCTTGGTCCTGGCAATAAAGGTGAAGGTCACAGAGTGACCGTGCCTGATATATCCATGCCTCGTGTGAGTTTGTAGTAAGGTGCAGGGACACTACAGCAACTGTTGGAGTCCTAATGGTCACTGGCAGACTCGTGCAAGCTGTGTATATAATGTGGGCAATCATGTTGAATCCTCACTTTGAGAATAAATAAACTGGAGTAAGGTCATGCCTGAACTAGCTCACCGTACTTAGCCTCGTGGAGTTATTTGATACATAACAATTGGCAACGAGTTAAAAATACGAACTTCCACGCAACCATGTCTGTGGGAATTTTGGAGAGATTTGTGGGAGGGGAAGACTGGGAGGATTTCACTGATCGCCTCGACCAGTACTTTGTAGCCAACGGATTGGAAGGAACCGATAACGCAATCAAGCACAGGGCGGTTCTCCTCACCGTTTGTGGGTAAAAAATGTATGGCCTTATCAAGAATCTACTCTCACCGACTCGACCAATGGATAAGACTTACGATGAACTGTGTACGCTCGTTTGGAACTACTTTAAACCGAAGGATAGCATCATCGAGGTATTGTCTCTATACGCACAATTGCTCCGAGGGCCAGGACATAGAAACATAGAAACATAGAAAATAGGTGCAGGAGTAGGCCATTCGGCCCTTCTAGCCTGCATCGCCATTCAATGAGTTCTTGGCTGAACATGAAACTTCAGTACCCCATTCCTGCTTTCTCGCCATACCCCTTGATCCCCCTAGTAGTAAGGACTTCATCTAACTCCCTTTTGAATATATTTAGTGAATTAGCCTCAACAACTTTCTGTGGCAGAGAATTCCACAGGTTCACCACTCTCTGGGTGAAGAAGTTTTTCCTCATCTCAGTCCTAAATGGCGTACCCGTTATCCTTCGACTGTGACCCCTGGTTCTGGACTTCCCCAACATTGGGAACATTCTTCCTGCATCTAACCTGTCTAAACCCGTCAGAATTTTAAACGTTTCTATGAGGTCCCCTCTCATTCTTCTGAACTCCAGTGAATACAAGCCCAGTTGATCCAGTCTTTCTTGATAGGCCAGTCCCGCCATTCTGGGAATCAGTCTGGTGAACCTTCACTGCACTCCCTCAATAGCAAGAATGTCCTTCCTCAGGTTAGGAGACCAAAACTGTACACAATACTCCAGGTGTGCCCTCACCAAGGCCCTGTACAACTGTAGCAACACCTCCCTGCCCTGTACTCAAATCCCCTCGCTATGAAGGCCAACATGCCATTTGCTTTCTTAACTGCCTGCTGTACCTGCATGCCAACCTACAATGACTGATGTACCATGACACCCAATTCTCGTTGCACCTCCCCTTTTCCTAATCTGTCACCATTCAGATAATAGTCTGTCTCTCTGTTTTTACCACCAAAGTGGATAACCTCACATTTATCCACATTATACTTGATCTGCCATGCATTTGCCCACTCACCTAACCTATCCAAGTCACTCTGCAGCCTCATAGCATCCTCCTCGCAGCTCACACTGCCACCCAACTTAGTGTCATCCGCAAATTTGGAGATACTACATTTAATCCCCTCGTCTAAATCATTAATGTACAGTGTAAACAGCTGGGGCCCCAGCACAGAACCTTGCGGTACCCCACTAGTCACTGCCTGCCATTCTGAAAAGTACCCATTTACTCCTACTCTTTGCTTCCTGTCTGACAACCAATTCTCAATCCATGTCAGCACACTATCCCCAATCCCATGTGCTTTAACTTTGCACATTAATCTCTTGTGTGGGACCTTGTCGAAAGCCTTCTGAAAGTCCAAATATATCACGTCAACTGGTTCTCCCTTGTCCACTCTACTGGAAACATCCTCAAAAAATTCCAGAAGATTTGTCAAGCATGATTTCCCTTTCACAAATCCATGCTGACTTGGACCTATCATGTCACCTCTTTCCAAATGCGCTGCTATGACATCCTTAATAATTGATTCCATCATTTTACCCACTACCTATGTCAGGCTGACCGGTCTATAATTCCCTGTTTTCTCTCTTCCCTCCTTTTTTAAAAAGTGGAGTTACATTGGCTACCCTCCACTCGATAGGAACTGATCCAGGGTCAATGGAATGTTGGAAAATGACTGTCAATGCACACGCTATTTCCAAGGCCACCTCCTTAAGTACTCTGGGATGCAGTCCATCAGGCCCTGGGAATTTATCGGCCTTCAATCCCATCAATTTCCCCAACACAATTTCCCGACTAATAAGGATTTCCCTCAGTTCCTCCTCCTTACGAGACCCTCTGACCCCTTTTATATCTGGAAGGTTGTTTGTGTCCTCCTAAGTGAATACCAAACCAAAGTACTTGTTCAATTGGTCCGCCATTTCTTTGTTCCCCGTTATGACTTCCCCTGATTCTGACTGCAGGGGACCTACGTTTGTCTTTACTAACCTTTTTCTCTTTACATATCTACAGAAACTTTTGCAATCCGTCTTAATGTTCCCTGCAAGCTTCCTCTCGTACTCCATTTTCCCTGCCCTAATCAAACCTTTTGTCCTCCTCTGCTGAGTTCTAAATTTCTCCCAGTCCCCGGGTTCGCTGCTATTTCTGGCCAATTTGTATGCCACTTCCTTGGCTTTAATACTATCCCTGATTTCCCTTGATAGCCACGGTTGAGCCACCTTCCCTTTTTATTTTTACGCCAGACAGGAATGTACAATTGTTGCAGTTCATCCATGCGGTTTCTAAATGTCTGCCATTGCCAATCCACAGTCAACCCCTTAAGTGTCATTCACCAATCTATCCTAGCCAATTCACGCCTCATACCTTCAAAGTTACCCTTCTTTAAGTTCTGGACCATGGTCTCTGAATTAACTATTTCATTCTCCATCCTAATGCAGAATTCCACCATATTATGGTCACTCTTCCCCAAGGGGCCTCGCACAACGAGATTGCTAATTAATCCTCTCTTATTACACAACACCCAGTCTAAGATGGCCTCCCCCTAGTTGGTTCCTCGACATATTGGTCTAGAAAACCATCCCTTATGCACTCCAGGAAATCCTCCTCCACCGTATTGCTTCTAGTTTGGTTAGCCCAATCTATGTGCATATTAAAGTCACCCATTATAACTGCTGCACCTTTATTGCATGCACCCCTAATTTCCTGTTTGATGCCCTCCCCAACATCACTACTACTGTTTGGAGGTCTGTACACAACTCCCACTAACGTTTTTTTGCCCTTTGGTGTTCTGCAGCTCTACCCATATAGATTCCACATCATCCAAGCTAATGTCCTTCCTAACTATTGCATTAATCTCCTCTTTAACCAGCAATGCTACCCCACCTCCTTTTCCTTTTATTCTATCCTTCCTGAATGTTGAATACCCCTGGATGTTGAGTTCCCAGCCCTGATCATCCTGGAGCCACGTCTCTGTCATCCCAATCACATCATATTTGTTAACATCTATTTGCACAGTTAATTCATCCACCTTATTACGGATACTCCTTGCATTAAGACACAAAGCCTTCAGGCTTGTTTTTTTAACACCCTTTGTCCTTTTAGAATTTTGCTGTACAGTGGCCCTTTTGTTCTTTGCCTTGGGTTTCTCTGCCCTCCACTTTTCCTCATCTCCTTTCTGTCTTTTGCTTTTGTCTCCTTTTTGTTTCCCTCTGTCTCCCTGCATTGGTTCCCATCCCCCTGCCATATTAGTTTAACTCCTCCCCAACAGCACTAGCAAACACTCCCCCTAGGACATTGATTCTGCTCCTGCCCAAGTGCAGACCGTCCGGTTGCACTGGTCCCACCTCCCCCAGAACCGGTTCCAATGCCCCAGGAATTTGAATGCCTCCCTGCTGACATAATGGAATTTGTCGCCGACCTGAGACATCTAGCTGGGCCATGCAACCTTGGAGCTGCGTTGGAGGAAATGCAGAGAGACTTTTTCATACTTGGCATTGGCCACAGGGCCATCCTTCGAAAGCTGCTGACTGCTGAATCTCTAGACCTGAGCAGGGCCATCACAATCGCCCAGGCATGGATGTCCATGAACGAAAACTCGAAACAGATATCTTCCCAGCATCGGAACTCACCGGCAAGTACTGTGCATAAAGTAATATCGTCGGCAGGCATAGCTGCACATGGCAGGGCCTACTCGTCCATGTTCGTACAACCTGTAACTGCTCAAAGTCCACCATCGGGGGTGAATCAAATCTCACCTTGTTGACGTTGCGGGGGCTATCATCGGGCCCATCAATGCCAATTCAAGCAATACGTGTACAAAGGCTGTGCAATAATGGGGCACCTTCAGCGAATGTGTCCGCAACTGAGCAAGCGTGCTGCGACACACCACGTGGCTGAGGATGATTGATCCAGTGTGGATCAAGCGGCACAGGCAACTCAACCCGAGATACAAGACAAAGAAATGTATGGGGTACATTCTTTTACCAAAAGTCCTCCGACAATGCTGGAAGTTAAATTAAATGAGGTTCTAGTATTCATGGAATTGGACATGGGTGCGAGTCTGTCAATAATGAGCCAGAGGGCTTTTAAAAAGCTGTGGGACAAAAAGACCCAAACTGAGCCCAATCAATGCGAAGCTGCGTACCTACACCAAAGAGCTCATACCAGTCATTGGCAGCGCGGCAGTCAAGGTGTCGTACGATGGAGCTGTGCATGATTTATCATTGTGGATCGTTCCAGGCAATGGCCCAACACTGTTCGGCAAGAGTTGGCTTGAGAAAATTAAATGGAACTGGAACGATATTAAAGCCTTATTATCAGTGGATGACACTCCGTGTGCTCAAATGCTGATCAAGTTTCCCTCGTTGTTCGAACGAGGCATCGGCAACTTCACGGGAGCAAAGGTGCAGATCCACCTAGATCCAGATGCAAGACCGGTCCATCACATGGCTCGGGCAGTTCCGTATATGATGAGGGAGAAGGTCGAGATCAAACTGGCCAGACTTCAATCGAAAGAAATCATATTACCAGTCGAGTTCAATTGTCCCGGTGTTGGAAAGTGATGGTACGGTCAGGATCTGCAGCGACTCATCATCATCATCATCGGAGTCTCTCGGAATTGAGGAAGACTTGCCTCCTTCCTGAAGCGAGTTCTTTGGTGGCTGAACAGTCCAATACGAGAGCCACAGACTCTGTCACAGGTGGGACAGATAGTCGTTGAGGGAAGGGATGGGTGGGACTGGTTTGCCGCACACTCTTTCTGCTGCCTGTGCTTGATTTCTGCATGCACTCGGCGTTGAGACTTGAGGTGCTCAGCGCCCTCTCGGATGCACTTCCTCCACTTAGGGCGGTCTTTGGCCAGGGACTACCAGGTGTCAGTGGGGATGTTGCACTTTATCAGGGCCTTTGAGGGTGTCCTTGTATCGTTTCTGCTGCCCACCTTTGGCTCATTTGCTGTGAAGGAGCTCCGAGTAGAGCACTTGCTTTGGGAGTCTTGTGTCTGGCATGCGGACTATGTGGCCTGCCCAGCGGAGCTGATCGAGTGTGGTCAGTGCTTCAATGCTGGGGATGTTAGCCTGAGTGAGGACGCTGATGTTGATGTGCCTGTCCTCCCAGGGGATTTGTAGGATCTTGCGGAGTCATCGCTGGTGATATTTCTCCAGCAACTTGAGGTGTCTACTGTACATGGTCCATGTCTCTGAGCCATACAAGAGGTCAGGTATTACTACAGCCCTGCAGACCATGAGCTTGGCGGCAGTTTTGAGGACCTGGTCTTCAAACACTTTTTCTCAGGCGGCTGAAGGCTGCACTGGCGCACTGGAGGCGGTGCTGGATCTTGTCGTCGATGCCTGCTCTTGTTGATAGGAGGCTCCCAAGATATGGGAAGTGGTCCATGTTGTCCAGGGCCATGCCATGGATCTTGATGACTGGGGGACAGTGCTGTGCGGTGAGGACAGGCTGGTGGAGGACCTTTGTCTTACGGATGTTTAGCGTAAGGCCCATGCCCATGCGGCGACTACAAGATAATGATCAACCGAGTGTCGATACAGGATCAGTACCCATTTCCCAAGGCTGACCACCTGTTTGCAACGCTAGCGGAGGGGAAGTCGTTCACCAAATTGGACCTGACCTCTGCTTACATGACACAGGAGCTGGTCAAATCTTCGAAAAAACTGACGTGTATCAACACGCGCGAAGGACTGTTTATATACCACAGATGCGCTTTCGGAATTCTCTCGGCGGCAGCCATATTTCAGAGAAACATGGAGAGTTTGCTGAAGTCCGTCCCGAGAACCGTTGAGTTCCAAGATGACATCCTGATCACCGGTCGCGGCGCCACCGAACAACTACACAACCTGGAAGAGGTTCTACGTCACCTGGACAGAGTGGAACTCAAGCTAAAACATTCCAAGTGCATTTACATGGCACCAGAAATCAAATTCCTGGGGAGAAAAATTGCAGTAGACAGCATCAGGCCTATGGTCTCGAAGATAGAGGTCATCAAGAATGCACCCAGACCCCAGAGTGTGACGGAGCTGCGTTCATTCCTGGGCCTGCTCAACTATTTTGGTAACTTTCTACCTGGATTGAGCACATTGCTAGAGCCCTTGCACATGTTGCTGGGAAAGGGTAACGACTGGGTTTGGGGCCTTTGAGAAGACCAGGAACCTGCTATGTTCCAATAAATTACTGGTACACTATGACCCATGTAAGCGGTTAGTGCTGGCCTGCGACATCTCATCATATGGGGTCGGTTGTGTGCTCTAGCAAGCCAATGTATCAGGCAAACTCCAACCAGTTGCAAATGCATCCAGAAGTCTGTCTAAGGTTGAAAGAGCCTACAGTATGGTAGAGAAAGAGGCTTTACCATGCGTATATGGGGTTAGGAAAATGCACCAATACCTGTTTGGGCATCGGTTTGAGCTTGAAACAGACCACAAGCTGCTCATTTCATTGTTTTCTTGAGTAAGGTCATGCCTGAACTAACTCACTGTACTTAGCCTCGTGGAGTTATTTGATACTTAATAGGGTGGGAGAAGGGGGAGGCAAGAGAGAGCGAGGTACCGATCAGAAGCCTTCTGAAGACTGCAATGAGTGGGGGGAGGGGGGCGGGGAAGAACGAGAAGGGGAGAAGTCACAAGACTGCAATTAGTTAGGGGGATGGGGGGAAGAGAGGAGAAGTCACAAGGCCTTGGTTGTGGTCCATTCATATAGACCTTAGGGAGAGAGAACTGTGAACTGGTCCTGCCTGCTTTCCTGCCATTTTGAGCTTCTTTGAAAGGTAAACTTTAACTATGGGGGTAATACTGACAATGACATACCTTGTGCGAGCCTTCTGCATCATGGTGCTATGTAGGAGACAATTGATTTGATGTCATTGCATCAGGAACATCAGAGCCCATAGAGTGCTGGGCAGGTGGCCTTACCACCTCGGGTATATCGAGACAGGCATTCGTACCTCCACCTGAGTGATGCAGATTGTGTCAGGAGTCTACGTTTCCACAAAGAAGTTGTAAGTGAGATCTGTGAGTTGGTCAAAGCAGACTTGCAACCTGGAAGCATCAGGAGGATTGCTTTGTCAGTTGAAGTGAAGGTTGCAGCTGCACTTTCATTCTATGCCTCCGGCTCATTTCAAACCACAACTGGGGATGTGTGCACTATCTCTCAACATGCAACAGGTGACAGCTGCACCGTATGTGTGGAGGAATTACTACACAAAGTTCCCCATGTCCGGCAAAGCAATGCATGACAGGGCTGTGGGCTTCTCCAGGATTGCTGGCTTCCCAAAGGTACAGCGCTGCATTGATTGTACCCACATCGCCTTGTGAGCACCTTTGGAGGATTCCGAGATGTACAGGAACAAAAAAGGCTTTCACTCCATTAATGTAGAGCTTGTTTGTGACGACATGCATCGTATCATGTCAGTCAATGCAAGATACCCTGGGAGCACCCATGATGCGTTCGTACTACACAACAACGTTATATCTGCCATGTTTCAGCAGCAGCCAGAAGGGCAGAGCTGGCTACTGGGTGACAAAGGGTGTGGCCTCGCCACCTGGCTCATGACGCCACTATGCGTAATCCAGACAGAAGCTGACTGGGAATAGAACATGTCGCACATTGCGACACGCAGCATCATAAAGGACCGTTAGCATCTTGAAACAACGTTTCCGATGCCTGGATCATTCCGGAGGCTACTTGCTGTACTACCCTGAGATTGTCGGTCAGTTCACTGTTGTGTGCTGCATGCTGCATAACTTAGCCATCATGAGGCAGCAGCACCTGATAGTGGAAGACCCACCTGCGGTGAGAGTGGCTGATGATAATGATGTGGAAGATGCAGATGATGAGCAGGATGAGGACGACGATCAGGAAACTATGCAAGTGCCTGAGGCCGGAGTACGACATTGGAGGAGGGCGGGCCATCGTGCCCCTTTAACGATTGCTCGAGTCTTGCGCCAGCAGCTCATCCGTGAACGCTTTACTGCTGCCTGAGGGCTCAGCGACAACTATTTTGACAAGGCTTTTGACAAGGTCCCACATCAGAGATTGGTGTTCAAAATTAAAGCACATAGTATTGGGGGTAATGTACTGACGTGGATAAAGAACTGGTTGGCAGACAGGAAGCAGAGAGTAGGAATAAACGGGTCCTTTTCAGAATGGCAGGCAGTTACTAGTGGGGTACCGCAAGGTTCAGTGCTGGGACCCCAGCTATTTAAATATACATTAATGATTTAGATGAAGGAATTGAATGTAATATCTCCAAGTTTGCAGATGACACCAAGCTGGGTGGCGGTGTGAGCTGTGCAGAGGATGCTAAGAGGCTGCAGGGTGATTTGGACAGGTTAGGTGAGTGCAAATACATGGCAGATGCAGCATAATGTGGATATAGTGTGGATAAATTGATACGTCCTTACTATACAGTATAAATGCACACGAGGCCCATGCTTGAGAGGTCAGTATGTGACCTGTCCTTTATTCCTTAGCACTCAAGAGTGCCTCTCAGGTGTGGTGGTCAGCCTTATATAGCCCTTGTTGCAGGTACTACCAGGTTTCCCACCACAGCGCCCTCTGTGGTGTGGCATAGTGCTTACATTACATTTACGGTACTGGGACGATACACACATCATTACATAACATCACCTTCCCCCCCGACCAGGACGCAGGACAACGATACACACATCATTACAAAACATCACACTTGTCCAACGAAAGGCAGGTGGGCATAGACAGTGCGTTAGTATGGTACATATTATTTGGTACATTAACTAGTTATTGACTGGTAACGGATCCTTGATTTCCTTGTTAGCCGTTATCATTAATTGTACTTCATCCATTATTTTACACAAATACAGTGGCCATTCAGCATTAAAAAATTAATTCTTATTATAAATTCGCCATCTCACATTAACATAGCTCATTTTGGACTCGCTCTGCCTTACAGAAGTCCTTTGTGGGGACCACCTCTTGGTAAGGCCCTTTTAAGACTCCCGGGTGCATTTCCTTTTTAAGGCGCCATCTTTGATGCAGGAGGATTCCACGAGGCTTATCCTTGGGCGCCGCCATCTTTGATGCTCTGCTGCTCCGACACGATGCCGCCGCCATCTTCTTCTCCGCCGCTCCGGATGTCCTCCGCCGTTGCAGCCTCCGCTCCCCTCCGCTGCCACCTGACTTGCCGCCTCTCCTGCGGCCGTCGTGGCCTCTCCAGCGTTATCTACAAAGTTATCTACTTTGCTGGTAAAAACAGGAGGCTGATTATTATCTGAATGGTGACCGATTGGTAAAGGGGGAGGTACAACGAGACCTGGGTGTCATGGTACATCAGTCATTGAAAGTTGGCATGCAGGTACAGCAGGCGATGAAGAAGGCAAATGGCATGTTAGCCTTTATAGTGAGAGGATTCGAGTATAGGAACTGGGAAGTCTTACTGCAGTTGTACAGGGCCTTGGTAAGGTCACACCTTGAATATTGTGTACAGTTTTAGTCCCCTAATCTGAGGAAGGACATTCTTGCTATTGAGGGAGTGCAGCAAAGGTTCACCAGACTGATTCCCGGGACGGCAGAACTGACATATGAAGAAAAACTGGATCGGCTAGGCTTATACTCACTGGAGTTTAGAAGAATGAGAGGGGATCTCATAGAAACATATAAAATTCTGACAGGATTGGACAGGTTAGATGCAGGAAGAATGTTCCCGATGTTGGGGAAGTCCATAACCAGGGGTCACAGTCTAAGGATAAAGGGTAAGCCATTTAGGACCGAGATGAGGATAAACTTCTTCACTCAGAGAGTTGTGAGCATGTGGAATTCTCTACCATAGAAAGTTGTTGAGGCCAGTTCGTTAGATATATTCAAAAGGGAGTTAGGTGTGGCCCTTACGACTAAAGGGATCAAGGGGTATGGAGAGAAAGCAGGAATGGGGTACTGAAGTGCATGATCAGCCATGATCATATTGAATGGTGGTGCAGGCTCGAATGGCCGAATGGCCCACTCCTGCACCTACTTTCTATGCTCCTATGTTTCTATTCCACATGGACCATGTTTACTGTTTGGAGCTGTTCCGTAATGTTGTGTTGCGTTAATGGAACAAATGATGGAAATTATTCTTGTTTATTTCATAAGTTGTTTTAATAATTGAACAAATAATGGAAATGATTCAGTTTTAATGTAAAATATGTTTCATTCTTAAGATCATTTAAAAACTTTAAGATCACTTACAAACTTTTAAACTTGTAAATTTACATAACTTACAAAAAACTTTTAATTTGAGAACAGTTACAACAATAACAACAATAACAGCAGCAAAGGAAGGCCGCACCCCCCATCTCTCTAACACCTTATTCCAGGACCGCCCGCTCTGCTTGGTCTTGGACACTCTACCACCTCTGCCTGCAGGCATTGGTGCAGTGTTTCTGGTCTTGGTACCAAGCTTATTCTTTCCAGAAGAGGCCAGGGCCCAGGGGCAGCACGGGCCAGCCCACACTACGATATGTCTGCGCACTAGGTCTCCAGTCACCTTGGATAATCCTTGCCACTGGACCAAGACCTAGCTCTGTCAAGCCCGTCTGGTGGCCACCAAACGTTAAAAAAATCCACGCTCAGGCATCTTCCACCCTTCGGGATGTAGTTCGGGATCTGGAATATTAGGTCCTTCACTGAAACACCTGTGAACTCATCCCTTTTTGGTGTGGAAGCAAGTTATCTTCCATACGAGGGACTGCCTATGATGATGATTTTTTCTAAGATCTTGGGTACTGTGCACCTGCTTTTGGGGGGGGGGGGCGGGAGGGGGATCATTGGCGGCAGGCGGCAAGTTGGAGGGCCCAGGCGGCAAGTTGGAGGGCACAGGCGGCAAGTTGGGCTCTTCAAAGGTTGGTGTGGGGATTGGAGTGGGAATAGCAGTTGATTCTCTCAATGGGCGCGGGGTCTGAGCATGTTCCCTTATTGCAGCAGCTAACTCCAACATACCGTCCCCCATGCTGTCCCTCAACGATCTGCAACATTCCCTCCCTCAAGGTCAGTGACAGTGTTTGCACTATCTCTGACATTCCCTCCCTCATGGTCACTATTCCCTCACTGATGGTCCCGGACATCATTCCCATTTCTTGTATCATTGCTGTTACTTCTCCCGACAGTCCCGCTACCTCATCACTCACCCCACTGATGGCGTCCAGGAGTGATTGGGTAAGGTCAATGCTCTCCGTACTCAATGACATCATGTGAACCACATCTGTTGGATCCTGCATCTTCGGAGAGCGATGTCGAGCTCTCCTTCCCCTCCTCCCCACAGCTGTGGCTCGCACCCCAACACTGGGGCCTACAACCTCGGAAGGTGGGGCCCTGGGTGTGCCTCGCTGCACCACACCACTGGGACCTGCAGCCTCGGACATTCGGAAACCATGGAATGTCCCACCAGCACTCAAACTACTAGTCACTGAGGGGGCTGTCACCTCCTCTAAAGTCAGTAAAACAGTGGGGGCTTCATCCAGCTCCATCCCATTCCCTCCCCCTCTCCCTCCCCCCCATGTTCTTGGTCTGGAGGGTTGGATTTGAAGATGTTATCCTGTTCAGGCTGGTCCTCGTCTGAATTTTCTTCTACATCGTCAGGGTCGGCCTCATGTTCTGCAAAATATAATAGAACACAGACAGCAGAGGAGGGGACAGGGTGGGTGACATGAGTAGGCTCGCACAGCACAGGCCAGGCAGCAGGCAGGATCACGATGAACGACCACATTGCATCAACAGAAGCATAGCTGACGGAGACATCCCCAGGAGCAAAGCATAGCTAGCCCGCGCAGTACTTAACATTTAGCAAAGCCAGACTGTGGAATTTGCAGGACTTACCCTCTCCCTCGAGTGTGGGCCCAGCTTGTGCAGTGGTGGTTGCTTTTCTCCAGGCAGGACCCATCAAAGCAGCGACCCTCTCTTCCAAGGGTGTCAGTGGCTGCAGATTTGCCGGGCCTCCTCCTGTTCGAGTTCTCTCCCTTTTATTATGTGCCACCTTCCTCTGAAAAGATGAAAACATTATTTTTTAGAGAGGGTGTCTTTCTGCTGGGTCACATTTACAATTGCAATTTGAGTTAATAAATGAAACTATTACTTACACTAACTACTTGACCAAGGTCCTGCCACTTCTTTTTACACTGGCCTCCAGATCCTGTGATGGTCACCACAGCGCAGTAATCTTCTGCAACTTGGTTCCAGCGTTTCTTCATTTCTTTGGGTGGAACTTTTATGTGACCTTTGCTGGTATCCAGCTCCTGCCATCACAGTAACTAGTGGCTCCACTTCTTCCAGTAAGAAATTCTTGGTCCTTAAATCGTGTTGCATCTCGTACTGCTGCAGCTCTGATTTTTCCAATGCTCTCACACAGCCTCCTTCTCACGTAGACAACTGGCTCTTTAAAAATGGCCGATTGCCAACTCTGAGCTGCACTCAGCATGCGCGTCCATTGAAACGACGTAAGAAACGTAATTTTTTTTTCCGCACATGCGCAGAAGGTGTGGCATCGTTTATCGCCGCAGGAAACTGGCTCCACCAAGGCGACTGGACATGCTGCACAGCGCCAAATTCAAATTATAGATCGGGGAAACTTTGGCAAATTATTTTCGGCGCATTTCTGGCCTGGAAAAACGGACGTAACTCTGGCAATATGCCAGAAAACGGGCTTGGGCAAAATTGAGCCCCATGAATGTACCTGATAACTATTAACAGATTGTAAGCACTTGTTATAACCTCATACATGCACCTTGTACCACGTGTATTTTTGATATGTAACTTTTACAGTTCTTTATGTGATCATTTTTTTTCATATTGGCCTAGAAATTGCGGTTGGAGGCTTCCCGTGGGCGAATGCCTCCGACCTGAAAAATTTCTATGAATGTACCTGGTGGCCCCGGAGGACCGTGGGATTCCGGTGGGTAGGCCTTCGCTTCCCCTGCTGCGAAACACACTCCCGTCCTCCAGGTTCCCACGCAGAAGATGCAGTCACATGTGACTGCTCAACCAATCAGGTACAGTATTCCACAGCTTTCTCATTAATAACAATGACATCTCCGTATCTACGAGTTCTCATTGCTAGTAATGAGAAAACAAACCAAACACACTAAACATAAAAAATAAAAAACACACCTCACATAATTAAAATTAATTGAAATTAAAGTTAAGAAATGCCGTAGGAAAAAAAATTGTTTCTTGATTTTTAGAAAAGTTTTGTAATTAAGGTTACAAATAAACTTACCGTATTGGGCAGGATTTTTAACAATAAAATGTGTTTTTTTAATTTAATTTAATTATATTTTTGTATGTTTTAAGACTCCTATGCCTGTAAAAGTGGCTATGCACTTGCTTTTAACAGGCACAAGAGTTTTGAGGACATTTGCTGGGCAAGATATGGGTAAATCCCACAATCTTGCCCTTGCAAATATCCTCGCTCCCGAGATGCGTGGAGCTGTCAAGCTTCAGCTTGATGGATTGGAAAAGCTGCTTTTCGGCACATGCCGGCCTCCCCACACTCCATACGGAGCTGGGGAGGCCAGGATTTCCAGACCATTAATCAAACAAGTACACAGTTGTTATAAACCCTAAAATTTGTCAAGTTTTGCAAAACTGTGAGAAAAAGAAGCATTCTGCCTTCACACAATTAACACAGTGTGAGAATCTAACGAAGGACCATCGACCTGAAACGTTAACTCTGTTTCTCTCTCTACAGATGCTGCTGAGCATTTCCAGAATTTTCAGTTCTTTTTTCAGATTCCAGCATCCACAGTATTTTACTTTTGTGTTGTGTGACAATCAACTAACTGCTCGTGGGAGTGGATAAGACACTGGGGCCGAAATTCACCCTCGCTGGAAACGGGGCGCACCTACCATTTTTGGTGTGTTTTGGAAGCGGCAGCTCACCTTGTAAAATTCAGCTCTTGGTTGTTTTTTTCTCAAGCTGGGCGGAAGTCGGTCATAATGGGGGCAGAAGTGGGGGCGGGAACAGAGATACGGGTCATAATGGGGGCGGAAGTGGAGGCGGGAACAGAGATACGGGTCATAATGGGGGTGGAAGTGGGGTCGGGAACAGAGATACGGGTCATAATGGGGGCAGAAGTGGGGGCGGGAACAGAGATACGGGTCATAATGGGGGCAGAAGTGGGGGCGGGAACAGAGATACGGGTCATAATGGGGGCAGAAGTGGGGGCGGGAACAGAGATACGGGTCATAATGGGGGTGGAAGTGGGGGCGGAAACAGAGATACGGGTCATAATGGGGGTGGAAGTGGGGTCGGGAACAGAGATACGGGTCATAATGGGGGTGGAAGTGGGGGCGGGAACAGAGATACGGGTCATAATGGGGGCAAAAGTGGGGTCGGGAACAGAGATACGGGTCATAATGGGGACAGAAGTGGGGTCGGGAACAGAGATACGGGTCATAATGGGGGCAGAAGTGGGGTCGGGAACAGAGATACGGGTCATAATGGGGGCGGGAGTGGGGGCGGGAACAGAGATACGGGTCATAATGGGGGCGGGAGTGGGGGCGGGAACAGAGATACGGGTCATAATGGGGGCAGAAGTGGGGGCGGGAACAGAGATACAGGTCATAATGGGGGTGGAAGTGGGGGCGGGACGGAGTCAGGTTATCAGCGCGGGGCTGGTGACATCATCACACTGATGCGTCAACACGTCTCTCCCCTTCAGTTAAAGGGGAGAGCTGCTGCCAGCTTTGCAGCTTTTTAAGTTAGGTTCACTGGGCCACCAGGGAGGGTTTTGGCCGGGCCAGCGACCTGGCACCCAATAGTGTGTGCCAGGCTGCCTGTTGGCGGCCCGGCCAAACCCGGGAGATTAATTGTCAGCCCGACCTGACAGTTGGCTGACAAAAAAAAATAAGATGGCGGCTGCGGAAGTGCGTCCTCCCCTTTAATGGAGGCCGCACCGTCATTTTCCACACACAGCGCACCCACAGAAAAAACTGTCGGAGGCAGCAAGCGGCAGCCGGAAGATTTTCTCAGGTGAATTTTGCTTGCGGGGCGGAACATCGACGGTGCACGCTTTGATGACGTACTTAGGAGGGTTCGGCAGCACCGGGGCGGATTTGGTGACCGCTGGAAAAACCACCGAGGAGAATTTCACGTGAGGCAGCTATTCGACTGCAAATCGGCGGCTATTTGGCACCACTGCATGGCCGCTACTTTCCGGCGGTAACAGAAATACCGTCATACTGGGGGCGGAAGTGGAGGAGGGACGGAGTCAGGTTATCAGCGCGGGGCTGGTGACATCCTTGCGCTGATGCGTCAACACGTCTCTCCCCTTCAGTTAAAGGGAAGAGCCACTGTGAGCTTTGCCTTATCGGAGGCTGAATTTCAGCCCCACTGTCTTTACAATAGGGTCTTAGAATTTCCAGACTGGGACCGGACAATGTCTGTAGAACAGGTCCTGAAGTTGCTGGATAAGGCCTTGAGAAAAAGCAAGCATGGTGCCAGAGAATTGGAGGACTGCTAATGTTGTACCTTTGTTTAAAAAAGGAGAAAGGAATAGACTGAGTAATTACAGGCCAGTCAGCCTAACCTCAGTGGTGGGGAAAATATTGGAAAAAATCCTGAGGGGCAGGATAAACATTTGGAAAGACATGGATTAATCAAGGACAGTCAGCATGGATTTGTTAAGGGAAGGTCGTGTCTGATGAACTTGATTGAATTTTTCGAGGAGGTAACCAAGAGGGGTCGATGAGGGCAGTGCATATGATGTAGTGTATATGGATTTTAGCAAAGCTTTTGATAAGGTCCCACATGGCAGATTGGTCACAAAAGTAAAAGCCCATGGGATCCAGGGCAAAGTGGCAAGTTGGATCCAAAATTGGCTTGGAGGCAGGAAGCAAAGGGTAATGGTTGATGGGTGTTTTTATGACTGAAAGGCTGTATCCAGTGGGATTCTGCAGGGCTCAACGCTGGGTCCCTTGCTTTTTGTGGTATATATCAATGACTTGAACTTAAATGTTGGGGGTATGATTAAGAAGTTTGCGCATGACACTAAAATAGGCTGTGTGGTTAATAATGAAGAAGAAAGCTGCAGACTGCAGGAAGATATCAATGTACTGGTCAGGTGGGCAGAACAGTGGCAAATGGAATTCAATCCAGATAAGTGCGAAGGGGAAGTCTAACAAGGCAAGGGAGTACACATTAAATGGTACAACACTGAAAAGTGGAGAGGAGCAAAGGGACCTTGGAGTGCAGGCCCACAGATCCCTGAAGGTAGCAGGCCAGGTAGATAAGGTGGTTAAGAAGGCATATAGAATACTTGCTTTTATTAGTTGAGGCATGGAATACAAGAGCAAAGAAGCTATGCTTGAACTGTATAAAACACTGGTTAGGCCACAGCTGGAGTACTGTGTGCAGTTCTGGTCACCACATTACAGGAAAGATGTGATTGCACTGGAAAGGGTGCAGAGGAGATTTACAGGAATGTTGCCTGGACTGGAGAATTTTGGCTATGAGGAAAGATTGGAGATGCTGGGTCTGTTTTCTTTGGAATAAAGGAGGCTGAGGGGAGACCTGATTGAGGTGTATAAAATTATGTGGGGCCTGGATAGAGAGGATAGGAAGGACCTGTTTACCTTGGCAAATGGGTCAACAACCAGGGGGTATAGATTTAAAGTAATTGGGGAGAGGTTTAGAGGAGATATGAGAGGAAATTTCTTCACCCAGAGGGTGGTGGGGGTCTGGAACTCACTGCCTGAAAGGGTGGTAGAGGCAGAAACTTTCACCACATTTAAAAGATACTTGGATGTGTACTTAAAGTGCTGTAACCTACAGGGCTACAGACCAAGAGCTGGAAAGTGGGATTAGGCTGGTTAGCTCTTGGTCGGGCAGCGCGGGCACGATGGGGTGAAATGGCCTTCTTCTGTGCAAAAAATTTCTATGATTCTTCTATAACAGCCCTCTTCCTCTGTTGCAGGCCGATGATTGGTCAGCCATGAAAGTATGGCATCTTCAGGACCAGTCAATCACCCCTTGTCCATCAAAGGTAGGATGGAGAGTGGGTTGACTCTTCTTTCCTTTGTTGGAAAGAAACTCGACACCCTATTGGCCACCCCACATTTTGGAAAGACCCCAATAAGGTAGTTACCTGTGTTAATATCGACCCCTGTAACTAGTCTCAAAGGTGGCATAAAAGGGGGATCATTTACGAGAGTTAGGCTGTAGAGCACCAGGAGCAAGGGCTGACCCTGGAGAGTGACCCGGGAGAGTAACCAGGTAGCAGTGGCCCACAAGAGGGGGATCCGGATCTGAACAGAGGTTATCCCAGGCAGGGTCAGGCTAAGCCAAGGGCCAACGAATGGAGGATACCCCAGGCAGGGTGAGGTGGAAGACACCCCAGGCGGGGTGGAAGCTTCCTTCAAGACTCCTATCAAGAAGGCACAAAATCTACCCAGGACAGCATGGGTGATGTAATTCTCGTTTTGTACTGCAAACTATTACTAAAGCAACTAAATGTGCTGACCTTTGTGTAATCCCTAATAACCTGCTACTGTACTATATTGGAGTCACGTCGAACAAATCTGTCGACCGCTTGGCAGGACATGACTAAACAGTGATGTTTGTTTTATATAAGGTTGTAAGGCTGACCTATTTAGCTGGTACGTCGGTTTAGGAAGGATAACTGTAGGAACTACACTTTATTTTTTAAAGAAGTACTTAATTGGCTGTAAAGTGCTTTCGGATATCGTGAGGTTGTGAAAGGCACTATATAATTGGAAGTTCTTCCTTTACCTGAACAGCAGCAACACATGAGGTGACTGACGTACCGGCAAGTAAGGTTGACCATCTGCGATACACTTCCAGTGAGGTAGACTACCCTGTCCACAATCTGTACGTTACAGCGACCTTTCAGGTAGCCATGGGGGACATCCCTAGAGTCAGCCTTGGACAACTGGGATTTTCTTTTTAGGCCAGTAAAAATGTCAGGCTGCCAGATATCTGAAAAATGAATGAAGTGGGATATGTTTTGCTGTGCGTGTGGTACATGTTTTGCCTCTTCTTTTGCCCCTTGTGTTCCCCATGTGTGCCGTGAACTTCTCCATGCTGCTTGTCCAATTGACCTGCTGCTAAATGCTCCTCAACGTGAGTGAGCAGCTCTGGCAGATGGCTGTGCAGCCAGCTCACAGCAACAGGGCAAACAAAATGGCCACTGTCTGTATCTTCAAATAAGCCTAATTACCAGCTACCTCTAGTGTTCAGTTAACAATATGCAAGTACCATACATACCATACACCTCACCCAATTTCCTTCTTCATTGACCGATTCACTGTCACCTGTTCCTGCCCCCGCCCCCCCGCAATAAAGATTAAAATTATTCCATTAATGTTTTTATACTAATGTTGTGCACCATCATTTCTAGAGTCTTGTGACTAATATGGTACTCAACAGTAGTTCTAGTGCCACGCCAATCTTTACAGCCCCCGTATTTTCCAGGATCTCCTCCCTGAATAGATCACGTATCCTTTCACGTCATATCCTTTGTTCCATGGTGTGCCTTCCTGTTATGTATCAGTTTTGACTTTCAACATAAAGGCAGTGGGGATCAAGACTAGGTGATTTGTCCCATGGAAATTTCATCCTGCTGCAGGTTCCTTCTCCCATTGTGGAATGCATCATGTAATTTGCAAAACCCCGCTATTTTCATTTCTGCCACCTTCCTCGTTACATCCTTGTTAGCAGTTCTCTGTCCGTACAGTATTATTTGCAGATATCCCGTCCATATATGTTCTGTGCTGCTAAGTGATGCCAGTGATGACAACTGTTATATATGTAAACTTGTACTTACGCTGGACAGCCACCAAAGAGCTCATCCCCTGGAGGCCCAAGGGATCCCATAATCCCTTGGGAGCATAGGTATTTAAGAGTGCTTCACAGGTTGGAGAGGCACTCTGGAGACCTCAATAAAAGACTACGGTCACACTTTACTTTGAGCTCACAGTGTTCAGTCTGACTCTTTCTCCATACACAACAACTGGCGAGAGATAAGGATAGCGAACCCAAAATGCAGAGAACAGTGGGCATCCTGGAGAAATTCTCAGAGGGAGATGATTGGGAAACTTTTGTGGAGCGACTCGACCAATACTTTGTGGCCAATGAGCTAGATGGGGAAGAGAACGCTGCCAAACGAAGAGCGATCCTCCTCATCGTCTGTGGGGCACCAACGTATGGCCTCATGAAGAATCTGCTCACTCTTGCGAAACCCACGGAGAAATCGTACGACACTTTGTGCACACTGGTCTGAGAGCATTTGAACCTGAAGGAAAGCGTTCTGATGGCGAGGTACCGGTTCTACACCTACAAACGGTCTGAAGGCCAGGGAGTGGTGAGTTATGTCGCCGAGCTAAGACGCCTTGCAGGACATTGCGAATTTGAAGGACAATTGGAGCACATGTTCAGAGACTTTTTCGTACTTGGCATTGGCCACGAAGCCATACTTCGCAAACTTTTGACTATAGAGACCCCAACCTTGAGTAAGGCCATAGCGATAGCCCAGGCGTTCATTGCCACTAGTGACAATACGAAGCAAATCTCTCAGCACACAAGTGCTGCTACAAGTACTGTGAACAAAATGATATTGTTTTCGAATCATAACATACAGGGAAGGTCCCACATACCTGCAGCTACACATCCGCAGATGTCTCAGTGTCTACCATCAAGGGTGATGAATGCAAGGCCATTAATATCTTGTTGGTGCTGCGGGGGTGATCATAGTTTCCATTCATGCCGATTCAAAGAGTACGTTTGCAAGGGCTGTGGAACAATGGGACACCTCCAACGAGTGTGCAGGCGAGCTGCAAAGCCTGGTAAACCTGCAAACCACCATGTTGTAAAGGCGGACAGATCCATGGAGGATCACAACGAACCAGAGCCTCAGATCAAGGAGGCAGAGATACATGGGGTGGACACATTCACCATGAATTGACCCCTGATAATGCTGACTGTTGAACTAAATTGACTCCCGGTGTCAATGGAGCTGGACACGGGCGTGGGCCAGTCCATCATGGGCAAAAAGACTTTCAAAAGGTTGTGGTGCAACAAGGCCTCAAGGCCAGTCTTAACTCCAGTTCGCACGAAACTAAGAACTTACAGGAAAGAACTGATTTCTGTAATCGGCAGTGCTACTATAAAGGTCTCCTACGATGGAGCGGTGCACAAGCTACCACTCTGGGTGGTACCGGGCGATGGTCCCACGCTGCTCAGCAGGATCTGGCTGAGAAAGATACGCTGGAACTGCGACAATGCCCGAGCGCTATCACTCGCTGATGACACTTCGTGTGCCCTGGTCTTAAACAAATTTCCTTCGCTGTTCGAACCAGGCATCGAGAAATTCCAAGGAGCAAAAGTGCAGAATCACCTAATTCCGGGGGGGGGGGGGAAACCCACCCATCACAAAGCGAGAGCAGTAACGTACATGATGAGAGAAAGGATAGAGATTGAGCTAGACCGGCTGCAAAGAGAGCGCATCATTTCCCCAATCGAGTTCAACGAGTGGGCCAGTCCTATCGTCCCAGTCCTCAAGGGAGATGGCACCGATAGAATCTGTGGTGATTACAAAGTAAGTATCAATCGTTTCTCACTGCAGGACCAATACCCACTACCAAAGTCCGATGACCTTTTTGCAATGCTGGCGGGAGGAAAGATATTCACGAAGCTGGATCTGACTTCAGCCTACATGACGCAGGAACTTGAGGAATCATCGAAGGCCCTCACCTGCATCAACACGCACAAAGGACTTTTTGTTTATATCAGATGTCCGTTTGGAATCCGATCGGCAGCGGCGATATTCCAGAGAAACATGGAAAGCTTACTGAAGTCGGTCCTGCATACTGTGGTCTTCCAGGACGACACATCTTGGTCACAGGTCGGAACACAGTCGAGCATCTGCAGAACCTGGAGGAGGTTCTTAGTCGACTCAACTGCATGGGGCTCAGGTTAAAATGCTCGAAGTGCGTTTTCCTGGCGCCTGAAATGGAGTTCCTGGGAAGGAGGATTGCGGCGGACAGCATCAGGCCCACCAACACAAAGGTGGAGGCAATCGAGAATGCACCGAACCAACAGAACGTTACGGAGCTGCAGTCGTTTCTGGAACTCATGAACTACTTTGGTAACTTCTTACCAGGTCTCAGCACACTGCTAGAACCACTGCATGTCTTACTATGAAAAGGGGATGAATGGGTTTTGGGGCAAAAGCCAAGAAAATGCCTTTGTAAAAGCGAGAAAATTGTAATGCTCAAACAAATTGCTTGTGTTGTATGATCCATGTAAACGTTTGGTACAAGCATGTGATGCGTCGTCATATGGCGCCGGGTGTGTATTGCAACAAGCTAATGATTTCTGGAAACTGCAACCGGTTGCTTATGCATCCAGAAGTCTGTCTAAGGCTGAGAGATCCTACAGCATGATTGAAAAAGAAGCATTAGCCTGTGTCTATGGGGTAAAGAAAATGCATCAATACCTTGTTTGGGCTAAAATTCAAATTGGAAACTGACCATAAGCCACTTATATCCCTGTTCTCCGAGAGTAAAGGGATATATACCAACGCATCGGCCCGCATTCAGAGATGGGCGTTCACGTTGTCCGCATACAACTACGCCATCCACCACAGGCCAGGCACAGAAAACTGCACCGATGCTCTCAGTAGGCTGCCATTGCCCACCACGGGGGTGGAAATGGCATAGCCCGCAGATCTAGCCATGGTTATGGAAGCATTTGAGAGTGAGCAATCACCTGTCGCTGCCCGGCAGATCAAAACCTGGACAAGCCAGGACCCTTTATTATCTCTAGTCAAAAGCTGTGTGCTTCACAGGTGCTGGTCCAGTGTCCCAGTGGAAATGCAGGAAGAGATAAAGTCGTTCCAGCGGCGCAAAGATGAAATGTCTATACAGGCAGACTGCCTTCTGTGGGGCAATCGAGTAGTGGTCCCCAAGAAGGGCAGAGACACCTTCATCAATGACCTCCACAGTACCCACACAGGAATCGTAATGATGAAAGTGATAGCCAGACCCCACATGTGGTGGCCCAGTATCAATGCAGACTTAGAGTCCTGCATTCACAGATGTAATACATGCTCACAGTTAAGCAATGTACCCAGGAAGGCACTGCTAAGTTTATGGTCTTGGCCCTCCAAACTGTGGTCTAAGGTACACGTCGACTATGCAGGTCCGTTCTTGGGTAAAATGTTCCTTGTAGTTGTAGACGCGTACTCCAAGTGGATTGAATGTGAGATAATGGCGGCTAGCATGTCTGTTGCCACTACTGGCCATGTTTGCCACACACGGCCTACGTGATGTCCTGGTGAGTGACAACGGGCCATGTTTTACCAGTGCTGAGTTCAAAGAATTCATGACCCGTAACGGGATCAATCATGTCACATCTGCCCCATTTAAACCAGCTTCCAATGGTCAGGCAGAGAGAGTAGTGCAAACCATCAAGCAAGGCTTGAAGAGGGTAACGGAAGGCTCACTGCAGACTCGCCTATCCTGAGTCCTGCTTAGGTACTGCACGAGACCACACTCACTCACTGGGATACCACCTGCTGAACTGCTCATGAAAAGACCATTTAAGACAAGGCTCTCGTTAGTTCAACCTGATCTACATGAACAGCTAGAGAGCAGGTGGCTTCAACAAAGTGCATACCATGATAGCGCAAATGTGTCACGCGAGATTGAAATCAATGATCCTTTATTTGTATTAAATTATGGACAAGGTCCCAAGTGGCTTCCCGGCACTGTCATGGCCAAAGAGGGGGGGGGCAGGGTGTTTTGGGTCAAATTTTCAAATGCACTCATTCACTGGAAACACTTGAACCAAATCAAACTCAGATTCACTATTCTGAGCAACCCACCTTGGACCCTCCCTTTTTTGATCCTCCAACACACACACCAGTGGCACCGGCACCACGGTTGACCACGAAGCTGAACCTATCACCCACAGCAGCCCAGCAGCGCCCAACACACCAGGCAGCCCAGCAAGGCCAGCTGCACAGCAGCCCAGCGAGGGCCCAACAAATGATTCAACAATACCAGCTTTCACACCGAGACGATCAACCAGGACAAGAAGGGCCCGAGATCGACTCACATTGTAAATAGTTACACTATTGACTTTAGAGGGGGGGGGGGGTGGGAGTGTTGTTATATATGTGGACTTGTATTTACTCTGTACAGCCAGAGGGCTCATCCCCTGGAGTCCCAAGGGATCCCATAATCCCTTGGGAGCACAGGTATTTAAGGAGGCTTCACAGGTTGGAGAGGCACTCTGAAAACCTGCAATAAAAGACTAAGGTCACACTTTATTTTGAGCTCACAGTGTTCCGTCTGACTCTTTCTCCATACACAACAACTATTTCCTGCCTTATCTCACTGTTTTCTTCTTAACTTTGGAGGTGTTCTGCATTTTAGACATCGACCCTCCATATTGGTCCTTCCATTTACAAAATCATGCCTTACCTTCGTGGTCTTTTTCACCTTGTGAAACTTCTTCCAGACCACCAGCCAGACCCTCAACCAGAGTAGTCAACCCCGCAATCACTTCTTCATTGTCGCTGGGTCAAAATCTTGGAAGTCCGTACCTAACAGCGCTGTGGGAGTACCTTCACCACACGCACCACAACGTTTCAAGCAGAAGGCCCACCTCCACCTTCTCAAGGGCAACTCGGGATGAGCAACACATGCCAGCGTTGCCAGCAATGCTACCATCCCCAGAATGAATATATAAAGACATGGCATACTGCCACTTGCCGTTTCTTTTACATGTTTGGAGGTCGTTCCCTGTTATCATATTTTTGCTCATGTTTCTTTTGTGTTACTGGCACATGCTGGGCCCAATTGCTAAATGTGGCTTTTCTCAAAATGTCACTTTTGCCGTTTTTCAGAAAAAACGCAGACTCCACACTGTTGGTTGAACCCACTTTGACACTTAATGCTGCGTAAGTGATTTGTTAGCAGTTGTTAAATTATCCTCATTGTGAGTGAGTGCTGATGGGTTGCAGTTTATCGTTGCCACTGTGGAATCATGTCCTTGATAAGTTCACGCTTGAAGACCAGATGTCGCTATGATTTTGTTAGGTGGGCCATAAATTACATGCAAAACCAACATTTCTCGCATTTTGCTTTCAAAACAGACAATCGGCCCCTGGGGCTCTTTAATCTACATTTCTGAACGGCCTGCCTTTGAGCCATTAGCAAATTTTAGTCAATATAAAGTTGTTCTGTTTCGAGACTTAATTGTTTCCACTCAGCAGGTTACGTTTGCGACTCGTGTTTAAAGTCAGGGTAATGTTTCAAACTTCCACCAGAGGGTGTGACAAGCCAAAAATGCATTTCCAAAGCTTACTCATTACATTTTGGAAAGTTTTTAGTTTCACAAGCACTGTAAATATTTGGGGTGAATTTTCATTACTGGATTAAATGCTTTAAAGCCTTACTAAATTTTAGCATTTGCCCCCTCCAAAAATTCTCATGCTTTTATGTATGAAGCTCAGGGGAGGTATGGGGTCAAAACGGGTACAACGAGGAGCAATTTGGGGGGAAAACGTACCGTGCTTAAAATGATGCCTGAAGCAGGCACTTGGCCCCTTGCATCTGCTAAGGAAGGGCCATAACAACTATTTTAATCCCCCCGAGAAATCGGGCTGCCCTGAGTAAAGCAGGCCTGGCGTGGATGCGGCTTAGCAAGTGGCTGCCGCCAAATACGTAGCTAAGAAAAAATAAATTATATTTTGATGTGAAGACAAGAGGATTAGGAGTGCTCTTCCCAGCTCCACAGCTGTCCTGTTTGTCATGTATTCAACCAGCATTGTAACCCATGTATAATCTGACCTAAGTTGTACACTGTGAGAACACTGACCACTCGATGGTGAACTTGTGGGAGACACTCCTAACCTAGACCTTCAGATACAAAAAGGGAAGCTCCACCCACTTCCATCACTTGAGTGCTATGAAATAAAGGACAGGTCACAGACTGACCTTCTCTCAAGCATGGGCCTCGTGTGCATTTATACTGTATAGTAAGGACATATCAATGGCGACAAGAAACTGGGATTTAAACCACGCGAGCATGGCCACTAGCAGAACAGACGAGAGGTACTGTGTTAAGGAATGGTTGGGACAGAGGTTCAACATTGTTAAAGCAGCACACAGTTCTCCAGGCAGACAAGGGCAGTCGGGCATGCCCCAACATTTAGTCGAACCCAGAGGGGGAGTTCGACAGAGACAATGGCAAGCTGAACGGCGATTCACGCCATTGCAAGGGACAATGGGGCCATCAACACCTGTTAATGGCGCACTTAAGGGCAATAACAAGGGCAGTCAGGGACGATCAACTAGCAAGGGACCTTTTGTTTCAAACAGCAGCTCATGTTGGAGGCGTGGAGGCACACACTCAGCTGGTGTTTGCAGAGATGAACAAAATACCTGCAGAAATTGCAGAAATGAACGCTGGGGGAAATCGCTGGAAGCTGAAGTTCAGCGAGTTAATGTGGAGCACGTATACAGTTCATACACCAGGACGCCACCGATAATGATGAAAGTGCTCCTCAATGGCATCCCAGTATCAATGGAGCTAGACACAAGGGCCAGCCAGTCCCTGATGGGTATCAAACAGTTCGAAAAGTTGTGGGCGTCCAAGGCCAGGAGGCCAAAATTATCGGCAATTGACGCACAGCTACGGACTTACACAAAGCAGATCATTCCGGTGCTAGGCAGTGCCACGGTAGTCGTGACACACAAAGATTCGGAGAACAGACTGCCACTCTGGATTGTCCCAGGGGACGGTCCCGCACTACTGGGGAGGAGTTGGCTTGCTGTCATGAACTGGAAATGGGGCGATGTCAATGCAATTTCCTCTGTGGAGCGAGTATCATGCTCACAGATCCTGAACAAATTGGACTCATTATTTCAACCCGGCATTGGTACTTTCATGGGGGCCAAGGTAGTGATTCACATAAACCCGGACGCCAGGCCAGTACACCAGAAGGCCAGAGCGGTGCCGTAAGTGATGCAGTAAAAGATAGAAGGCGAATTGGACCGCCTGCTGAGGGAAGGCATCATCTCGCCAGTCGAATTCAGTGACTGGGCGAGCCCGATTGTGCCGGTGCTCAAGGCGGATGGATCGGTCAGGATATGTGGAGATTACAAGGCCACCATCAATCAGGTGTCACTCCAAGACCAGTACCCGCTACCGAGAGCGGAGGACCTCTTTGCGACGCTATCCGGTGGCAAACCTTTTTCAAAATTGGACCTGACCTCAGCTTACATGACCCAGGATCTGGTGAGTGAGTTGAAGAAGCTCACCACCATCATGACACACAAGGAATTGTTTGAGTACAACAGATGCCTGTTTGGGATTCGCTCGGCCGCCGCGATCTTCCAACGAAATATGGAAAGCCTCCTCAAGTCGATTCCAGGGATGGTGGTTTTTCAGGACGACATCCTCATTACGGGTTACGATACTGAAGAACACCTCCACAACCTGGAGGAGGTGCTATGCAGACTGGACCGGGTAGGGCTGCGACTGAAAAAGGCGAAGTGCGTCTTCCTAGCTCCAGAGGTAGAATTCCTGGGGATGAGGGTAGCAGCAGACGGGATCAGCCCTACTGCGTCCAAGACGGAAGTGATCCAGAGAGCACCCAGACCCCGGAACACAATGGAGCTGCGTTCATTCCTGGGGCTCCTGAACTATTTTGGTAACTTTCTTCCCAAATTGAGCACGCTGCTAGAGCCGCTACACGTGCTCCTACGCAAAGGTCGCAAATGGGTCTGCGGGGACAGCCAGGAAAGGGCTTTTGATAGAGCACGCAATTTGTTATGTTCCAACAATCTGTTAACGCTATATAACCCATGTCAGAAACTTGTGTTAACGTGCGATGCGTCGTCCTATGGTGTCGGGTGTGTGTTGCAGCATGTCAATGCCAAGGGTCAGTTATAGCCAGTAGCTTATGCCTCCAGAAGTCTGTCCCAGGCAGAAAGGGGCCACGGGATGGTAGAAAAGGAGGCGCTCGCATGTGTATATGCGGTAAAGAAAATACACCAGTACCTGTTTGGCAGAAATTTGAGCTGGAGACAGATCACAAACCCTTAACGTCCCCTTTGGCTGACAACAAGGCCATAAATGCAAATGCATCGGCCCGCATACAGAGGTAGGCACTGACGTTAGCCGCCTATGACTATACAATTCGGCACAGACCGGGCACCGAAAACTGCGCCGATGCACTCAGCAGGCTCCCACTAGCCACCACTGAGGGGGCTACCGAACATGCTGCTGAGATGGTCATGGCTGTTGAAGCTTTCGGAAGCGAAGGCTCACCCGTGACAGCCGTCAGATTAAAGTCTGGACAAATAGAGACCCGCTATTGTCTCTAGTCAAGAAATGTGTCCTGAATGGGGACTGGGCAGCCACGTACAGGGCATGCCCTGAGAAATTTAAACCATTTCACAGGTGCAAGGATGAACTCTCGATTCAGGCCGATTGCCTACTATGGGGAAACCGCGTAGTCATGCCCTAGATGGGCAGAGAGGTGTTCATCAGAGAACTCCACAATGAGCACCCAGGCATTGTCATGATGAAGGCAATTGCCAGGTCACACATTTGGTGGCCAGGGATAGACGCAGATCTGGAACTTTGTGTTCGCAGGTGCAACACGTGTGCCCAGCTGGGCAATGCGCCCAGGGAAGCCCCCCTTAGTCCCTGGCCATGGCCCGCCAAACCTTGGTCACGCATCCATGTGGACTACGCAGGTCCTTTCATGGGAAAAATGTTTTTGGTTGTAGAAGACGCCTACTCCAAATGGATCGAGTGTGACATTTTAAATTCAAGCACATCCTCTGCCACGGTAGAAAGTCTACGGGCAATGTTCGCCGCCCACGGTCTACCGGACATCTTGGTCAGCGACAATGGCCAGTGCTTCATAAGCACTGAATTCCAGGACGTCATGGCAGGCAATGGAATTAACCATGTCAGAACGGCACCGTTCAAGCCGGTCTCAAACGGCCAGGCAGAACGAGCAGTGCAGATAATCAAACAGGGGATGCTCAGAATCAAAGGGGGTTCCCTATAATGCCTCTTATCACGCCTCCTGTTGGCCTATAGATCCCGACCACACTCACTCACAGGGGTTCCACCCGCAGAGCTGCTAATGAAAAGGACGCTCAAAACCCGGTTATCCCTTATACACCCCACCATGAAAGAAATTGTCGAGAGCAGACGCCAGTCACAATATGAGTACCATGACAGGAATGCGAGGGCGCGATGTATTGATGTAAATTACCCTTTTTTTGTCCTCAACTATGCTGAAGGGCCCAAATGGCTCGCAAACACTGTGGTTGCCAAAGAGGGAAATAGGATTCTGGTAGTTAAACTTACCAATGGACAAATCTGCCGCAAACATGTGGATCAAACAAAAAGGAGGTTCAGCAACCCCATAGAAGAAGCAGAGGAAGAACACGATATAGAGTTCACTCCACCACAGGTGACCGAACACAGGAACCAAAGGGAGGAGAGCCCAGTCAGTGTGGGCAATCCAGACAAGCCTGAGGCACTGCAAACAGCAGACACTCAGGCCAGCGCCCAACAACCGGAGCCCCAACTCAGGCGCTCTACAAGGGTGCGTAAACCACCAGAGAGACTCAACCTGTGATCCCAATAAGACTTTGGGGGGTGAGGTGATGTCATGTATTCAACAAGCAATGTAACCCATGTATAAACTGATCTAAGTTGTACACCATGAGACCACTGACCACTAGGTGGTGAACTTGTGGGAGACACTCCTAACCTAGACCTTCAGATATAAAAGGGGAAGCTCCACCCACTTCCTGCACTTGAGTGCTATGAAATAAAGGACAGGTCACAGACTGACCTTCTCTCAAGCATGGGCCTCGTGTGCATTTATACTGTATAGTAAGGACATATCACTGTTGGCCGCAGCCGGCTGCGATCGTCCCTCCTCCCGCTATCCTCTCCACCCTGGCGCTTACCTGAGACCACTGTTGGCGAGGCTGCTGGCCTGAAACTCAATCCTGCAGTAAGGGGCAGCTGCTGGCAGCGTGTCCAGATTTTTAGATGAGGCCCAAGGCTCAATTTAAGGCCAGCCTCGGGCCTCTCGGTTTGAAAGAAAAAAGAAAGTGTTATGTATGAATAAAGAGTCTGACTGGATACTGTGAGCTCAAAGTAAAGTGTGACGTTAGTCTTTTATTGCAGGTCTCCAGAGTGCCTCTCCAGCCTGTGAGGCCTCCTTAAGTACAGGTGCTCCCAAGTGATTGTGGGATCCCATGGGACTCCAGGGATGAGCCCTCTGGTGGCTACACAAGGTATATACAGGTTTATATATATAACAACACTTCCCCCATAATAAGTCCTTACTATACAGTACAAATGCACACGAGGCCCATACTAGAGAGAAGGTCACTCTGTGAACAGTAACCTTTATTAGCCAGCACTGAAGTGGAGAAGAATGGTGGAGCTTCCCCTTTTACACCTGAAAGTCCAGGTTAGGAGTGTCTCCCACAAGTTCACCACCTAGTGGTCAGTGTTCTCACGGTGTACAACTTAGGTCAGTTTATACATGGATTACAATGACAATTGAATACATGACATCACCTCCCCCACCAAAGTCTTATTGGGATCACAGGTTGAGTCTCTCTGGTGCTTTACGCTTCCTTGTAGAGCGCCTGAGCTGGGGCTCCGGTTGTTGGGCGCTGGCCTGAGTGTCTGCTGTTTGTGGTGCCTCAGGCCTGTCCGGACTGCCCACGGTGACTGGGCTCTCCTCCACTTGGTTCCGGTGTTTGGTCACCTGTGGTGGAGTAAACTCTACATCGTGTTCTTCCTCTGCTTCTTCTATGGGGTTGCTAAACCTCCTTTTTGTTTGATCCACATGTTTGCGGCAGATTTGTCCATTGGTAAGTTTAACGACCAGAATCCTATTCCCCTCTTTTGCAATCACAGTGACTGCGAGCCATTTGGGCCCTGCAGCATAGTTGAGGACAAAGACAGGGTCATTGACATCAATACATCACGCCCTCACATTCCTGTCATGGTAGTCACATTGTGACTGATGCCTGCTCTCAACAATTTCTTTCATAGTAGGGTGTATAAGGGATAACCTGGTTTTGAGCGTCCTTTTCATTAGCAGCTCTGCGGATGGAACCCCTGTGAGCGAGTGTGGTCGGGAACTATTGGCCAACAGGAGGCGTGATAAGCGGCTTTGTAGGGAACCCCCTTGGAATCTGAGCATCCCCTGTTTGATAATCTGCACTGCTCGTTCCGCCTGGCCGTTTGAGGCCGGCTTGAACGGTGCCGATCTGACATGGTTGATACCATTTCCTGCCATGAAGTCCTAGAATTCAATGCTTGTAAAGCACTAGCCATTGTCGCTGACCAAGACGTCCGGTAGACCATGGGCGGCGAACATTGCCCGTAGACTTTCTACCGTTGCAGAGGATGTGCTTGAATTGAGAATGTCACACTCGATCCATTTGGAGTAGGCGTCTTCTACAACCAAAAACATTTTTCCCATGAAAGAACCTGCGTAGTCCACATGGATGCGTGACCATGGCTTGGCGGGCCAGGACCAGGGGCTAAGGGGGGCTTCCCTGGGCGCATTGCCCAGCTGGGCACATGTATTGCACCTGCGAACACAAAGTTCCAGGTCTGCATCTATCCCTGGCCACCAAATGTGTGACCTGGCAATTGCCTTCATCATGACAATGCCCGGGTGTTCATTGTGCAGTTCTCTGATGAATGCCTCTCTGCCCATCTGGGGCATGGCTACTCAGTTTCCCCATAGTAGGCAATCGGCCTGAATCGAGAGTTCATCCTTGCACCTGTGAAATGGTTTAATTTCCTCAGGGCATGCCCCGTACGTGGCTGCCCAGTCCCCATTCAGGACACATTTCTTGACTAAAGACAGTAGCGGGTCTCTATTTGTCCAGACTTTGATCTGACGGGCTGTCACAGGTGAACCTTCGCTTTCGAAAGCTTCAACAGCCATGACCATCTCAGCAGCATGCTCGGTTGCCCCCTCGGTGGCTAGTGGGAGCCTGCTGAGTACATCGGCGCGGTTTTCAGTGCCCGGTCTGTGCCGAATTGTATAGTCATAGGCGGCTAACGTGAGTGCCCACCTCTGTATGCGGGCCGACGCATTTGCATTTGTGGTCTTGTTGTCAGCGAAAAGGGACGTTAGGGGTTTGTGATCTGTCTCCAGCTCAAATTTCCTGCCAAACAGGTACTGGTGCATTTTTTTACTGCATATACACATGCAAGCGCTTCCTTTTCTACCATCCCGTAGCCCCTTTCTGCCTGGGACAGACTTCTGGAGGCATAAGCTACCGGCTGTAACTGACCCTTGGTATTAACATGCTGCAACACACACCCGACCCCATAGGACGACGCATCGCACGTTAAAACAAATATCTTACATGGGTCATATAGTGTTAACAGATTGTTGGAGCATAACAAATTGCGTGCTCTATCAAAAGCCCTTTCCTGGCTGTCCCCCCAGACCCATTCGTGACCTTTGCGTAGGAGCTCTAACAGCGTGCTCAATTTGGGAAGAAAGTTTCCAAAATAGTTCAGGAGCCCCAGGAACGAACGCAGCTCCATCATATTACGGGGTTTGGGTGCTCTCTGGATCGCTTCCATTTTGGACGCAGTAGGTCTGATCCCGTCTGCTTCTACCCTCATCCCCAGGAATTCTACCTCTGGAGCTAGGAAGATGCACTTCGCCTATTTCAGTAGCAGACATACCCGGTCCAGTCTGTGTAGCACCTCCTCCAGGTTGTGGAGGTGTTCTTCAATATCGCCACCCGTGATGAGGATGTCGTCTTGAAAAACCACCGTCCTTGGAATCAACTTGAGGAGAATTTCCATGTTTCGTTGAAAGATCGCGGCGGCCGAGCGAATCCCAAACGGACATCTGTTGTACTCAAACAATCCCTTGTGTGTCGTGATGGTGGTGAGCTTCTTCAACTCACTCAGCAGCTCCTGGGTCATGTAAGCTGAGGTCAGATCCAATTTTGAAAAAGGTTTGCCACCGGATAGCGTCGCAAAGAGGTCCTCTGCTCTCGGTAGCGGGTACTGGTCTTGGAGTGACACCTGATTGATGGTGGCCTTGTAATCACCACATATCCTGACCGATCCATCCGCCTTGAGCACCGGCACAATCGGGCTCGCCCAGTCACTGAATTCGACTGGCAAGATGATGCCTTCCCTCAGCAGGCGGTCCAATTCGCCTTCTATCTTTTACTGCATCACTTACGGCACCGCTCTGGCCTTCTGGTGTACTGGCCTGGCGTCCGGGTTTATGTGAATCACTACCTTGGTCACCATGAAAGTGCCAATGCCGGGTTGAAATAGTGAGTCAAATTTGTCCAGGACCTGTGAGCATGATATTCGCTCCACAGAAGAAATTTCATTGATAGCGCCCCATTTCCAGTTCATGACAGCAAGCCAACTCCTCCCCAGCAGTGCGGGACCATCCCCCTGGACAATCCAGAGTGGCAACCTGTTCTCCGAATCATTGTGGGTCACGACTACCGTGGCGCTGCCTAGCACCGGAATGATCTCCTTTGTATATGTCCGTAGCTGTGCGTCAATCGGCAATAATTTTGGCCTCCTGGCCTTGGACGGCCACAACTTGTCGTACTGTTTGATGCTCATCAGGGACTGGCTGGCCCCCGTGTCTCGCTCCATTGATACTGGGATGCCATTGAGGAGCACTTTCATCATTATCGGTGGCGTCCTGGTGTATCAACTGTATATGTGCTCCACATGAACTCACTGAACTTCAGCTTCCAGTGATTTCCCCCAGTGTCCATTTGGCCTCGTGGGGCTTATATCATCCCTGTCCTCCTTGCACATCAACCTGGCTGCAGGCTTCCTGCACATACGTGCCAAGTGAGCGCTGATGTTACAGTTTCTGCAGGTATATTGCTGATACCTGAAAGCTCTGCTGTGTGTTTGCCTCCACACCTTCAACATGAGCCGTTGTTGGAAACAAAAGGTCCATTACCAATCGATCATCTCTGACTGTCTCTGTAACTGTCTTAAACGCACCATTGACAGGTGTTGATGGCTCCATTACTGGCCGCATTGTCCCTTGCGGTGGCATGAATCACCGTTCAGCTAGCCATTGTCTCTGTTGAATTCCCCCTTTGGTTTCGACTACATGCTCGGGCATGTCCGATTGCGCCTGTCTGCCTGGAGAACTGTGTGCCGCGTTAACAATGTTGACTCCCTGTCCATTTGCTGCAGTTAAACCAAGATTTTTGTCAAACATCATTCTGGTTTCTTCCTTCCCTGAGATAAATGTCTGGACCATCAAAGCCGCCGTTTCCAGGGTCAAGTCTTTGGTCTCAATCAGTTTCCTGAAAACCCCAGCGTGCCCGATGCCCTCAATAAAAAAGTCTCGCAGCATCTCCGCTCTGCATGCATTTGGGAACTTACATAGGCTCGCCAGTCGCCGGAGGTCTGCCACGAAGTCTGGAACGTTTGCCCTTCTCGCCGCCGGTGCGTGTAAAACCGGTGTCTCGCCACGTGCATGCAGCTCGCCGGTTTAAAGTGTTCCCCCATCAACTTACTAAGCTCTTCAAAAGTCTTGTCCGCCAGCTTCTCTGGCGCGAGAAGGTCCTTCATCAGGGAGTACTTTCTGGATCCACAAACCGTCAGGAGATGAGCCCTGCGTTTGTCGGCCGAATCCTGTCCCAGCCATTCCTTAGTGACGAAACTTTGCTGTAGTCTCTCAATAAAGTCGTCCCAATCATCACCAACACAGTATCTCTTGTCTGAGCTGCTAGTGGCCATGCTCGAGTGGTTTCAATCCCAGTTTCTCGTCACCAATAATATGTCCTTACCATACAGTACAAATGCACACGAGGCCCATCCTAGAGAGAAGGTCATTCTGTGACCAATAACCTTTATTAGCCAGCACTGAAGTGGAGAAGATGGGTGGAGCTTCCCCTTTTATACCTGAAAGTCCAGGTTAGGAATGTCTCCCACAAGTTCACCACCTAATGGTCTGTGTTCTCACGGTGTACAACTTAGGTCAGTTTATACATGGAATACAATGACAGTTGAATACATGACACCCTCAAAGTCAACAGTGTAACTATTTACAATGTGAGTCGATCTGGGGCCTTTCTTTCCCTGGTTGATCATCTCGGTGCAAATGCTGGTTTTGGTGAATTGTTTGTTGGGCCCTCGCTGGGCTGTTGTGCAGCTGGCCTTGCTGGGCTGCCTGGTGTGGTGAGTCCTGCTGGGCTGCTGCGGGAGATGGGTTCTGCTTTGTGGTCAAACGCGGTATCGGTTGCCACTGGTGTGTATGTTGCAGGGTCAAAGAAGGTAGGGTCCAATGTGGGTTTCTCCAGACTGTCCGTGAATCTGAGTTTGATTTGGTCCAAGTGTTTCCGGTGAATGAGTCCATTTAGAAGTTTGACACGAAACACCCTGCTCTCCTCTTTGGCCACAATAGTGCCGGGAAGCCACTTGGGACCTTGTCCATAGTTCAACACAAATACAGGATCATTGATTTCAATTTCACATGACACATTTGCGATATCATGATATGTATTTTGTTGAAGCCGCCTGCTCTCTACCTGTAGCGAGATACTTGTCTTGAGTGCCATTTTCATGAGCAGTTCAGCGGGTGGAATCCCAGTGAGCGATTGGGGTCCCATGCGATAGCTAAGCAGGACTCGGGATAGGCGAGTCTGCAGTGAGCCTCAATTACCCTCTTCAAGCTCTGCTCTCTCTGCCTGACCGTTGGATGCTGGTTTGAACAGGGCAGATGTAACATGTTTGATCCCATGACGTGTCATGAACTCTTTGAACTTGGCACTGGTGAAACATGGCCCGTTGTCACTCACAAGGACATCAGGCAGGCCATGCGTGGCAAACATGGCCCGCAGACTTTCAGTGGTGGCAGCGGACATGCTTGCTGACATTATCTTACATTCAATCCATTTGGAGTATGCATCTACAATCACTAGGAATATTTTACCCAAAAAGGTACCTGCATAGCCGATATGGACCCTGGACCACGGTTTGGAGGGTCAATACCGTAAACTTAGTGGCGCCTCCCTGGGTGCATTGCTTACTTGCAAGCATGTGTTACATTTGTGCATGCAGGACTCTAACTCCACATCGATACCATGCCACCACACGTGGGATCTGGCTATCGCTTTCATCATTACAATGCCTAGGTGAGTACTGTGAAGATCACTGATGAAAGTGTCCCTGCCCTTCTTGGCGACCACTACCCGATTACCCCACAGAAGGCAGTCTGCCTGTATAGACATTTCATCTTTGCGCCGTTGGTACGGCTTTATCTTTTCCTGCATTTTCACTGGGACACTGGACCAGCTCCAGTGAACCACATAATTTTTTGCTCGGAACAGTAAGGGGTCCTGGCTTGTCCAGGTTCTAGTCTGTTGGGCTGTGACGGGTGATTGCTCACTCTCGAATGCTTCCATTACCATGACTAAATCTGCGGGCTGTGCCATTTCCACCCCCGTGGTGGGCAATGGCAGCTTACTGAGAGCATCGGCACAGTTTTCTGTGCCTGGCCTGTGGCGGATGGCGTAGTTGTATGCGGACAATGTGAGCGCCCATCTCTGGATGCGGGCAGCTGCATTCGTATTTATCCCCTTACTTTCGGAAAAAAGGGATATCAGTGGCTTATGGTCAGTTTCCAATTCAAATTTTAGCCCAAACAGATATTGATGCATTTTCTTGACTCCATAAACACACGCTCACGCTTCTTTTTCAATCATGCTGTAGGCTCTCTCAGCCTTAGACAGACTTCTGGATGCATAAGCAACTGGTTACAATTTCCCAGATTCATTAGCTTGTTGCAATACTCACCTGACCCCGTACGACGACGCATCACATGTTAGTACCAAACGCTTACATGGATCATACAACAGAAGCAATTTGTTTGAGCATAAATATTTTCTAGCTTTTACAAAGGCATTTTCTTGGCTTTTGCCCCATACCCATTCGGCTCCTTTACACAGTAACATGTGCAATGGTTCTAACAGTGTGCTGAGACCCGGCAAGAAGTTACTAAAGTAGAAATGACTGCAGCTCCGTCACGTTCTGTGGCCTCGGTGCATTCTCGATTGCCTCCGTCTTCGAATCGGTGGGCCTAATGCCGTCGGCCGCGATTCTTCTCCCCAGGAACTCTACTTCAGGCCCCAGGAAAACGCACTTTCAGCGCTTTAACCTAAGCCCCACGCGGTTGAGTCGACTAAGAACCTCCTCCAGGTTCTGCAGAAGCTCGAGTGTTTCCCGACCTATAACCAAGATGTCATCCTGGAAGATCACCGTTTGCGGGACTGACTTCAGTAAGCGTTCCATGTTCCTCTGGAATATAGCCGCGGCTGATCGAATCCCAAACGGGCATCTGTTGTAAATGAAGAGACCTTTGTGCGTATTGATGCAGGTGAGGTTTTTTGATGATTCCTCCAGCTCCTGCTTCGTGTAGGCCGAGGTCAAGTCCAGCTTCATGAACATCTTTTCTCCCACCAGCATTGCAAAAAGGTCGTCAGCCTTTGGTAGTGGGTATTGATCCTGCAGGGAGAAACGATTGATAGTTACTTTGTAATCACCACAGATTCTGATGGTGCCGTTTCCCTTGAGGACTGGAACAATTGGACTGGCCCACTTGTTGAATTCAATTGGCAAAATGATGCCCTCTCGTTGCAGCTGGTCCAGCTCGATCTCCACCAACTCATCATGTACAGTAGTGCTCTCGCCTTGTGATGGATAGGTCGCACCCCGGAATTAGGTGGATCTGCACATTTTCTCCTTGGAACTTCCCGACGCCTGGTTCGAACAGCGAGGGGAACTTGTTTAAGACCTGGGCACACGAAGTGTCGTCAGCGGATGAGAGTGCTTGGACGTCGTCCTAGTTCCAACGTATCTTTCCCAGCCAGTTCCTGCCAAGCAGAGTCAGACCATCGCCCGGTACCACCCAGAGTGGTAGCTTGTGCACCACTCCATTGTAGGAGACCTTCACGGTAGCACTGCCGATTACGGGAATCAGTTCCTTTGTTTAAGTCATCAGTTTCGTGCAAATGGGAGTCAGGACTGCCCTTGGGGCCTTGAAACATAGAAACATAGATATTAGGTGCAGGAGCAGGCCATTTGGCCCTTCAAGCCTGCACTGCCAGTCAATAAGATCATGGCTGATCATTCAACCTCAGTACCCCTTTCCTGCCTTCTCTCCATACCCCTTGATCTCTTTCACCGTAAGGGCCATATCTAACTCCCTTTTGAATATATCTAACGAATTGGCCTCAACAACTTTCTGTGGTAGAGAATTCCACAGGTTCACCACTCTCTGGGTGAGGAAGTTTCTCCTCATCTCGGTCCTAAATGGCTTACCCTTTATTCATAGACTGTGACCCCCTGGTTCTGGAACTCCCCAGCAATGGGACCATTCTTCCTGCCTCTAACCTGTCCAATTCCGTCAGAATTTTATATGTTTCTATGAGATCCTTTCTCATTCTTTTAAACTCCAGTGGATACAAGCTGAGTTGATCCAGTCTCTCCTCATATGTCAGTCCTGCCATCCCGGGAATCACTCTGGTGAACCTTCGCTGTACTCCCTCAAAAGCAAGAATGTCCTTCCTCAGATTAGGAGACCAAAACTGAACACAATACTCAAGGTGTGGCCTCACCAAGGCTCTGTACAAATGCAGTAAAACCTCCCTGCTCTTATACTCAAATCCTCCAGCTATGAAGGCCAACATGCCATGTGCCTTCTTCACCCCCTGTTGTACCTGCATGCCAAACTTCAATGACTGATGTGCCATAACACCCAGGTCTCGTTGCACCTCCCCTCTTCCTAATCTATCACCATTCAGATAATATGCTGTCTTCCTGTTTTTGCCACCAAAGTGGATAACCTCACATTTATCCACATTATATCTGCCATGCATTTGCCCACTCACCTAACCTGTCCAAGTCACCCTGCAGTCTCTTAGCATCCAGCTTAGTGTCATCTGCAAACTTGGAGATATTACATTCAATTCCTTCATGTAAATCATTGATGTATATTGTAAATAGCTGGGGTCCCAGCACTGAGCCCTGCGGCACCCCACTGGTCACTGCCTGCCATTCTGAAAAGGACCCGTTTAGTCCGACTCTCTGCTTCCTGTCTGCCAACCAGTTCTCTATCCACGTCAGTACATTACCCCCAATACCATGAGCTTTAATTTTGCACACTAATCTCTTGTGTGGGACCTTGTCAAAAGCCTTTTGAAAGTCCAAATACACCATATCCACTGGTTCTCCCTTGTCCACTCTACTAGTTACATCCTCAAAAAATTTTTAGAAGATTTCTAGAAGATGTACCATAATTTATCGAAAGTCTTTTGCTCATAGTGGACTGGCATGCACCTGTGTCCAGCTCCATTGACATGGGGAGTCCATTTAATTCAACCTTCAGCATTATCGGGGTCACTTTGTGGTGAATGTGTGCACCCCATATACCTCTGCCTCCTCGGTCTGAGGCTCTGGTTCATTGTGATCCGCCATGGATCTCTCCTCCTCTGCAACATGGCGGTTTGCAGGATTAACAGGGTTTGCAGCTCGCTTGCACATAGGTTGGAGGTGTCCCATTGTTCCTGGCAAACGTACCCTTTGAAGCGGCATGAATGGAAATGATGATCACCCCCGCAGCGCCAACAAGGTGTTAATGGCCTAGCATTCGTCACCCTTGATGGTGGACTCTGAGACATCTGCGGACATGCAGCTGCAGGCATGGGGCCTGCCCTGTGTGTTGCGATTTGAAAACAACAGCACTTTGTTCATAGTATTTGTAGCAGCACTCGTGTGTTGCGAGATTTGCTTCGTATTGTCACTGGTGGCAATGAACGCCTGGGCTATCGCTATGGCTTTACTCAAGGTTGGGATCTCTACAGGCAAAAGTTTGCGAAGTATTGCTTCATGGCCAATGCCAAGTATGTAGAAGTTTCTGATCATGTGCTCCAAATGTCCTTCAAATTCGCAATGTCCTGCGAGGCTTCTCAGTTCGGCGACATAGCTCGCCACTTCCTGGCCTTCAGACCTTTTGTAGGTGTAGAACCAGTCCCTCACCATCAGAACGTTTTTCTTCGGGTTCAGATGCTACTGGACCAGTGTGCACAAATCATCGTGCGATTTCTCTGTGAGTTTCGCTGGAGCAAGCAGATTTTTCATTAGGCCACACGATGGTGCCCCGCAGACGGTGAGGAGGATCGCCCTTCATTTGGCAGCGGTCGCTTCTCCTTCCAGCTCATTGGCCACAAAGTATTGGTCGAGTCGCTCCACGAAGGTTTCCCAATGATCTCCCTCTGAAAATTTCTCCAGGATGTCCACTGTTCTCGGCATCGTTGGGTTCATCATCTGTATCTAGTCACCAGTTGTTATGTATGAATAAAGAGTCTGACTGGATACTGTGAGCTCAAAGTAAAGTGTGACCTTAGTCTTTTATTGCAGGTCTCCGAAGTGCCTCTCCAGCCTGTGAAGCCTCCTTAAGTACAGGTGCTCCCAAGGAATTTTGGTATCCTTGGGACTCCAGGGGATGAGCCCTCTGGTGGCGACACAAGATATTTACAGGCTTACATATATAACAGAAAGACTTACATTTATATAGTGCCAGAAAATGCTGGAAATCTCAGCGGGTCAGGCAGCATCTGTGGAGAGAAAGCAGAGTTAACATTTCAGGTCGATGTTGACTCTGTTTCTCTCTCCACAGATACTGCCTGACCCCGCTGAGATTTCCAGCATCTACAGTATTTTGTTTTGTATTTATATAGCACCATTTCACGGCCGCTTTGACGTGAAGACAAGAGGATTAGGACGTTTCAAAGCGCTTTACAGCCAATGAAGTACTTTTGAAGTGTAGTCACTGTGTAATGTGGGAAACGCGGCAGCCAATTTGCGCACAGTGAGATCCCACAAATAGCAATGTGATAATGACCCGATAGTCTGTTTTTGTTGCTGTTGATTGAGGGATAAATATTGGCCAGGAGACCAACTCTGCTCGTCTTCGAAATAGTACCATGGGATCTTTTACATCCACCTGAGAGAGCAGACGGGGCCTCAGTTTAATGAGTCATCTGAAAGACAGCACCTCCAACAGTGCAGCATTCCCTCAGCACTATACTGGAATGTCAACTTAGATTTATCTGCTTCAGTCTCTGGAGTGGGATTTGAATCCACAACCTTCTGACTCAGAGGCGAGTGTGCTACCCACTGAAAGCAGGTGAAGACGAATTTCAACCTCTATCTACTGTCAGAAAAATACAATCCTTCCAAAATTGTGCTAGTAATTGTAATACATGACAAGCAACTTTTCCCCCACTGTTTTTATTTAATGATTTCTCTCCAAGGGATATGGTTCCATTGATGCTAGCTGCACGTAGATCACCTCAACAGCCATTCTCCAATTACAAGTGTTAGTAGACTATTTAACATCTGGGACCTCATAACCAAGTCTGACACTGTCCTCATCCAGTGTCATATATACACACTTTCCAACATAGCTGATTGGATAGTGATTAAGAATGGGAATCGTTACATTTTCATCTCTCTAAGCTTGGGGCACGGTGGCGAGTGGCAGCACCTTCGCTGCTGTCAGGTCAGACAGCACAGACTGAGGCTTGAACCTTCCTGATCTCTGTGGGTCTGTGCTATATGCGCTGAATTTCCCCACTAGGCTACTGGGGTTGCTTCATTGTCTTTTTGTGTTCACCAAGGGAATAGGAAGAGAAGGATTTTGATCTCAAGGCAAGCGTCCAAACCCAACCGACAGTTATGCTTATCGAAGGGTCCTTTTCCGCGTGAGATTTTATCCAGCTGCTGGTATCATGTGCAGTGAGGATTTAGAACCATTTGTGGAGCTTATCCCTAATGCGTTGAGTGCTGTGCAGATGAAAATACTTGTAGCACGCTCACTGCTACCGTGAATTATATTAGGTCTGGTCCCAAGAACCTGTAGGGGTGAGCAATTCTTCCTGCTGCTGATATTTAACAGAACTGATTTTGCAAACAGGTAATAAAATTTCCCAGATGATAAATACATGATCCATTATCTACTTTTTGTGTTATGCAAATGGATTTGGCCTTTGGAACTTGAATAGAAACAATTAATTCTTTACTGGTGCTTTTAATATTGTTGATAAACTTTATGACCACATTTTTTTCAGTGAGGACACTTGCATTGTGCTCGTCAGCGACAGTCGAGCGGTGATTTTAACTTTGGGGCCCACTGTGTTTTGCTATTTTACATTTCCCTTTAAGCACCAGCGGTCGGTTTGTTTTTATGTCTGCGATGACATGAGAAATACTTCCCGGAAAGTGCAGCCTCAGTATTGCTGTGAGTTGTAATCAAGGATCTCTTGACATGCGACGCGAGTTGGAGCAGAAATTTCAGCAGCTTGAAAATGCCGTAACTCACAAGCTGTTCCATGTGTAACTGAATCGTGACAGTGCGCGCATAAAAGAAAGGATATCCAGGGCTCAACATCGGGGGCGAGGTTTCCTCTATTCAGTTGGAACTGCAGTTGAAATGAGGCGCTGCCTTTCACAGGAGACTCGCCAGCCACACGTTCTGCTTATTCCTCTTTTCCAGGAAGCCACAAATGTTGCCTTTCAATTAATTCGCAAACGCGACGTGCTGCTGGAGAATTGCCTTTCAAATCCAGAAAATAGAGTAAACAAACTTAGAAACTGAAGAATAACATCAGTGTGTGCTGAACTTCCAACATTTGGAAGGTGTCAGGAAAGGCAGCCAGAATTTAAAAGACACAGTCGTTTATAGCGATCTCTCTCAATTTACATCCGGAGTCAGCCGCCTGAGTGGGCTGGAATTGCCTCTTATTGGGAGCTTGCCCTTTTCGGGGTAGGAAATAGCATGAAGCTGGAGCTATTAAAGGGCTGAGCACAAGAAATATCGGCCTGTAAGAGTCTCTGAATGGTTTGCTGTAGGACACAGAGCACCTGGCTTTGCAGATTCAGCTGTGGTAGCACTCCTGCAAGATGTTAAGGGGATGATAGTTTGAGAGAGATAGATGGAGGGCCCAAGGAGAGAAGCTCAAGGCCAGTGGAGGGTTGTGACCAAGCCATTCAGCGCCAACTTAACCACACCACGCAGTGACACTTTGCTGCAAGAAGTTTAATGACATTACCAGGTCAGGCAAGGTACAGAGCAGTCAGCGACACCTTTTAAGAATGCACTGCGCCAACAACCTCTCCCTCGAATGAGGTGGCGCTGTACCCTTTATAACTTCATCTGGAAGTGTTCCTTCACTCAAATCTTTATATGCATTCACCCCACAGAAAGTCTCACATGGAATGTAGTCGCTTGGTGCATTCAGCTGCCGTTGGACCCATTCTGCCTGGTGTCAGCCTTACCTCAGCAGGTAGCACTCTTACCTCTCAGTGAGAAGGTCCTGCCGTCATACCTACTCCAGAGACTTGAGCACAGAATGGAGGCTGGCACTTCAGTGCAGTACTGAGGGAGTGCTGCACTATTGAATGAGATGCCTGCCTTCTCAGGTGGACAGAAATGATCCCAAAGCACTATTCACAGCGGAATTCTTCTGGTGTCCTGGCCAACGTTTATCCCTCAATCAATGCCTAAAACAGATAATCTGGTCATTTGCCTTATTGCTGTTTGTGGGACCTTGCAGAGTACTTCATCGGCTCTGAGGTGCTTTGTGAAAGGTACTAATATAAACGCAGGTTATACATTCTTTCTATTATGGGCTATATATTGACAGTTGGATTTTACTGCATGTCATGCTTGCTGAATTTAAATTGGCTCTTTTGTCTTCTTTTCCCCTAGATGAAGGCAGCCTATAGCTAAATCACATACTTATTCAGAATATGTAATGTGACTTAAGTTATCTGGACCTGCTCTTCAATTATGGCCTCAATTGGTAATTTTAGCTCGCCATTGTAAGATTCACTGATGTGCTAAACCGACATCAGAATTTACAAACTGGGATTATGCATGGAATGTTATGTTTGAAATGCAGCAATTTGACATTAAAAATTACCAACAGTCTGTCTACCTCCCAGTTAAACACCTAAAGGCCAGAATTCACAGACACAATCAGTGGCTACTAATTATTAAAATTATTTTGATGAATCTAACCATGCCAAATAATTCATCTGATGGATTTAATTTTCATATGTTTAATAATAAAGTTTAATTTAATTATATGCTGCAGTTCAGGTGCACAGGCAACTTTTAAGAATGGAGCAGTCAACCCTGAGAATAAAAAACAATACTTGAAGCTTAAAAGCTGTATGGTTCATTAATTTAAACTATCACAAATTATCTGTAGCCTGAGCTACAATTAAATCCAAATGAAAATATAAACAATTCTTGCTCCCAGCATAAACCTGTTTCAATTTAACTCTTGTACCCGAAGAGAGTTGAAGAGAGGGGAAGGAAATTGTAAATCTTCTTTGCTCACAAACTTCTTTTTAAATAATGCTCTATTCATTGATATAAGAACATAATAAATAGGAGCAGGTCATATGGCCCCTCGAGCCTGCTCCGCCATTCAATAAGATCATGGCTGATCTGATCATGGACTCAGCTCCACTTCCCCGCCCGCTCCCCATAACCCCTTATCCCCTTATCATTTAAGAAACTGTCTATTTCTGTCTTAAATTTATTCAATTTCCCGGCTTCCACAGCTCGCTGAGGCAGCGTATTCCACAGATTTACAACCCTCTGAGAGAAGAAATTCCTCCTCATCTCAATTTTAAATGGGCGGCCCCTTATTCTAAGATCATGCCCTCTAGTTCTAATCTCCCCTATCAGTGGAACTATCCTCTCTGAATCCACCTTGTCAAGCTCCCTCATAATCTTATACGTTTCAATAAGATCACCTCTCATTCTTCTGAATTCTAATGAGTAGAAGCCCAATCTACTCAACCTTTCCTCATAGGTCAACCCCCTCATCCCTGGAATCAACCTAGTGAACCTTCTCTGAATTTCCTCCAAAGTAAGTATATCCTTTCGTAAATATGGAAACCAAAATTGCACGCAGTATTCCAGGTGTGGCCTCACCAATACCTTATATAGCTGTAGTAAGACTTCCCTGCTTTTATACTCCATCCCCTTTGAATACCATTGACCGTCCTGATTACTTGCTGTACCTGCATACTATCCTTTTGCGTTTCATGCACAAGTACCCCCAGGTCCCGCTGTACTGCGGCACTTTGCAATCCTTCTCCATTTAAATAATAACTTGCTCTTTGATTTTTTTCTGCCAAAGTGCATGACCTCACACTTTCCAACATTATACTCCATCTGCCAAATTTTTGCCCACTCACTTAGCCTGCCTATGTCCTTTTGTAGATCTTTTGTGTCCTCCTCACACATTGCTTTTCCTCCCATCTTTGTATCATCAGCAAACCTGGCTACGTTACACTCAGTCCCTTCTTCCAAGTCGTTAATATATGTTGATTGAAATGTCAGGATGGAATTGATTGAATGTCTGCAGATTGGTAATCCTTTCATACTATCGGTTGACATAATTAAGTTACCTTTGACTATTTGATCTCCAAAATATTAAGGCTGCTATTTTTAACATTGACACCTTTGAACATTCTTTTGCTGAAATAACGGAGGTCAATCATCATAGGCAGTCCCTCGGAATCAAGCAGGCCTTGCTTCCACTCCCAAAGTGAGTTCTTTGATGGCTGAACAGTCCGATATGAGAGCCACAGACCCTGTTACAAGTGGGACAGACATTCGTCGAGTGAAGGTGTCGGTGGAGCTGGTTTGCCGCGCGCTCCTTCCGCTGCCTGCGCTTGGCCTCTTCATGCTCTTTGCGTTGAGACTCGAAGAGCTCAACACCCTCCCAGATGGACTTTCTCCACCTCGGGCGGTCTGCGGCCAGGATCTCCCAGGTGTCAGTGGTGATGTCGCACTTTACCAGGGAGGCTTTGAGGGTGTCCTTATAACGTTTCCACTATCCTCCTTTGGCTTGTTTACCATGAAGGAGCTCCACATAAAGCATTTGCTTAGGGAGTCTCGTATCTGGCATGCATACTATGTGGCCTGCCCAGCGAAGCTGATCGAGTGTGGTCAGTGCTTCAATACTGGGGATGTTAGCCTGGTCGAGGACACTGATGTTGGTGCACCTGTCCTCCCAGGGGATTTGCAGGATCTTGTGGAGACATCGTTGGTGATATATCTCCAGCGACTTGAGGTGCCTTCGACACATCGTCCATGCCTCAGATCCATACAGGAGGGCGGGTATTACTGCAGCCCTGTAGACCATGAGCTCGACCCCATCCTGCAGCATGCAATGGAGGTAGTGCAGCTGAAGTTGTGTATGTGAACTTTCAAAAGGCGTTTGATAAAGTACCACATAATAGACTTGTTAGCAAAAATGAAGACCATGGGATTACAGGATCAGTGGCAGCGTGGATACAAAATTGGCTAAGGGCTAGCAAGCAGTTGTTTTTCAGACTGAATGGAGATATACCGTGATATCCCCCAGGGGGTCAGTATTAGGACCATTGCTCTTTTTGATATATATATATATCATCATCATCATCATAGGCAGTCCCTCGGAATCGAGGAAGACTTGCTTCTGCTCCTCAAGTGAGTTCTTTGGTGGCTGAACTGTCCAATACGAGAGCCACAGACCCTGTCACAGGTGGGACAGATAGTCGTTGAGGGAAGGGGTGGGTGGGACTGGTTTGCCGCACCTTCTTTCCGCTACCTGCGCTTGATTTCTGCATGCTCCCGGCGTTGAGACTCGAGGTGCTCAGCGCCCTCTCGGATGCACTTCCTCCACTTAGGGCGGTCTTTGGCAGGGACTCCCAGGTGTCAGTGGGGATGTCGCACTTTACCAGGGAGGCTTTGAGGTTGTCCTTGTCGCGTTTCTGCTGCCCACCTTTGGCTCGTTTTCCGTGAAGGCGCTCCGAGTAGAGCACTTGCTTTGGGAGTCTCGTGTCTGAACTATGTGGCCTGCCCAGCGGAGCTGATCGAGTGTGGTCAGTGCTTCAATGCTGGGAATGTTAGCCTGGACGAGGACGCAGATGTTGTATGCATTTATATAACTAATCTGGATGTAGGTATGTAGGACATAATTTCAAAGTTTGCAGATGATACGAAACTCAGAAATGTAGTAAACAGTGAGGAAGATAGTAACATTTCCAGAAGGATGCTGTGTTGCCTCCCTGGTGCCAGGGTTAAGGATGTCACTGAGTGGATGCAGGACATTCTGAGGGGGGAGGGTGAACAGCCAGAAGTCGTGGTCCATATCAGTACTAATGACATAGAAAGAGGGATGAGGTCCTGCAGGCAGATTTTAGGGAGCTAGGAAAGAGATTAATAAGCAACACCTCAAAGATAGTAATCTCCAGATTACTCCTGGTGCCATGTGCTTGTGAGTACAGAAATAGAAGGAGAGAGCAAATGAATGCGTGGCTGCAGAGATGGTACAGGACGGAGGGCTTTAGATTCCTGAGATGTTGGGACTGATTCTGTGGGAGGTGGGTCCTATACAAGCTGGGCGGGTTGCACCTTCACAAGGCCGGGACCAATATCCTCGCGGGGGAGTTTGCTAATGCTGTTGGGGAGACTTTAAACGAGCTTGTCAGGGGAATTGGAACCTGAATGTAGATTCAGAAGGGAAAGAAGCAAAGCTGGAAAGGGAAGGCAGTAAATTAGTAAGTGAGTTTGGAAGGCAGAGGAAACAAAGGCTAGAAAATAGACAACAAAGGTGTTTGGCAGTGCTTAATGTTATTTACTTCAATGTAACTAGTCCAGTGAATAAGGCAGATGATCTGAGGGCACAGATACACATGTGGAAGTATGATATCATAGCTATTACTGAAAGAAGGGCAGGAATGGCAGCTCAACATTCTCGGTTACAGGGTTTTCAGACGAGATAGAGAGCGGGATAAAAAAGGTTCAGATAGACAGATTTTTGAGCAATAAGGGAGTAAAGGGTTATGGGGAGTGGGCAGGGAAGTAGAGCTGAGTCCATGATCAGATCAGCCATGACCTTATTGAATGGAGTATTGCATACAGTTTTAGTCTCCGTATTTAAGGAAGGATATACTTGCATTGGAGGCTGTTCAGTGAAGGTTCACTAGGTTGATTCCGGAGATGAGGGGGTTGACTTATGAAGATAGGTTGAGTAGGTTAGGCCTATACACATTGGAGTTCAGAAGAATGAGAGATGATCTTATCGAAACATATAACATAATGAGGGGGCTTGACAAGGTGGATGCAGAGAGGATATTTCCACTCATAGGGGAAACTAGGGGACATAGTCTCAGAATAAGGGGCCGCCCATTTAAAACTGAGATGAGGAGAAATTTCTTCTCTCAGAGGGTTGTAAATTTATGGAATTCTCTGCCCCAGAGAGCTGTGGAGGCTGGGTCATTGAATATATTTAAGGCGGAGACAGACAGATTTTTGAGCGATAAGGGAGTAAAGGATTATGGGGAGTGGGCAGAAAAGTGGAGCTGAGTCCATGATCAGATCAGCCATGATGGTATTAAATGGCAGAGCAGGCTCCGAGGGGCTGTATGGCCTACTCCTGCTCCTATTTCTTATGTTCTTATGTTCTTATGTTCTAAGAATATTGACTAAAGAAACAATTAAGAAAAGGGATGATTTGTCAGAAGGACCATCAAATGAGGCCATATGGATTGAACTGAAGAACAAAAAAGGGGTGATCACACTGCTGGGGGTATACTATAGACCCCCAAATAGTCAAAGGGAGATAGAAGAGCAAATATGTAGGCAAATTTCTAAGAAGTGCAGAAACAATAGGGCAGTAATGGTAAGGGATTTCAATTACCCTAATATTAACTAGGATAGAATTAGTGTAAAAGATATAGCGGGTGCAGAATTGTTAAAGTGCTTTTCGTTTTAAGTCTTTAATTCTTAAAGACCTTTTTTAGACAGTACGTAGCAAACCCAATAAGAGAATGGAGGGCGGTTCTGGACTTAGTTTTAGTGAATGCAGCTGGGCAGGTGGAAGGGGTACCAGTGGGAGAGCATTTTGGTGATAGTGATCATAATTCAGTTAGATTTAGCATAGTTATGGAAAAGGACACAGATATATCAGGAGTAAAGGTTCTCGATTGTGGAAAGGCCAATTTCACTAAGCTGAGATCTGGTTTAGCAAAAGTGGACTGGAAACAACTAGTTGAAGATAAATCAGTGTCAGAACAGTGGGAGGCATTCAAGGAGGCGACAATCAAATCAAACTAATCAAACTCAAAGAGGATAAAACCCCTGCTCCAGATGGATTGCATCCCCACATTTTAAAAGTATCTAGGGAAGAGATAGCAGAGGCATTACTACACATATTTAATAATTTGTTAGAAAAAAGTGTAGTGCCAAAGGACTGGTGGATAGCTAACGTAATACTGTACCTATATTTAAGAAGGGGGATAGAACAATGTCCAGGGAATTATAGACCAGTCAGCTTAACATCAGTGATAGGAAAAATAATGGTATCCCTACTAAAGGAGAAAATAGAACATCTAGAAACCAAAACTATAATAATGAATAGTCAGCATTGATTTCAAAAAGGAAAGTCTTGCTGGACCAACCTCATTGAATTTTTTGAAGAGGTAACAGAGAGAGTAGACAACAGTAATGCAGTAGATGTAGTTTATCTAGATTTTCAAAAGGCCTTCAATAAGTTACCCCATAATAGACCGATAAACAAGGTCAGAGAATGCAGTGTCAGGGGACAAGTAGCAGAATGGATAGCTAGCTGGCTTCAAGACAGAAAGCCGAGAGTAAGGGTAGAAGGTAGATATTCACAGTGGCAGAAGGTGGGTAGTGGTGTTCCACAAGGATCAGTGCTGGGACCACTGGTGTTCACAATTTATATTAACGATTTAGAATTTGGAATCAAAAACTTAATTTTTAAATTTGCGAATAACACCAAATTGGAGCGATCGTCAATACCGAGGAGAACTGCGACAAATTACAGGAGATCATAATAAACTTGCAGAATGGACATATAATTGACAAGTGAAGTTTAACACAGATAAATGTGAGATATTACATTTTGATAGGAAGAATAGAGAGGTCACTTATTACTTGGAGGGTGAGTCTGGGTGGGGTAGAGGAACAAAGGGATCTGGGAGTACAAAGACACAAATCAATAAAAGTTGTGACACGTTAGCATACCATAAAAAAATCAAACCAAGCACTAGGGTTTATTTCTAGAGGTAGAGAATTGAAAAGTAGGGAAGTTATGCTAAACCTGTATCGAACCTTGGTTAGACCACACTTAGAGTGCTGCGTACAGTTCTAGTCACCATATTATAAAAAGGATATAGAGGCACTCGAAACGGTGCAGAGAAGATTTACAAGGATGATACCAGAAATGTGAGGGTATACATATCAGAAAAAGATGAACAGGCTGGGTCTCTTTTCTCTTGAAAAAAAGAAGGCTGAGGGGTGACCTAATAGAGGTCTTTCAAATTATGAAAGGTTTTGATAGAGTGGATACAGGGAAAATGTTTCCACTTGTGGGGCAGAGCATAACTAGAGGCCATCAATATAAGCTAGTCACCAAGAAATCCAATAGGCAATTCAGAAGAAACTTCTTTATCCAAAGAGTGGTGAGAATGTGGAACTTGCTACCAGAGGGGGGCGGTTACAGTGACTAGGATAGATGCATTTAAGGGGAGAGTAGACAAGCATATGAGGGAGAAGGGAATAGAGGATTATGCTGATAGATTTACATGAGGCAAGACTGGCTGAGGCTCGAGTGGAGCATAAATGTCGGCGTGGACTGGTTGGGCTGAATGGGCTGTTTCTGTATTGTATATCCTATGTAATCCATACAGGGTAGGATAAGGCAAAAAAGAGAAGCTTATGTCAGATACCAAGAGCAAAATATTGCAGAAACCCTAGAGGAGTATAGAAAAAGCAGGTGAGAAATTAAAATGGAGATTAGGAAAATAAAGAGAGGGCATGAAAAAATATTGGCAAGTAGGAGAATATTTTGCAAGGCTATGGGGAAAGAGCAGTGGAGTGGAACTAATTGGAGAGCTCTTTTAAAGAACTGATACAGGCACTATAGGCCGGATGGCCTCCTTCTGTGATGTATCATTCTATGATCTTATGATTTAAACAGGCAGGCAGTATCTTTGTTTTTAATATGACATCTGACAATGCAGCATCCCTCAGTGTGGCAGTGGAGTGTCAGCCTAGTTTAACTACATCTAGCTAGAAGCATATTAGCTTACAAGATCTCAGGTCAAACCAATAACATTCTGACCCTGAGGCAACTGACGCACAACAGATGGGCATGGAGCATCTCACACATGGATGGAAAGATATGCCGCAGCAGTATTGATTTGGTGGGTGATTCCGGGCAACATGAAATGAGAAGGAAACGTTGGTGACTGCAATCACATTAATACCAGAGATATCTGAAATGGAAAGATGGTGCAAACGAAGTTTCCAAAACCTCCTCTGTAGATGCTGGCTCATCCTCTCTGTGCTCAGGCTACTGAACTCCTCTGTTATTCCAAACCACGGTATGGGAGCAATCCTCATTGTTGCCTTGGTTGGTTCCTGTCTGGCTCTGGAGGTTACATATGCAGCATACTACAAGAAATTGCCATGCTTTGGAGGGCCCAGTAATACACCTGTGTGATCCAGCTATCCCGTTAGTCTGTTCAAAGGTACCACATTCATAATGCCCATTTTCAGTGGGGATCATTTTCTAAGGCTTTGGAGACCCCCTACATTTTGAGTGAATCAACACCATTACCATCGATGTGTGCAATTGGATTAAAAACAGAAAATGCTGGAAATATCCAACAGGTCTGGCGGCATCTGTGGAGAGAGAAACTGAGTTAACGTTTCAGGTTGATGACCCTTCGTCAGAAATGGAATTAGCTGCTAACACCCATATCTTTATAGTATGTGAGATTAATCACACCCAGCACTTGGAAAGCCACCAATGACATAAGATTAATGTTTCACTACATCTATCTAGAAGCACATTAGCTTACAAGGTCTCTGAAGCAGTGAATCAGTCACCTCTTGATTGCAAGTGACACAAGGGCTTATCCTGTGGGAAAACATCACCCACAGGTGTCTGGAACGACCGAGCAGCCAAGAAATGAATGGCTGCCTTTACTTGTACAGTCACATTCAAGGCAGTTGATCTGACTGCTGATTGCAGTAAATCACCTTCTAGTATTCTCCACAGACAGTAGTTCACTGGAAAGTCTGAACCTCCATGAGGCTGCTCCTCTGTTGTGCCAGATAGAACAGGCAAGGCCGACACAGCTTCTCCCTTTGGCAAGATGCTATCATTCTTTTCTGCCAACACTCCCTTTCTTCCTATTCCTCCTCTTGCAGAATTATTGCTGAAGCATGCGACTATGTTTTTCTGTTCCGTTCCATAACACTAGTTAGGCCACAGCTGGAGTACTGTGTGCAGTTGTGGTCACCACATTACAGGAAAGATGTGATTGCACTGAAAAGGGTGCAGAGGAGATTTATGAGGATGTTGCCCGGACTGGAGAATTTTGGCTATGACGAAAGATTGGATAGGCCAGGGTTGTTTTCTTTGGAACAGAGGAGGCTGAGGAGGGACCTTGTTGAGGTGTATAACATTATGAGGGGCTTAGATAGAGTGGATAGCAAGGACCTATTTCCCTTATCAGAGGGGTCAACAACCAGGGGGCAGAGATTTAAAGTATTTGGTAGAAGGTTTAGAGGGACTTTGAGGAGAAATTATTTCACCCAGATGGTGGTGGGGGTCTGGAACTCACTGCCTGAAAGGGTGGTAGAGGCAGAAACCCTCATTTAAATAGTACTTGGATGTCCTCAGAATTGGACCACGATCAGCCCAACGCCAGCAGCACCAGGTATACCAGCATCACCAACAACATCAACCTTCTCCGCAATCACTTGATGCTGCACAGGTCACAGGGCATCAGCACCTGAGCACATTGCTGCCCGGGAGGCCAGGGATGGCCTAATCATGGCCAGATTTAGTTAACGTTATGCTGTACACCCATATGGCTGCCACATGATGTGGCCCACACCAACACCATAAAGCATCCCTACAATGTCCAAGCCATTTCACTCACACTCTTCACCATTGTGGGAGCAACCGTTATGTTTCAGCATTCAGTGCAAATCACTAAGCCACTTCCAAAGGTGCACACAAATCTGTCCAAGCCCGAAAAGTGTTGAAAATGAAGAATTTTATGTTTGACACCATATTAACAGAAACTTTACATGAACATTGGATAAAACACCCAAGTGGCTACCCTTGTGTGTTGTTAGTTGGTATTATTGCACTAGGATGAGGGTACGTTTGAGGGGTGGCTAGTGAGATGGGGAATTGATAATGTAGATATAGAGCGATGGATGGAGGTACAAGGTAGGTTGGTGTGAGTAAGGATGTGTAGGAGCAGGGTGGGGAAGGCAGAGTGATGGAGATGTGATGAGAGGCACAACAGGATAAAGTTGAGTGTGGCTTTGTACCAACGTTTTCCGATCTAATAAGATCATGGAAACATTTTCGGCACTGCACCCAGGTCCTCCTGACCACATCCCTGCTTGTGCCCTCCTCTGCAATCAGGCTGACATGGTCTCTTGGGGAGGTCTCTTCCGCCCATCGGAAGGGAAGAGGACCTCCCTGCGTGCTCTGACTCCCTCCATAAGCATATGGAGAGAGTACTCGGGGAACCTGGGTTCCGCTCTCTGCCTCTGTGCAGTCATTGTTAGTGTTTGCAGCTCTCCAATACTGTAGGACACTGACAACACTATGTTAGATTAACCTTCAAATCTAACGTGACCATAGTCATTTTAAAGATCCCGGCTGAAAACGCATCATCAATTATGTCAACAGACCCGTCCCATTTCATTGGGCCGGGTAGCGCGCTGGGAGAGTTTAATAGGCCCCATTAAGGTAAGTTCATTTTCAACAGTGTGATGGAACCAGCAGTGGGGTTGGCATGGCCACCGCCCGCAATGGACCTGCCGAGGCAGGCAGAATTCTGGCCTCTGGTTGTAGGTCTTCTACTGTCTAACTGTTGGTTGCAGAACAACATTTTTGATTTTTCATCACCACCACCAGAACTGACACGAGCTAAAAGTGATGTGAATTATGGCTTTTTATCTGTAGCATTTGGCTTGCATTATGAATTTTATCTTTTTTTTATCGCTGTTCATTGTCTGTGAGCTTGTAATTTGTCCTCCCATCACTCGATAGTGCCAATTTTCTGCCGCTTTAAAATAAGAATATAGACGAGACTGTTTTGGCTGATAATCCATTTTGACAAAAGAAAAAGATGCAATACGAAGGAGCAACCGCTGGAAGTGAGAAAAATCCACCCAAAGGAAAAACTGACAGGAAAGTGCAGAGAGTCTGCCAATAGCACTCGATGACAAGGCCAAATTAAGAAATGTTTTAAATGGTCATGAGGCACAGTCTGCCCTGAATCCGGAAAGGCCAGAGAGCATAAGTAAAAGCTTCCTATGTAAACATAACTTTTCTTGGATATGGTACGTTGGCAAAAAAAAATCGGAAAGTCATAAAGATAATTTCAGTTCTGAAGAAATTTTTACTGCAATATTCAAATTGCTGTTAATAAGAAGCATCTGTCTTGCAGCTAGCTGCGGATTGGTTAGCACATGACACAAGCTATATTGGCTCCTTTTCAGCCTGAAGGAACCCGACTTATTGTTTGTTAGGGTAACTGTCAGCCTTCCTATCGAGAAACCATCCATATTTAATGTGCTAACATTGAGAAACAAGTCTCAGTCAGCTGTTTGACTTCACAAACATATGAAAAATGACAGAGGGGAAATGGCCCACTGGTCCATCTAGCCTGTCCCACACAACTGTGATGCCTCGCTGGAAGAAGTTTAGCGAATCAGCATTCACCACATGAACCTGAAAAAAAATCCTGGATTGTAAGAAAAAAAATGTCCAAGATAAAGTGTGATCTCATGGGAACAGGAGGGTTTTTCACCTAAAAGTTGAGACAAAGAACTCAACATATCATAGGTTGAATGGTCCTGTTCATTTTTTTATGCCAGGTCCACCCCTAAAAAAGTGAATAAAAGAGATATCTAAAGAGCTTTCCAGGGCAGACGCTGCAGAGGAGGACTGCTTGTGCCACCAGCCGACTGTCGATCAGGACCGATACCAGCTACTTATCACGGTCATATGTCTACTATATCTATCCAGATTGTGTGTTGTGTTTAACTACATTTGAACTACTGCTCCCTTAATAAAATGCTTTATGACTCCCAAGACCTTTTTGGGTAATGACCAATGACTCCTAAGACCCTTTCGGTAAACTGTGTGTGACCTGTGATCCAAATCTTACAAGCCTGATCCACGGGTCCACTATTCTTTGTGAAAAGAACCATCTCCTGACATCTAACCTAGTTCTGCCTTTACATAACCTGAGATTGTGACTCCGAGTCCTCCCTATCTTAGTTAGTGGAAGCACAATCTTCTCAATCTTCCTCGCTGCCATGCTCCACCTCACAGTCAACAAGCTCCCCGCTGGAGTGGAACTAAGCTATAGAACCAGTGGGAACCTGTTCAACCTTCGCTGTCTCCAGGCCATGTCCAAGACCACTCCAATGTCTGTCGTCGAGCTACAGTACATGGATGACGCCTGCGTCTGCGCACATACAGAGGCTGAACTCCAGGACATAGTCGACGTATTTACTGAGGCGTACGAAAGCATGAGCCTTACGCTAAACATCCGTAAGACAAAGCTCCTCCACCAGCCTGTCCTTGCCGTACAGCACTGCCCCCCCAGTCATCAAGATCCATGGCACGGCCCTGTATAACGTGGGCCATTTCCCATTCCTCGGGAGCCTCTTATCAACAAGAGCAGACATTGATGACAAGATTCAACACCGCCTCCAGTGCACCAGTGCAGCCTTCGGCTGCCTGAGGAAAAGAGTGTTCGAAGAACAGGCCCTCAAATCTGCCACCAAGCTCATGGTCTACAGGGCTATAGTAATACCTGCCCTCCTGTATGGCTCAGAGTCATGGACCATGTACAGTAGACACCTCAAGTCACTGGAGAAATACCACCAACGATGTCTCCGCAAGATTCTACAAATCCCCTGGGAGGACCAACGCAGCAACGTTAGCGTCCTCGACCAGGCCAACATCCCCAGCATTAAAGCACTGATCACACTTGATCAGCTTCCTTGGGCAGGCCACATTGTCCGCATGCCAGACACGAGACTCCCTAAGCAAGCGCTCTACTCGGAACTCCCTCACGGCAAACGAGCCAAAGCCTCCCTGATAAAATGCAATATCCCCACTGACACCTGGGAGTCCCTGGCCAAAGACCGCCCTAAGTGGAGGAAGTGCATCCGGGAGGGCGCTGAGCACCTCGAGTTTCATCACCGAGAGCATGCAGAAATCAAGCGCAGGCAGTGGAAAGAGCATGCGGCACACCAGTCCCACCCACCCTTTCCCTCAACGACTATCTGTCCCACTTGTGACAGGCACTGTGGTTCTCGTATTGGACTGTTCAGCCACCTAAGGACTCATTTTAAAGTGGAAGCAAGTCTTCCTCGATTCCGAGGGACTGATGATGATGAGTGGAAGCAAACTGTCGACACAAACACATTCTATTCCTTTCATCTCCTAATAAACATTGATCAAATAACCCCCAAGTCTACGCTTCTCTAAAGTGTGGAGTCCCAGCTCTTTGAGCCATTTTGGGAACTAAGATGCTTCAAACTGGGAATCGAGCTTGGGTCCCTCCTTTGTGCCCTTTCCAAAGCCTCAATATCACCCAGTGTGTGAGGAGACCAAAACTGAACACAGTATTCTAAGTGAGGCCTGACCAAGGTCCTGTCCAAGGGAAAAATGTTATCAGTTGTGACGAATGGTCATCGACCTGAAACATTAACTCTGTTTCTCTCTCCATAGGTGCTGTCTGACCCGCTGAGCATTTCCAGCATCTTCTGTTTTTATTTCAGATTTCCAGGATGCTTTGCTCGGTAGGCCATAATTATTTTTAAGCTATCCCTGGTGCCTGACTTTATTTTACTCTGCCTTTAATTTATAAAATAATTTTTGTTTATGTCTTTTTTGTCTTTGTACGTGACTAGTCCGCCATCTTAGCATTTTCTTAGCACAGTCCCTCCTTTTGACTTTGGTTGCCATATTTGTCGACCACATGTTTTATTTTGTTCTTAAAAACTTTCCCTTGATAATCCTTCACCAGTTTCATCACCACGCTGTAGCGTTAACCATTTTACCTGCTCCAAAGCTGTTGGCATTTTAGTGAAGTTGGCATTTCTGTAATCTGGAAGCATTTGTCGATTTTCAGCACCTTTGGTTCTGCCAGCCTATTGAAACATTATAATATAGTGGTCACTGTTGCCCAGGTGGTCTTCCACATGGAGGCCTGATACCAGGCTAGTATCACGATAAACACAGTGGGGCCGAAATTGGTGAAACACAAGTTCCGCCCGTTTTTCGGCGGTACCCGGATGGTGCTCATTTTTTTCCGCTCGGTACCGCTCGGGCCGTGTGGGCGGGAATTTCATCCCACTTTTCTTGCCGGTAAGCGGAACAGAGTGCAGTGGGCGGGAGTGGAGAGTAGTAGGCGGTGTGTGGCGGAGGCGGCCTATCGACTCGGGAATCTTCAGCTCCCGAGTTGGGCGCACATGCGCACGGCTATCAAGCTCCGCCCCCCGAGAGGCACCGACGAAAGGCCAGGAGACTGTCGGCCTGATATCGCTGTGTCGGGGAAGAGATTGCTGTGGGGGGAGAGATCGCTGTGGGGGGGTGGGGGGAGAGATCGCTGTGGGGGGGTGGGGGGAGAGATCGCTGTGGGGGGGGAGAGATCGCTGTGAGGGAGGGGGGGAGAGATCGCTGTGGGGTGGTGGGGGGAGAGATCGCTGTGAGGGAGGGGGGGAGAGATCGCTGTGGGGGGGTGGGGGGAGAGATCGCTGTGAGGGAGGGGGGGAGAGATCGCTGTGGGGGGGTGGGGGGAGAGATCGCTGTGGGGGGGTGGGGGGAGAGATCGCTGTGGAGGGGTGGGGGGAGAGATCGCTGTGGGGGGGTGGGGGGAGAGATCGCTGTGGAGGGGTGGGGGGAGAGATCGCTGTGGGGGGGTGGGGGGAGAGATCGCTGTGGGGGGGTGGGGGGAGAGATCGCTGTGAGGGAGGGGGGGAGAGATCGCTGTGGGGGGGTGGGGGGAGAGATCGCTGTGGAGGGGTGGGGGGAGAGATCGCTGTGGGGGGGGAGAGATCGCTGTGAGGGAGGGGGGGAGAGATCGCTGTGGGGGGGTGGGGGGAGAGATCGCTGTGAGGGAGGGGGGGAGAGATCGCTGTGGGGGGGTGGGGGGAGAGATCGCTGTGGAGGGGTGGGGGGAGAGATCGCTGTGAGGGAGGGGGGGAGAGATCGCTGTGGGGGGGTGGGGGGAGAGATCGCTGTGAGGGAGGGGGGGAGAGATCGCTGTGGGGGGGTGGGGGGAGAGATCGCTGTGGAGGGGTGGGGGGAGAGATCGCTGTGGGGGGGGAGAGATCGCTGTGAGGGAGGGGGGGAGAGATCGCTGTGGGGGGGTGGGGGGAGAGATCGCTGTGGAGGGGTGGGGGGAGAGATCGCTGTGGAGGGGTGGGGGGGAGAGATCACTGTGGGGGGGGTCGGGGAGAGGTCGCTGTGGGGGGTGGGGGGAGAGATCGCTGTGGGGGGAGAGAGATCGCTGTGAGGGAGGGGGGAGAGATCGCTGTGGGGGGGTGGGGGGAGAGATCGCTGTGGAGGGGTGGGGGGAGAGATCGCTGTGGGGGGGGAGAGATCGCTGTGAGGGAGGGGGGGAGAGATCGCTGTGGGGGGGTGGGGGGAGAGATCGCTGTGGAGGGGTGGGGGGAGAGGTCGCTGTGGAGGGGTGGGGGCGAGAGATCACTGTGGGGGGGGTCGGGGAGAGGTCGCTGTGGGGGGGTGGGGGGAGAGATCGCTGTGGAGGGGTGGGGGGAGAGATCGCTGTGGAGGGGTGGGGGGGAGAGATCGCTGTGGGGGGGGAGAGATCGCTGTGGGGGAGGGGGGGAGAGATTGCTGTGGGGGGTGGGGGGAGAGATCGCTGTGGAGGGGTGGGGGGAGAGGTCGCTGTGGAGGGGTGGGGGCGAGAGATCACTGTGGGGGGGGGTCGGGGAGAGGTCGCTGTGGGGGGGTGGGGGGAGAGATCGCTGTGGAGGGGTGGGGGGAGAGATCGCTGTGGAGGGGTGGGGGGGAGAGATCGCTGTGGGGGGGGAGAGATCGCTGTGGGGGAGGGGGGGGAGAGATTGCTGTGGGGAGGTGGGGGGAGAGATCGCTGTGGGGGAGGGGGGGAGAGATTGCTGTGGGGGGGTGGGGCGAGAGATCGCTGTGGGGGAGAGATCACTGTGGAGGGGTGGGGGGAGAGATCACTGTGGAGGGGTGGGGGGAGAGATCGCTGTGGGGAGGGGGGGGAGAGATCGCTGTGGGGAGGGGGGGGGAGAGATCACTGTGGGGGGGGGTCGGGGAGAGGTCGCTGTGGGGGGGTGGGGGGAGAGTGATTGCTTTTGGGTGGTGGGGGGAGAGATCGGTGTGGGGGGGGGGTGGGGGGAGAGTGATTGCTGTGGGGGGGTGGGGAGAGAGATCGCTGTGGGGGGGCTGGGGGGAGAGTGATTGCTGTGGGGGGGTGGGGGGAGAGATCGCTGTGGGGGGGGTGGGGGGAAAGATCGCTGTGAGTGGGGGTGGGGGGAGAGATCGCTGTGAGTGGGGGTGGGGGGAGAGATCGCTGTGAGGGGGTGGGGGAGAGAGATCGCTGTGGGGGGGTGGGGGGAGAGATCGCTGTGGGGGGGGTGGGGGGAGAGATCGCTGTGAGGGGGTGGGGGAGAGAGATCGCTGTGGGGGGGTGGGGGGGTGGGGGGAGAGTGATTGCTGTGTGGGGTGGGAGGAGAGATCGCTGTGGGGTGGTTGGAGAGTGATTGCTGTGGGGGGGTGGGGGGAGAGATCGCTGTGGGGGCGGGAGAGTGATTGCTGTGGGGGGGTGGGGGGAGAGATCGTTGTGGGGGGTGGGGGGAGAGATCGCTGTGGGGGGGTGGGGGGAGAGATTGTTGTGCGGAGGGGGGGGGAAGAGAGATCGCTGTGGGGGGGGGGGTCGGGGAGAGGTCGCTGTGGGGTGGGGGAGAGATTGCTGTGATGGGGTGGGGGGAGAGAGATTGCTGTGGGGGGGGGAGGGGGGTGGGGGGAGAGTGATTGCTGTGGGGGGGTGGGGGGAGAGATCGCTGTGGGGGGGTGGGGGGGAGAGATCGCTGTGGGGGGGGAGAGATCGCTGTGGGGGAGGGGGGGGAGAGATTGCTGTGGGGGGTGGGGGGAGAGATCGCTGTGGGGAGGTGGGGGGAGAGATCGCTGTGGGGGAGGGGGGGAGAGATTGCTGTGGGGGGGTGGGGCGAGAGATCGCTGTGGGGGAGAGATCACTGTGGAGGGGTGGGGGGAGAGATCACTGTGGAGGGGTGGGGGGAGAGATCGCTGTGGGGAGGGGGGGGAGAGATCGCTGTGGGGAGGGGGGGGGAGAGATCACTGTGGGGGGGGGTCGGGGAGAGGTCGCTGTGGGGGGGTGGGGGGAGAGTGATTGCTTTTGGGTGGTGGGGGGAGAGATCGGTGTGGGGGGGGGGTGGGGGGAGAGTGATTGCTGTGGGGGGGTGGGGAGAGAGATCGCTGTGGGGGGGCTGGGGGGAGAGTGATTGCTGTGGGGGGGTGGGGGGAGAGATCGCTGTGGGGGGGGTGGGGGGAAAGATCGCTGTGAGTGGGGGTGGGGGGAGAGATCGCTGTGAGTGGGGGTGGGGGGAGAGATCGCTGTGAGGGGGTGGGGGAGAGAGATCGCTGTGGGGGGTGGGGGGAGAGATCGCTGTGGGGGGGGTGGGGGGAGAGATCGCTGTGAGGGGGTGGGGGAGAGAGATCGCTGTGGGGGGGTGGGGGGGTGGGGGGAGAGTGATTGCTGTGTGGGGTGGGAGGAGAGATCGCTGTGGGGTGGTTGGAGAGTGATTGCTGTGGGGGGGTGGGGGGAGAGATCGCTGTGGGGGCGGGAGAGTGATTGCTGTGGGGGGGTGGGGGGAGAGATCGTTGTGGGGGGTGGGGGGAGAGATCGCTGTGGGGGGGTGGGGGGAGAGATTGTTGTGCGGAGGGGGGGGGAAGAGAGATCGCTGTGGGGGGGGGGGTCGGGGAGAGGTCGCTGTGGGGTGGGGGAGAGATTGCTGTGATGGGGTGGGGGGAGAGAGATTGCTGTGGGGGGGGGAGGGGGGTGGGGGGAGAGTGATTGCTGTGGGGGGGTGGGGGGAGAGATCGCTGTGGGGGGGTGGGGGGAGAGATCGCTGTGGGGGGTGGGGGGAGAGATCGCTGTGGGGGGGTGGGGGGAGAGATTGTTGTGCGGAGGGGGGGGGGAAGAGAGATCGCTGTGGGGGGGGGGGTCGGGGAGAGGTCGCTGTGGGGTGGGGGAGAGATTGCTGTGGTGGGGTGGGGGGAGAGAGATTGCTGTGGGGGGGGGAGGGAGAGATCGCTGTGGGGAGGTGGGGGAGAGAGATCGCTGTGGGGGGGTGGGGGGAGAGAGATCGCTGTTGGGGGGTGGGGGGAGATATTGCTGTGGGGGGGAAGGGAGAGATCGCTGTGGGGGGGTGGGGGAGAGATCGCTGTAAGGGGGTGGGGGAGAGAGATCGCTGTGGGGGGGTGGGGGGGGAGTGATTGCTGTGGGGGATTGGGGAGAGAGATCGCTGAGGGGGGGGAAGAGTGATTGCCGTGGAGGGGTGGGGGGAGAGATCGCTGTGGGGGTTGGGGGTGGGGGCGAGAGATCGCTTTGGAGGGGTGGGGGAGAGAGATCGGTGTAGGGGGTGGGGGGAGAGATCGCTGTGCGGAGGGGGGGGAGAGATCGCAGTGAGGTGGGGGGAGATAGATCGCTGTGGGACGGCCTGAGATCGCGGGTGTGGGGAGATCGCTATTACTGTGGGTGGGTGGGGGAGAGAGATCGCTGTGGGGGGGTGGGGGGAGAGATCGCTGTGGGGGAGGGTGGGGGGAGAGATCGCTGTGAGGGGATGGGGGAGAGAGATCGCTGTGGGGTCGTGGGGGGAGAGTGATTGCTGTGGGGGGAGAGATCGCTGTGGGGGGGGTGGAGAGTGATTGCTGTGGGGGGGTGGGGGGAGAGATCGCTGTGGGGGGGGGTGGAGAGTGATTGCTGTGGGGGGGTGGGGGGAGAGATCGCTGTGGGGGGGTGGGGGGAGAGATTGTTGTGCGGAGGGGGGGGGAAGAGAGATCGCTGTGGGGGAGGGGTCGGGGAGAGGTCGCTGTGGGGTGGGGGAGAGATTGCTGTGGTGGGGTGGGGGGAGAGAGATTGCTGTGGGGGGGGAGGGAGATCGCTGTGGCGGGGGGGAAGAGATCGCTGTGGGGGGGGAGAGATCGCTGTGGGGGGGAAGAGATCGCTGTGGGGGGGAAAGATTGCTGTGGGGGGGAAGAGATCACTGTGGGGGGGGAGAGAGATTGCTGTGGGGGGGGGAAGAGATCGCAGTGGGGGGGTGGGGGGGAGAGATCGCTGTGGGGGGGGGAGAGAGATCGCTGTGGGGGGGGGAAGAGATCGCTGTGGGGGGGTGGGGGGAGAGATCGCTGTGGAGGGGAAGAGATCGTTGTGGGGGAGGGAAAGATTGCTGTGGGGGGGGTCAGAGTTCACTGTGGAGGGAGGGGAGAGATCACTGTGGTGGGGAGAAGAGATCGCGGTGGGGGGTGAGAAAGACTGGGGTATGGGAGAGACTGGGGTGTGGGAGAGAGAGAGAGAGAGAGAGAGAGAGACTGGGCGGGGTGGTGAGAGAGACTGGTGGGTGAGACTGGGGGGGTGCGGGTGAGACAGACTAATAAAATTTTTATTATAGTTCATTAATAAAGGAGTAAATAAGGCTTTATTAGACCATTTATATTATTGCTGAACACTAGAAAATACTACAGTCCATTTCAAAATACATCAATCTGTGGAGAACTATAATGATCTGTGTAATATCAAACAAATCTGTTAGCTCTGTGTACATACCGCCCACTTAAGATCCACTTAAAAGCACCTTCTCTAAGACAGTATGTAGTTCCGGCAGTATGTCGGTGGTATGGCAGAATTTTGCACTTTTGGGCGGTATGTCGGTGGTATGCATGGATGGGTGGTGTGTCACTGATGAATTTTCCGCCGGGCGGTATGTCGATGTTTTTTCACCAAAATTGCATTTTTGGGCGGTAAGTGGGCATTAAGCAGGTGGTAGTGGGCGCTATGTCGATGAATTTCGGCCTCATACCCCTGGTTTCCACTTTGAGATACTGAGTCAGAAAGCACTCTTACGTTGAATTTTTCAGCACAGAAACTGGCGATTTGGCCCAATGGGTCTTTGCCAGTGTAATTTGTATAATAACACATTATTAACTTAATTTTGAAATAACTTTTCCAACAGCATCAACCACAATATCTGTTGGAAGCATAGGGCAATAATCCACATAAATACTTTCAATTCTTCATTACCTGGTCCTATGACCTCTACAGACACAACCTGTACTTAAAATATACTGCAAGTCATTCATGTACAATTGTGAAACTTCGCTGGTATTATTTTCCTATGTTATAAGCTTTTGATAGTTTACTCACAAAGGTTAAGAGACGAGTTAATGATATCGATCCCTTGCTATAATCTCCTCTGCTGTAGAGCACAGATAGTGACAGACTTGGCATCTTCCTGCAGGTAAAACTTTGAACTGACTACCTTCTTGGATGGAAGTACATCACAAGGAGAGGAAGCTCAAAGGCTTACTGCACCTCATCGACCAAACATTCCATTTTATCTCATCTGTCAGATCCCATACTATTCAACATAACCCAATCCTGCATGTCCAAAATGGCTGTATCCAGACTGGTCTTATTTTTCAAGATTAGTGAGCCCAGTTCTGGGTGTTTGCCTCCATAGATCTAATCATACCCTCGCTCTCATTGATAAACTTTCAGTTGGGGTTTCCTGCATCCCTTCTGCATCCCACAGGAATTTGTTTCTCTCTTCCATATGACCCAGATAAAGTTCAGTCAATACTATGAGAGATGACCTTTCTCAGGATTCCCACGTCTATATATCTATTCTTTGTTATATCTATTCTGTATCATATAGAAAACTTTGGGTCATGGTAAATGGATACACTTTTGTAAAAGTTACTGAAGTTCAAAGTGAAGTTAATGCAGAGGATTTTTTCCCTCTAATTAGCCATGGGTTTTTAGCTGGCATTCTGCCTCAAACATGAGGTCAATGGCTGCTGGTGGGTAAGGAGTGTCTCATCATGATATAGACTCATAGAAATTTACAGCACGGAAGGAGGCCATTTTGGTCAATCGTGTCCGCGCCGGTCGGCAAAGAGCTATCCAGCCTAATCCCACTTTCCAGCTCTTGGTCCGTAGCCCTGTAGGTTACAGCACTTCAAGTGCACATCCATGTACTCTTTAAATGTGGTGAGGATTTCTGCCTCTACTATCCTTTCAGGCAGTGAGTTCCAGACCCCCACCCCACCATCTGGATGAAGAAATTTCCCCTCAAATCCCCTCTAAACCTTTGACCAATTACTTTAGATCTATGCCCCCTGGTTGTTGACCCCTCTGCTAAGGGAAATAGGTCCATCCACTCTATCTAGGCCCCTCATAATTTTATACACCTCAATAAGGTCTCCCTTCAGTCTTTTCTGTTCCAAAGAAATCAAACCCAGCTCATCCAATCTTTCCTCACAGCTAAAATTCTCCAGTCCAGGCAACATCCTCATAAGTCTCCTCTGTACCCTCTCTAGTGCAATCACATCGATCCTGTAATGTGGTGATCAGAACTGCATGCAGTACTCTAGCTGTGGCCTAACTAATGTTTTATACAGTCAGGCATCACAAGCATGTGGGACAGGCTTGATGGCTTTTTCCTGTCCTTCATTTTCATGTTTGTATCTCAGGGACTTGGCAATCACATCCTGACTACATTACAGCAAGTGGCAAATAAATTAAGAAAACAAGAAAAGGCTATTCAGCTCCATCGAGGCTGCTCCTTGTGCAGTATACCCAGTCTTGGGCATCTAATCTACCTAAGAGAGAGTTTACTTAAGTACTTCCAAAGTACCAAACGTTACTGTGCAAAAACCACATTATTCATTCAGCCACACATCAACACCACTTAACCCTGGTTTATGTCCCGTAGAGTAAGATCCTTCTCCTATACCCTTGGGTACATGCACACTTCATCGTCTTCTCGTCACACCATCAGGTTGTAGGCATTCTTAGTTCCTGCAACACATTGACAGAAATCAAAAGCTCCGCAAGATAACAGCATCAGCTATGGCACAAATTAACTGATGCATTTGACAGTGATTTACATAAGGACTCTGTCATGTATGTAACCTTCATGTAACTGTAACCTTCATGTAACAACACTGCATACTGTATACACCTAAGAAATGCACACCTTGACCACAGGTGGTGAACTTGTGGGAGACACTCCTCACCTGGTCATCCAGGTGTATAAAGGGAGGTCCCACGCAGGATCATCACTTCTTGGTCCTGTGAATAAGATTTCAGGTCACAGAGTGACCTTGCCTGCAGAATGTGCCTCGTGTGAATTTATAGTAGTGTGCAAGGACAGTACGTTTGGCGACGAGAAACGGGAATCAACAACTCACGAGAATGGCCACCGGTAGCACAGAGGAACGGTACTGTGTTGGTGAGGACTGGGACGGTTTCGTTGAGAGGCTCCAGCAGAGCTTTGTCACGAAGGACTGGCTGGGATGCAGCGGCTGACAAGCGAAGGGTGCATCTACTGACCAGTTGTGGACCTAAGACGTACGCGCTGATGAAAGACCTGCTCGTACCCGAGAAGCCGGTGGACAAAACCTTTGAAGAGCTCAGCAATCTGATCAGTGAGCACCTCAAGCCGGCGAGCAGTATACACATGGCCCGACACCGATTCTATACACACCAACATCGGGAAGGACAGAACATACTGGACTTTGTTGCGGACCTTCGCTACTTGGCCAGCCTCTGTAAGTTCACAGATGCCTGCAGGGGGGAGATGTTACAGGATTTCTTCATTGAGGGCATTGGTCATGTCGGGATTCTCAGAAAGCTAATTGAAACCAAGGACTTGACCTTGGAAGCAGCGGCGTTGATGGCTCAGACCTTCATGGCGGGGGAGGAGGAAACCAAGATAATATACGCGCGCAACTCTGCTTCCAACATGGCGATGGATCAGGGAGTTAACATGGTAAACGCGACTTAGAACCCCGCAGGCAGGCAAGGGGAATTCGACACCAACCAGGCAGTAACAGACTCTAGAGTGGGTCCTCAACAGAGACAATGGCAGGTTGAACAGACATTTACACCATCTCAGTGGACAATACATCCTGGGATGGGGCCATTGACACCCACTAACAGAGTGCTCAAGAGTAATCAAAGAGACAATCAGAGAGGAATGCCTGGTAACAGCTCTTTTGTTTATAACAATTTCAGCTCATGCTGGAGGTGCGGGGGCAGACATGCTGCAAAAACCTGTAGGTTTCAACAATTTATCTGTAGAATTTGTAACTTCAGTGGACATTTAGCCAGAATGTGCAGGAAGCCCGCAGCGAGGCTAATTTACGAGGCAGGTGAACCAGAAGAGGGGTCTGCAAGGCAGGTTAATGCTTGGGACAAAGCAATGGACGCTGAAATTCAATGGGTTCATGTGGCATACATCCACAGCTCATATACCAAAACGCCACCTATGATAATGAAAGTCCTATTAAACGGCATCCCGGTACATAGAAACATAGAAACATAGAAAATAGATGCAGGAGTAGGCCATTCGGCCCTTCGAGCCTGCACCACCATGCAATAAGATCATGGCTGATTCTTCCTTCAGTACCCCTTTCCTGCTTTCTCTCTATACCCCTTGATCCCTTCAGCCGTAAGGGCCATATCTAACTCCCTCTTGAATATATCCAATGAACTGACATCAACAACTCTCTGCGGCAGGGAATTCCACAGGTTAACAACTCTGAGTGAAGAAGTTTCTCCTCATCTCAGTCCTAAATGGCCTGCTCCTTATCCCAAGACAGTATCCCCTGGTTCTGGACTTCCCCACATCGGGATCTTTCTTCCTGCATCTAGCCTGTCCAGTCCCATCAGAATCTTATATGTTTCTATGAGATCCCCTCTCATCCTTCTAAACTCCAGTGTATAAAGGCCCAGTTGATCCAGTCTCTCCTCATATGTCAGTCCAGGTATCCCTGGAATCAGTTTGGTGAACCTTCGCTGCACTCCTTCAATAGCAAGAACATCCTTCCTCAGATTAGGAGACCAAAACTGAACACAATATTCCAGGTGGGGCCTCACCAAGGCCCTGTACAACTGCAGTAAGACCTTCCTGCTCCTATACTCAAATCCCCTTGCTATGAAGGCCAACATACCATTTGCCTTCTTCACCACCTGCTGTACCTGCATGCCAGCTTTCAAGGACTGATGAACCATGACACCCAGGTCCCGCTGCACCTCCCCTTTTCCAAATCTGCCGCCATTCAGATAATATTCTGGCATCGTGTTTTTGTCCCCAAAGTGGATAACCTCACATTTATCCACATTATACTGCATCTGCCATGTATTTGCCCACTCGCCTAACCTGTCCAAATCACCCCGCAGCCTCTTAGCGTCCTCCTCACAGCTCACATCGCCATCCAGTTTAGTGTCATCTGCAAAATTGGAGATATTACACTCAATTCCATCATCTCAATCATTAATATATATTGTAAAGAGCTGGCGTCCCAGCACCGAGCCCTGTGGCACCCCACTAGTCACTGCCTGCCATTCTGAAAAGAACCCCTTTTTCCCGATTCTCTGCTTCCTGTCTGCCAACCAGTTCTCTATCCACATCAGTACATTACCCCCAATACCATGTGCATTGATTTTGCAACCAATCTCTTGTGTGGGACCTTGTAAAAAGCCTTTTGAAAGTCCAAATACACCAAATCCACTGGTTCTCCCTTGTCCACTCGACTAGTTACATCCTCAAAAATTATAGAAGATTTGTCAAGCATGATTTCCCTTTCATAAATCCATGCTGACTTGGACCAATCCTATCACTGCTTTTCAAATGCGCTGTTATTTCATCCTTAATGATTGATTCCAACATTTTCCCCACTACTGATGTCAGGCTAACTGGTCTATAATTACCCGTTTTCTCTCTCTCTCCTTTTTTGAAAAGTGGTGTTACATTAGCTACCCTCCAGTCCATAGAAACTGATCCAGAGTCGATAGACTGTTGGAAAATGATCACCAATGCATCCACTATTTCTCGGGCCACTTCCTTAAGTACCCTGGGATGTAGACTATCAGGCCCTGGGGATTTATCGGCCTTCAATCCCGTCAATTTCCCTAACACAATTTCCCGCCGAATAAAGATATCCTTCAGTTCATCCTTCTCCCTACACCCTTGGCCCCCTAGTACATCCGGAAGGTTATTTGTGTCTTTCTTTGTGAAGACAGAACCAAAGTACATGTTCAAATGGTCTGCCATTTCTTTGTTCCCCATTATAAATTCACCCAAATCCGACTGCAAGGGACCTACGTTTGTCTTCACTAATCTTTTTCTCTTGAACTATCTATAGAAGCATGGAGCTGGACACAGGGGCCAGCCAGTCACTTATGAGTGTCCAACAATTCGATAAACTATGGCCACTCAGAGCAAGCAGACCCAAACTAGAATGCATTGACACGCAATTACGGACGTACACCAAAGAGATCATCCCAGTGCTAGTCAGTGCAATGTTGGTGGTCACACATAATGGATCAGAGAACCGGCTGCCACTCTGGATTGTCCCGGGAAATGGTCCCGCGCTTTTGGGGAGGAGCTGGCTCGCCGAGATGAACTGGAAATGGGGGGATGTGCACGCCATTTCATCTGTGAAGCGAAGTTCATGCTCACAGGTCCTACAGAAATTTGAGTCACTATTTCAACCTGGTGTTGGGACTTTCAAAGGTACCAAAGTAGTGATACGCATCACCCCGGACGCCAGACCAGTGCACCACAAAGCCAGAGCTGTGCCATATGTGATGCGGGAGAAAATTGAGAGTGAGTTAGACAGGTTGCTAAGAGAGGGCATAATTTCGCCCGCTGAATTCAGCGACTGGGCAAGCCCCATCGTCCCTGTCCTAAAAACGGATGGCTCGGTCAGGATCTGTGGTGACTACAAGACCACTATCAACCGAGTGTCACTCCAAGATCAATACCTGTTTCCGAGATCGGAGGATCTTTTTGCCACGCTGGCAGGCGGCAAGCTGTTCACCAAGTTGGACCTCACTTCGGCCTACATGACCCAGAAACTGGGCGAAGAATCCAAGCTACTGACCACCATCACCATGCAAAAGGGGCTATTTGTCTACAACAGGTGTCCATTTGGCATTCGATCAGTGGCCACTATCTTTCAAAGGAACATGGAAAGCCTGCTCAAATCCATCCCTGGAACAATCGTATTTCAGGACGACATCCTTATCACGGGTCGAGACACCGAGGAACACCCCCACAACCTGGAGGAGATGCTACGCCGACTGGACCGGGTAGGCCTGCGACTAAAGAAGTCCAAGTGTGTGTTTTTGGCCCCAGAGGTCGAGTTTTTGGGCAGGAGAGTTGCCACAGACGGGATCCGGCCGACCGAATCCAAAACGGAGTGCACCCAGGCCCGGCAACACATCAGAGTTGCGTTCATTTCTGGGACTCTTGAACTATTTCAGGAACTTTCTACTGAACTTAAGCACATTGTTGGAGCCGCTACACGTGCGCCTGCATAAGGGTTGCGATTGGTTTTAGGGGGACTGTCAGGAACGGGCTTTCAATCGGTCGTGAAACCTGCTTTGTTCTAATAAGCTGTTGACCCTGTACAACCCCTGTAAGAAATTGGTTTTGACATGTGATGCATCATCCTATGGGGTTGAGTGCGTGTTGCAGCAGAGTAATGATGAGGACCAACTCCAACCTGTGGCTTATGTCTCCAGGTTGCTCTCCCAAGCAGAACGGGGATATGGGATGGTTGAAAAGGAAGCACTCGCATGTGTCTACGGGGTGAAAAAGATGCACCAGTACCTTTTTGGCAGAAGGTTCGAGTTAGAAACAGACCACAAGCCATTAACATCCCTGTTGTCAGACAGCAAAGCTGTCAATACCAATGCGTTAGCTCGCATACAGCGATGGGCTCTCACGCTGGCTGCGTATGACTACGCCATACGGCACCGGCCAGGCACCGAAAATTGCGCTGACGCGCTCAGCAGGCTTCCACTGGCCACCACAGAGGGGGCAGCGGAGCAAAGCGCTGAGATGGTCATGGCTGTTGATGTCTTTGACAGCGCAGGCTCCCCCATCACAGCCCGCCAGATCAAAACCTGGACCAACAGAGATCCTCTCCTATCCTTGATTAAGAAATGTGTCCTGACTGGGGATTAGGCGCCCGCACACGGAGCATGCCCCGAGGAGGTCAGACCGTTTCACAGATGGATGGATGAGCTCTCCATCCAAGCCGACTGCCTACTATGGGGCAGCCGGGTAGTCATGCCCCACAAGGGAAGGGAAGCATTCATCAGAGAACTCCACAGCGAGCACCTCGGCATCGTGCTAATGAAGGTCATTGCCCAGTCACATGTACGCCCTATTAAACATGAGCCCACACTCATGATAAGGGTTTCCTCGTGAGGCTTTTAAGCAACATAATAAATGTAAACACTAATTGCTCATGTCTAGTCAAAATAAACCATTTCAGTAGGTGGCAATATTTTAAAACACCCTGTACAATGCTTTCTGATAGAGTCCTTTTTAAGATAAGTATCTCAGGAGGATATATTTTGGGAGTGGGACGAGCTGGAGTGCTCTTGCGGAGAGCTGGCATCGGCTCGACGGGCCGGATGGCCTTCTTCCGTGTTAATAAGAACATAAGAACATAAGAAATAGGAGCAGGAGTAGGCCATACGGCCCCTCAAGCCTGCTCCGCCATTCAATACGATCATGGCTGATCTGATCATGGATTCAGCTCCACTTCCCTGCCCGCTTCCCATAACCCCTTATCCCCTTATCGTTTAAGAAACTGTCTATTTCTGTTTTAAATTTATTCAATGTCCCAGCTTCCACAGCTCTCTGAGGCAGCGTATTCCACAGATTTACAACACTCTGAGAGAAGAAATTTCTCCTCATCTCTGTTTTAAATGGGTGACCCCTTATCCTAAGATCATGCCCTCTAGTTCCTGTCTCCCCTATCAGTGGAAACATCCTCTCTGCATCCACCTTATCAAGCCCCGTCATAATCTTATACGTTTCGATAAGATCACCTCTCATTTTTCTGAATTCCAATGAGTAGAGGCCCAACCTACTCAACCTTTCCTTATAAGCCAAACCCCTCATCCCCGGAATCAACCTAGTGAACCTTCTCTGAACTGCCTCCAAAGCAAGTATATCCTTTCGTAAATATGGAAACCAAAACTGCATGCAGTATTCCAGGTGTGGCCTCACCAATACCTTGTATGGCTGTAGCAAGACTTCCCTGCTTTTATACTCCAGCCCCTTTGCAATAAAGGCCAAGATACTATTGGCCTTCCTGACCACTTGCTGTACCTGCAGACTATCCTTTTGTGTTTCATGCTCAAGTACCCCCAGGTCCCGCTGTACTGCAGCACTTTTCAATTTTTTCCCATTTAAATAATAACTTGATCTTTGATTTTTTCTGCCAAAGTGCATGATCTCACACTTTCCAACATTATACTCCATCTGCCAAATTTTTGCCCACTCACTTAGCCTGTCTATGTCCTTTTGCAGATTTTTTGTGTCCTCCTCACACATTGCTTTTCCTCCCATCTTTGTATCGTCAGCAAACCTGGCTACATTACACTCAGTCCCTTCTTCCAAGTCATTAATATTGATTGCAAATAGTTGGGGTCCCAGCACTGATCCCTGTGGCACCCCCACTAGTTACTGGTTGCCAACCAGAGAATGAACCATTTATCCCGACTCTCTGTTTTCTGTTAGTTCGCCAATCCTCTATCCATGTTCATATATTACCCCAACCCCGTGAACTTTTATCTTGTGCAGTAACCTTTTATGTGGTACCTTATCGAATGCCTCTGGAAGTCCAAATACCCTACATCCACTGGTTCTCCTTTATCCACCCTGCTGTAACCATTCTATGATTCTATGATAAATACAAATAAAATGCTTATTAAAAACAAAGGCACTATGCAGTGAAATTGTGACCATTGCTGTTAATCGTCTTTGTAAATAAATTGGATGAGAACTTTAATGAAACCATTCACAAGTTTGCAGAAATAAGAACATAAGAAATAGGAGCAGGAGCAGGCCATTCGGCCCCTTGAGCCTGCTCCATCATTCAATAAGATCATTGCTGATCTTCAACCTCAACTCAACAAATAAATTTCTCAGTCCTAAATGGCCGACCCCTTATTCTGAAACTGTGACCCCTGGTTCCAGACACCCGAGTCAGGAGAAACATCCTCCCAGCATCTACCCTGTCATGCCCTGTAAGAATTTAGTAGGTTATTCAATGAAATCACCTCTCTCTTATCCTTCTAAACTCTACTCAATCTCTCCTCGGAGGACAATCCCCGCATCCCAGGAATCAATCTGGTGAACCTTAATTGCACCCCTTCAATGGCAAGTATATCCTTCCTTAGGTAAGGAGATGAAAACTGTACACAATACTCCAGGTGTGGTCTCACCAGGGCCCTATATAATTGCAGTAAGACATTTTTACTCTTATACTCAAATCCTCTTGTAATAAAGGCCAACATTCCATTTGCTTTTCTAATTGCTTGCTGTACCTGCATTTATAGGCTACAGGCTGAGTTAGATAAATTCAATGGGGCTGATTTTCAGCAAGGCCTCCACCCGCCCAAGTGCTGCCCAAAGTGCCTCCGATGGCCGCTCAGGTACCGGACGGTACTTTGGACGGGGTATCCATGAAGAAGGTCCCTCGAAGGTCGGTGGGCAGCAAATGGACAACGTACGCCGCTAATCTGGGCGGCAGCGGGCGGGAGGTCGCATTCTCGGTGGCAGAGGCGTTTGCCACCCAAGTGCCGCCGAGGATGGAGTCGGGCCCACGGAGGATCGAAGACCTGAAAAAAAAAATCACCAATAAAAAATATAAAAACCATCCGAAGACCTTCAGGGGAGGTCAATTGAGCCACTCGGCCATCCGCTGATGTCAGCGGGCGGTTCCTGGCAGCTCTCCACTCCCGCCCGCTCCAGGCCACCCCGAAAGTGGCACTGGACGGATCTGCAGGAGGAATGTCGGCGGCAGTGGGCGACAGTCGGCAGCAGCGAATGGTGGGCTGATCAATATCGGCCCCAATGTATGTATGTGATGTGTTATGAATTTGGGTGCGGAAAACTCCAGATATACAATGCATGGGCACGCACTAAAGGTTATCGAGCAGGAAAGGAATCTAGAGATCATAGTGGATAAAGCACTGAGGCTCCAAAAAGTAGACTGTACAAGGGCTTGGTACAGTATTATGTCCAATTTAACTCCAACATATGGCTAAGGATATTTGAGGCCCAAGAAAAAATACAGAGGCTCTTAATTACCAGGATAGGCTCGATGTGTTTGGGTTGTTTTCATGGGAGGAACACAGGCTAAGACGGGATATGATTGATGTTTTTAAAATGGTGAGATTAGATTCTATCCAGTTGTAAAGTTTGCGATTGATAGAGCTGGGAGAATTATGGAAGATATGTACAAATACATAAGCAACGAGTTAATGTTGATGTTTGGAAGCATGGGGTAGATTTTCCCCTGCCCTGCGCCTGAGGAATTTGTGTTACCCCAGTACCTGATTAGGATCCTTCCAACCCCATTTCATATTCAAAACCTATCACTTACGTACCTGCCTTCTAACTTTGAGTTGACAAGATGAGGAAGGCCATTTGGCCTATTTTAACTCATGCCTCCAGAATAACCCTTCACTTCCCCATTACAATATTTAATTGTTTCTTAAATGCATCCAGGGTTTTCACCCCCATCGTCCAGCCCAGAAATCCATTCCAAGTGACTACTATTTGTGTGAAGCTGAACTTCCTGATATCAGTCCTATAGTTACCATTTACTAATTTAAACCTGTGTCCCCTTGTCCTATTAGCACTGTTTATTTTAAAATACTATTCTGGATTAACTGGAGGGAAAGCCATAGAAATATAGAAACATAACATAGAAAATAGGTGCAGGAGTAGGGCATTCGGCCCTTCGAGCCTGCACCACCATTCAATAAGATCATGGCTGATCATGCAACTTCAATACCATTCCTGCTTTCTCTCCATACCCCTTGATCCCTTTAGTCGTAAGGCCCACATTTAACTCCATTTTGAATATATCTAACGAACTGGTCTCAGCAACTTTCTGTGGTAGAGAATTCCACAGGTTCACAATTCTCTGAATGAAGAAGTTTTTCCTCATCTCGGTCCTAAATGGCTTACCCATTATCCTTAGACTGTGACCCCTGGTTCTGGACTTCCCCAACATCGGGAACATTCTTCCTGCATCTAACCTGTCCAATCCCGTCAGAATTTTATATGTTTCTATGAGATCCCCTCTCATCCTTCTAAACTTCAGTGAATACAGGCCCAGTCGATCCAGTCTCTCCTCATATGTCAGTCCAGCCATCCCAGGAATCAGTCTGATGAACCTTTGCTGCACTTCCTCAATAGCAAGAACATCCTTCTTCAGATTAGGAGACCAAAACTGTACACAATACTCAAGTTGTGGCCTCACCAAGGCCCTGTACAACTGCAGTAAGACCTCCCTGCTCCTGTACCCAATTCCTCTCACTATGGAGGCCAACATGCCATTTGCCTTCTTTACTGCCTGCTGTACCTGCATGCCAACTTTCAATGACTGATGTACCATGACATCCAGGTCTCGTTGCACCTCCCCTTTTCCTAATCTGTCACCATTCAGATAATATTCTGCCTTCCTGTTTTTGCCAGCAAAGTGGATAACCTCACATTTATCCACATTATACTGCATTTGCCATGCATTTGTCCACTCACTAGCCCTGTCCAAGTCACCCTGTAGCCTCTTAGTGTCCTCCTCACAGCTCACACTGCCACTCAGCTTAGTGTCATCTGCAAACTTGGAGATATTACATTCAATTCCTTCATCTAAATCATTAATGTTAATTGTAAATAGCTGGGGTCCCAGCACTGAACCTTGCGGTACCCCATTAGTCGCTGCTTGCCATTCTGAAAAGGACCCGTTTATTCCTACTCTTTGCTTCCTGTCTGCCAACCAGTTCTCTATCCACGTCAGTATATTATGTGGAGGAAGTGGTCATCTAACTGAGAATAAAAAAGCGAGACAATTGTAAGGAGGTTAGGGGAGACCCAGCAGCTAAATCACCCTGCAACTGAACTTAGATCAGACTTGATTTTAGAAACTGAAATCGCAAGACTATCGTATGATGAAAACATATGTGGGGAAGCTGGATGTAAACAGGGCATTTTAATATTTTACATATATATATTTATTTCCACGAGAGGAATATATTGCCTGTTTACCTGAAGAAAAGTCTCCATTTGCCTGTGATACATTGTGCTGTGTTGTATCAGCAAGCGGTGATGATGCGTGGTAAAGCACTGTAAGAACTGTGCTTTGATAGCGAGCTTTCTCTATTGTGTAAATTGTTTATAATATTTTACTTCATCTTCAGCTCCAGTGCCTCAAAAGATGTAAACTGCTTATTCCATAGCAGGCAGGTATCATTTATCACTTTAGTTATAAATATGATGGAAGAAGCTCTATAAAGGGAACATTACTGGGAGGGATTGGGACTTGGAAGGCAAATGTTTCAATTGTTTTTAATAACGTGCCACAAAATGGTCTATTAAATTCATCCTTGGTGTTTAAACATAAGGAAGCAGGGAGCAGAACAGGACTTACAGTTCATCAAACCCACTCCTAACAGACCATATACAATCTGCACTGTTTGATCTTCTGAGTGATGTGATTTTCGGCAGGTCACTATTACAGGAAAAGATCATTATGTGAAGTGTTTTCCTGACCCGGGTGGTAAATGAAAAACAAGAAAAGTATAGGCAGGGTCTTAAAGCCCATGGGCTAGAACCCTCACTTTTTTTGCATGTTTAATGCTCACTTAATGCCCATTTTACCGCTGAAATGATGTATAACGCCCATATTGTGGCCATTTTGGCACAAAATGGAAACTGACGGGCATTTTTAGGAAACTTATCGCTGAGCGTTACTTTCCCCATGTGCTTAACGCCGGGAAAAAATATTACTGGCCGCCCAATTCTTTTGGGTGGAATAATCAGAATGGGCGAAATCATCGGACAGCGTTACTTTCCACGCTGATTTAACGCCAAGATTCAATATTATCGGCCACAACACTTTTTTTTGTCGGAAAGAGCAAATTTACCGAAACTAGCGGGGATGAGATTGCCCAGCGTCACTTTCACCACCTCGCACACATATCGCCCACAATATCGCTCGCCCAAAAAACCACCCACAAAAAGTGGAACTGTTCTGAACGAACGCCAGCAGTGTGGCTGGCATTTGTAAAATCCCACTCTTACGCGAGGAGCTGATATCTGAACGATTTGCCTGAAAGAGCATTGATGTGAGTGACAACGCTGACACACTGCTGTGTCTGTGCAGCTCAGACATCAATGGTGCCCATCACCTTGGTGCCAGTTAAATTTTACGTTGCTTAATGTTAAGTTGTATGTAACCGTTTCACGTTAAGGAATCACCAGTGTGTAAAGGTGCAGCTATCTGAGACAATGCACAACAAGGTTATGTTCAATACCAACATTGGTCCGAAATCATAAGTATCACAGCCAATAACACCCAACCCCTGCCCACACCCCACATTTTCCACCATTGACATAAATCACATGTTCAACATGTCCAGCAACACAGAATACAAAGGCAAAGCAGGAGCATGGTCCCCAGCACCCATACATTGCAACAAATTGCATAGACCCAGATGGAGATATAACACAGCCATTACCTGCGCACATGCACCTCACTTTCCTTCCCCCCTCCCCTTCTTCTCCTCACCTCTACCCCTTCCCCTCCTCACTGCACGGGGCCTGGCCGAGGAGCTCCTCAGACAGTGCCTCATTGGGGGAGGATGAAGGCAGATGCGGTCGTTGCACGGGTACGGGAGCAGGGGAGTGCCGAGAGGGCAACATTCTCTGATGCAGAAGCCGGATCTTGGTCCTTGCTCTCATCTGTCATTTGCAGTGGTGGTGCGGAACCTAGGGGTGGTGTGCCACGCTCGGGGACCACTGGGGGACCTGTGGCAGCAGTGTTCCTGGCTATCCAGGGCCTCTGCCATCCATGGAATGTACTCGGTCATGGTGCCAAAGATAGAAACATAGAAACATAGAAAATAGGTGCAGGAGTAGGCCATTCGGCCCTTCTAGCCTGCACCGCCATTCAATGAGTTCATGGCTGAACATTCAACTTCAGTACCCCATTCCTGCTTTCTCGCCATAGCCGTTGATCCCCCTAGTAGTAAGGACCTCATCTAACTCCTTTTTGAATATATTTAGTGAATTGGCCTCAACAACTTTCTGTGGTAGAGAATTCCACAGGTTCACCACTCTCTGGGTGAAGAAGTTCCTCCGCATCTCGGTCCTAAATGGCTTACCCCTTATCCTTAGATGGTAGCCAGCTGTCGGGATATGCCCCCCAATGCTTCGATGAGCTGGTCACCAATGTCTACCGTCCTCCTGGACAACTGTACCATCTCTCCGCTCTCATGTGGTGCTCGTGGAACAGACCTGCCCCATCCACGAGGCCTCCGTGGGGACGGCGCCATCCTGGGGACAAATGGGGTGCCCTGTGGTGAGGTGCTTGGGCCCGGTACCTCCAGAGTGGACGCGGGAATGACCGGAGGACCACTAGATGGCCTTGGGGTGGAATGGCTTCTGGAGCGTGGCGATGCAGGTTCCTCAAAGTCCGCGCTTTCATCCGTGGAGAATAGACCCAGCGGATTGACGGGCGAGAATCGGAACTCCTCAGCACCAGATGTAGTAGGATCGTCCGCCAACTCCTGCCCGGCGCCCCCACCTTCTGGCCTCTGTGGTCTTGCCTTGGGACGCGCTGCTGGCTGAGCTGCAAAACACAAATGAGGTTATTAGAGGAGAAGGGGGTGCTCGGGTGACAAGGTGAGTCCAGTGCTACACACAGCATATGCACGACAAAAGCACCACTGCTCTCAAAATCATTACACACATCACATTTCATGACCATCAACACATTTGCATTCCAATAATTTTCAATCGGACATCGTTATTTCTATGACAATTTTAGAAATCATCTATCATATATGATTGTTCGGATATGAGTGTGTGTGGCATCTATTGATTTTATATCACGCAATGGTGTAAGCTTTACTCACGTGGCATCACTTCAGGGTCTGCAGATGTGTCCATGGCTTCCCCACGAGTGCAAACACCCGCTCCTCCATCTCAGTGTTGTCACTGGGGACTGGTGGCCCCCTAACCATTCGCCTCTGCACGGTCCTCATCGTTGATGGCTTCTTCTGTAAAAGGTAACAGGACGACATGGCATGAGATCATTGCGTGATATCATTGCTAGATACTGTCACAGAGACTGATACAACACATAACCAACAGATGTAATCATGCTTATTATGATAATTATCATTCTTTACCTAAAGACACCCTGACCGCAGGCTTTGAGTAAAACATTCCCGGTAAAAGTGAAAGACCTCACATCTGCTGATAGTCACTCATGACTGTTAGAAATCAAATTATATAAATACATAAGTACATGTAAATAAATGTAATACTCTTGCGGATCCCACAAGGTCGTTCCATCATTTGCGGCATTGGTTGCCTTCACGATCCTCGTTGGTTGCCGACTATCTTAGTCCATATCTTCTGGTAGGCCTTTGGGCTGGGCTTCCCACACCCTCCCTGTGTCAAATCACCCCAGCGCAACGCGACCTCCTGCAGGAGGGAGGCATTTGCCTCGGTCCGAGAACCTTCCCGCTCTTTTGCGCCCTCCAATGTGCTCCTCTCCCAGCTTACTGCTCTTGCCAGCGTCAGTCTCCACAGCGTGCTGAGTCACCTCCTCCTCTCTCTCTCCATTATAGGCCAAATTCAGTCAAACATGTGGCTGGTAACAGCTACTTTTTGTTTGCCTACTTGCTGTGAAGCTCTAAAGTCTCCTTCCTTCCTCCAAAATCAGCACACATACCCAGCCACACCTTCAGTCCATCTGAGCTCCCTCTCTCTCTGTCTCCTCTTCTGCGCATGTTATGATGACCCTTGACCTCCAGAATCGTGGGAATCGAGCATTGCCATGCCATCGCTTAGGACGGCCACACTTTACGGCAGAAGATCAAAAATCTTTAACGCTACCGTCAATTTGATATTGCTCGCGGTAACGCCCATTTTCAAAAGTGGAAACTAGTTGGTTCGAGAATGGGCGAGAAGCTGGCGATCTGAAAACCCTTTTTTAATGCCCACGCCAGAAACCACAAAAGTGCAGGTTCTAACCCATTGTCTGCTACAAGTGGATCAAAATTCAGTGGCAAGGGAATGTAGATTGTGAAGCACATTATCATGCGGTCCAGGCATGATTATGTCTTAAGGAAGGTGGAACAGTGGCAATTATTCAGATTAGAAAATATGGAGCACATTTAAAGCGGGAAATCCAACCGTAAACTTGCCGTCCCTGATGAGGAGGGAAGGGGACAGAGTTGTAGCAATAGACAAGAGCATAACAGGACACAGAGAGCTGGAGAAAGAGGCCAGCCTGCCCATAATCACCACAGACAACCCTGCCCGTCTGCCCACCAGCAATTAGCCAGCAGCCAGATTTTTAATATTTTTTTTTCCAGCTATTAAACTTCATATTTAGATTGGAGGAGAGTATTTGACCAAGGCTACTGGCCCCTTAACCTTTGCCATTTGCCATCTTCTGATAAGATTCAAACTGAACAAAGATGCTGTCACCGAGGTTGTGCCAATTGGTTTCATGTGATCAATTTGTCTGTTGCATTTTTTAATATGTTACATAGATGAGACATTTAGCAGCCAGCAGAAGATTGTTTGATATGGTGCCTGACCACCTCCAGATCCGTATATTCAACGCCTCCATGCCAATGAACTGCACCATTGTATGGGGCATTAACGCTCTCTGTGCTCAACCACCTGTTGCTTTCCAACCCTTGATGGTCCATGCTAGTTTGGTTGTAAGACAGAGAGCAGAGGTAAAGATTAGCAAGGTTACTTATACATATGGCATGATCATCAGTCATGTGTATATGTGACTACTCTTGTATGCCTCGGTGAAGGTATTGACGATGGCTTGGAGTTCGGCCTCCGAGTGTTGTTTGCGTACTGTAATTCAACGACGGAGGATAGAAACATAGAAACATAGAAAATAGGTGCAGGAGTAGGCCATTCGGCCCTTCTAGCCTGCACCGCCATTCAATAAGTTCATGGCTGAACATTCAACTTCAGTACCCCATTCCTGCTTTCTCGCCATAGCCGTTGATCCCCCTAGTAGTAAGGACCTCATCTAACTCCTTTTTGAATATATTTAGTGAATTGGCCTCAACAACTTTCTGTGGTAGAGAATTCCACAGGTTCACTACTCTCTGGGTGAAGAAGTTCCTCCGCATCTCGGTCCTAAATGGCTTACCCCTTATCCTTAGACTGTGACCTCTGGTTCTGGACTTCCCCAACATTGGGAACATTCTTCCTGCATCTAACCTGTCTAACCCCGTCAAAATTTTAAATGTTTCTATGAGGTCCCCTCTCATTCTTCTGAACTCCAGTGAATACAAGCCCAGTTGATCCAGTCTTTCTTGATAGGTCAGTCCCGCCATCCCGGGAATCAGTCTGGTGCACCTTCGCTGCACTCCCTCAATAGCAAGAATGTCCTTCCTCAGGTTAGGAGACCAAAACTGTACACAATACTCCAGGTGTGGCCTCACCAAGGCCCTGTACAACTGTAGCAACACCTCCCTGCCCCTGTACTCAAATCCCCTTGCTATGAAGGCCAACATGCCATTTGCTTTCTTAACCGCCTGCTGTACCTGCATGCCAACCTTCAATGACTGATGTACCATGACACCCAGGTCTCTTTGCACCTCCCCTTTTCCTAATCTGTCACCATTCAGATAATAGTCTGTCTCTCTGTTTTTACCACCAAAGTGGATAACCTCACATTTATCCACATTATACTTCATCTGCCATGCATTTGCCCACTCACCTAACCTATCCAAGTCGCTCTGCAGCCTCACAGCATCCTCCTCGCAGCTCACACTGCCACCCAACTTAGTGTCATCCGCAAATTTGGAGATACTACATTTAATCCCCTCATCTAAATCATTAATGTACAGTGTAAACAGCTGGGGCCCCAGCACAGAACCTTGCGGTACCCCACTAGTCACTGCCTGCCATTCTGAAAAGTACCCATTTACTCCTACTCTTTGCTTCCTGTCTGACAACCAGTTCTCAATCCATGTCAGTACACTACCCCCAATCCCATGTGCTCTAACTTTGCACATCAATCTCTTGTGTGGGACCTTGTCGAACGCCTTCTGAAAGTCCAAATATACCACATCAACTGGTTCTCCCTTATCCACTCTACTGGAAACATCCTCAAAAAATTCCAGAAGATTTGTCAAGCATGATTTCCCTTTCACAAATCCATGCTGACTTGGACCTATCATGTCACCTCTTTCCAAATGCACTGCTATGACATCCTTAATAATTGATTCCATCATTTTACCCACTACCGATATCAGGCTGACCGGTCTATAATTCCCTGTTTTCTCTCTCCCTCCTTTTTTAAAAAGTGGGGTTACATTGGCTACCCTCCACTCCATGGGAACTGATCCAGAGTCAATGGAACGTTGGAAAATGACTGTCAACGCATCCACTATTTCCAAGGCCACCTCCTTAAGTACTCTGGGATGCAGTCCATCAGGCCCTGGGGATTTATCGGCCTTCAATCCCATCAATTTCCCCAACACAATTTCCCGGCTAATAAGGATTTCCCTCAGTTCCTCCTCCTTACTAGACCCCCCGACCCCTTTTATAACCGGAAGGTTGTTCGTGTCCTCCTTCGTGAATACCGAACCAAAGTACTTGTTCAATTGGTCCGCCATTTCTTTGTTCCCCGTTATGACTTCCCCTGATTCTGACTGCAGGGGACCTACGTTTGTCTTTACTAACCTTTTTCTCTTTACATATCTATGGAAACTTTTGCAATCCGTCTTAATGTTCCCTGCAAGCTTCTTCTCATACTCCATTTTCCCTGCCCTAATCAAACCCTTTGTCCTCCTCTGCTGAGTTCTAAATTTCTCCCAGTCCCCAGGTTCGCTGCTATTTCTGGCCAATTTGTATGCCACTTCCTTGGCTTTAATACTATCCCTGATTTCCCTTGATAGCCACGGTTGAGCCACCTTCCCTTTTTTATTTTTATGCCAGACAGGGATGTACAATTGTTGTAGTTCATCCATGCGGTCTCTAAATGTCTGCCATTGCCCATCCACAGTCAACCCCTTAAGTATCATTCGCCAATCCATCCCAGCCAATTCACGCCTCATACCTTCAAAGTTAGCCTTCTTTAAGTTCTGGACCATGGTCTCTGAATTAACTGTTTCATTCTCCATCCCAATGCAGAATTCCACCATATTATGGTCACTCTTCCCCAAGGGGCCTCGCACAACGAGATTGCTAATTAATCCTCTCTCATTACATAACACCCAGTCTAAGATGGCCTCCCCCCAATTGGTTCCTCGACATATTGGTCTAAAAAACCATCCCTTATGCACTCCAGGAAATCCTCCTCCACCGTATTGCTTCCAGTTTGGTTAACCCAATCTATGTGCATATTAAAGTCACCCATTATAACTGCTGCACCTTTATTGCACGCACCCCTAATTTCATGTTTGATGCCCTCCCCAACATCACTACTACTGTTTGGAGGTCTGTACACAACTCCCACTAACATTTTTTGCCCTTTGGTGTTCTGCAGCTCTACCCATATAGATTCCACATCATCCAAGCTAATGTCCTTCCTAACTATTGCCTTAATCTCCTCCTTAACCAGCAATGCTACCCCACCTCCTTTTCCTTTTATTCTATCTTTCCTGAATGTTGAATACCCCTGGATGTTGTGTTCCCAGCCCTGATCATCCTGGAGCCACGTCTCCATAATCCCAATCACATCATATTTGTTAACATCTATTTGCACAGTTAATTCATCCACCTTATTGCGGATACTCCTTGCATTAAGACACAAAGCCTTTAGGCTTGTTTTTTTAACACCCTCTGTCCTTTTAGAATTTTGCTGTACAATGGCCCTTTTTGTTCTTTGCCTTGGGTTTCTCTGCCCTCCACTTTTCCTCATCTCCTTTCTGTCTTTTGTTTTTGCCTCCTTTTTGTTTCCCTCTATCTCCCTGCATTGGTTCCCATCCCCCTGCCATATTAGTTTAACTCCTCCACAACAGCACTAGCAAACACTCCCTCGAGGACATTGGTTCCGATTCTGCCCAGGTGCAGACCGTCCGGATTGTACTGGTCCCACCTCCCCCAGAACCGGTTCCAATGCCCCAGGAATTTGAATCCCTCCCTGCTGCACCATTGCTCAAGCCACGTATTCATCTGAGCTATCCTGCGATTCCTACTCTGACTAGCACGTGGCACTGGTAGCAATCCCGAGATTACTACTTTTGAGGTCCTACTTTTTAATTTAGCTCCTAGCTCCTTAAATTCATTTCGTAGGAACTCATTCCTTTTTTTACCTATGTCATTGGTACCAACGTGCACCACGACAACTGGCTGTTCTCCCTCCCTTTTTAGAATGTCCTGCACCCGCTCCGAGACATCCTTGACCCTTGCACCAGGGAGGCAACATACCATCCTGGAGTCTCGGTTGCGGCCGCAGAAATGCCTATCTATTCCCCTTACAATTGAATCCCCTATCACTATCGCTCGCCCACTCTTTTTCCTGCCCTCCTGTGCAACAGAGCCAGCCACGGTGCCATGAACTTGGCTGCTGCTGCCCTCTCCTGATGAGTCATCCCCCTCAACAGCACTCAAAGCAGTGTATCTGTTTTGCAGTGGGATGACCACAGGGGACCCCTGCACTACCTTCCTTGCACTACTCTTCCTGCTGGTCTTCCATTCCCTCGCTGGCTGTGGACCCTTCTCCTGCGGTAAGACCAACTCGCTACACGTGATACTCACGTCATTCTCAGCATCGTGGATGCTCCAGAGTGAATCCACCCTCAGCTCCAACTCCGCAACGCGGACCGTCAGGAGCCGGAGGTGGACACACTTCCCGCACATGTAGTCGTCAGTGTCACTGGTGTTGTCCCCGTGTTCCCACATGGTACAGGAGGAGCATATCACGTGACCGAGCTGTCCTGCCATGACTTAACCCTTAGATTCACTTAAATTGCCGACAACAATGTTAAAAGTTACTGACTAATAAAGAAAAAGAAAAACTACTCACCAATCAGCAGCCAATCACTTACCACGTTGGCTGTGACGTCACCTTTTGATTTCTTTCTACTTCTTTTTTGACTTCTCTCAGCTGGAGCTGCACAAGTACGCCTCTCTCGACTCCCGCCTCTCTCGACGCTCCCCGGACTGCTGAGCCTTTTATAGGCCGCTGCCTCTCTCGACTCCTGCCTCTCTCGACGCTCCCCGGACTGCTGAGCCTTTTATAGGCCGCTGCCTCTCTCGACTCCCGCCTGGGACTCTCGACTGGGGCAGCCTTGGATCTGGCCTGGAGGCAGCGGAGGTTGAACAGATTCCTGTTTGTCCTGTAATTTAGCTCCACTCCAGTGGGAGCTTGCTGAGGGTGAGATGAACCATTGCAGCAAGGAAGATTGAGAAGAGGATTGGTGCGATGACACAGCCTTGCTTGACCCTGGTCCACACATGTATTGGGTCAGTGGTGGATCCGTTGGTCAGGATTACGGCTTGTATGTCATCATAGAGCAGGCGGAGGAGAGTGCCAAACTTCTGAGGGCAGCCGAATGTGAGGAGGAATGGTGTAAGGCCTTGCATTTCGCAGTTCCATTGGACGGGCCACATCGTCCACATGCCTAACATGAGACTCCCAAAACAAGTGCTCTACTCGGAGCTTCAACATGGCAAGCGAGCAGAGGAAACGCTTCAAGGACACCCTCAAAGCCTCTTTGAAAAAGTGCAACATCGCCATCGACACCTGGGAATCCCAGCCCAACACTGCTCAAAGTGGAGGAAAAGCATCCGAGAAGGTGTTGAACACCTCGAGTCTCTCGCCAAGAGCAAGCTGAAGCCAAGCGTCAACAACGAAAGAAACGTGTGGCAACCCAGGCCCCCCACCCACCCGTTCCTTCAACCACCATTTGCCCCACCTGTGACAGAGACTGTATATCCCGCATTGGACTCTTCAGTCACCTGAGAACTCGTTTTTAGTGTGGTAGCAAGTCATCCTCGACTCCGAGGGACTGCCTAAGAAGAGAAGAAGATGTGACTACTCATTCCTTGCATTATAATAGTACTTTTTTTGTACAGCAAGGTGAATTTCTTTTGCAATGTTTGCAGATCATAGTTAATCACCAGTGTATCATATTTCTGATGCAGCAAAATTGATTCAAAAGTTGTGCAGATGCCACTTTACAGTTCAACAGCCAAATAAGCAATGTTCTCCCAATAATTTATGAAGCAATTTGTTCAGCAGCATATTAAAATTTAAATGGAAGAAAAGTTTCCTTCAGGAAGTTCAGGCATTCATAATTATAAATTCCATTCTCAAATAAATCACCCATGTCAATTCAGAGAGTAGAAGTTTTGGCACTTACTTTATTTTGGCTCTCTTATTGTGATTGCAAAAAGGTTGAAAAACCTGATCTCAGATTTTCAAGGTGCTGCAAACAAGGTTCACGCATTCCATGATCTCCTGCTCACCCTCTCCGTGATCTGCTCACACTCTCCGTGATCTGCTCGCACTCGCTGTGATCTGCTCACACTCACTGTGATCTGCTCACTTTCTCCATGATCTGCTCACACTCTCCATGATCTGCTCACTTTCTCCATGATCTGCTCACACTCTCTGTGATCTGCTCACTTTCTCCATGATCTGCTCACACTCTCTGTGATCTGCTCACACTCTCCATGATCTGCTCACACTCGCTTTGATCTGCTCACACTCTCCGTGATCTGCTCACACTCGCTTTGATCTGCTCACACTCTCCATGATCTGCTCACTCTCTCCATGATCTGCTCACACTCTCCATGATCTGCTCACTTTCTCCATGATCTGCTCACACTCTCCATGATCTGCTCACTTTCTCCATGATCTACTCACACTCTCTGTGATCTGCTCACACTCTCCATGATCTGCTCACTTTCTCCATGATCTGCTCACACTCTCCATGATCTGCTCACTTTCTCCATGATCTACTCACACTCTCTGTGATCTGCTCACACTCTCCATGATCTGCTCACACTCGCTTTGATCTGCTCACACTCTCCGTGATCTGCTCACCCTCTCCGTGATCTGCTCACACTCGCTTTGATCTGCTCACACTCTCCATGATCTGCTCACTCTCTCCATGATCTGCTCACACTCATTGATCTCCTGCTCACACTCTCCATAATCTCCGACTCACAGTATCCATGATAACCTGCCGTGTCTTTGAGCTTGATGTGTAAAATATGATGTGCTCTACCGGTGCTTAGCATGCTGCATTACGGTGCCTGTGACATGTACACTAAGGGGATACATTAAGTCCTCAAACTTTGTTCAAGTTCTCTCTTGTAGTATTGCTCAGGCATGAGACATTCTTCTGCTTGAGCTCCAATGGCCTATTAATGTAGAGGGCAGCATTCACTCTATTGGCTACATCCTGCCATGCACACTTCACAGTGGCTCTCACAGGAGAGTTCCCCACTGCCTTACATATGGCTACCCTCCTCCACTGCACCTTTTCCAGCAGAACATCCAACATGTCATCACCAAAGAGACAGTTCTGCCTACTTGCCCCTGAAGACCTTCCATTCCTTCCGGTTCACACATCCACCATAAACGCCAATGCTTAAACTGAGCAGCAGCCCTTTAACAGCTGCCGATCTTCCAGCAAAGTCACAGAGGGCAAGCAATGGAGCCACTGCAGAAATGACTGATGCAGGTATTTCTTTCTCTACAACTTAGGATGCAGCGTGAAAAGCACAATTCAGACTATGCAGTCTCTCCATCAGTGGCAATATAATAACATGTAAAAAATCTGCATCACATTGTTTGGAACCAGTTATGCTCATAAAACAATCATTTTAGTTGCCTAGTGCCAGGATTTACATCCACATATATTTTCTTATCGGAATGCTTATGCTCTCCATGATCTCCCGTACACTCTCTCTATGATCTGTCCAGTTTATTGATTCTGCTTTTGATTCAGGTAGATGGATCTCCATCCCAGGCATGGTAAAGTTATGTTATACAGTCCCTATACTGGAATCACAGTCGGTGAAAGGTTCGATCCAACTCTGCACTGTTGCTGTGCCCGAGGTCCACAGTCTTCTTTCCACTACAGCCGGACTTATGAAGAGACCGCTAATTGTGCCATTTAAAATGCAATTTAGGAAATACAACAGTATCAGAAAAGTCACTATTCAAGGTAAGCTGTGATTGGCCTTTCACTTCTGTTAACAGTACTGTTCATATGGAAAGCCCCTATTTTAAATTTGATGGATTACACTCTACGTAAAACAACGTGTTATCTTATAACCCACAAAATGAGAATTGTGACAATTGTTACACTGAGAGATCAACTAGAATTTAACGAAGCCCTTTCCCCTGCTTTACTTCCCTTTTGTGTCACTTTTATAATTTTATTGTACTTGTTCTTTTTTTAACAGGATCCTTCGACTTCTCCACTTTTTAATGTTTTACAGAGATTACATAACATATACAGGACAGAAACAGGCCATTCGGCCCAACCAGTCCATTTATGCTCCACTCGAGTCTCCTCGTGTCTTTCCTCATCTAAATCTATCAGCATTCCCCCACCATTCCCTTCTCCCTCGTATCCTTGTCTAGCCTCCCCTTAAATGTATCTATACTATTCACTTCATTTACTCCCGGTGGTAGCGAGTTCCACATTCTCACCACTCTCTGGGTAAAGAAGTTTCTTCTGAATTCCCCATTTGGTTTCTTGGTGTCGATCTTGTATTGATGGCCTTTAGTTATGCTCTTCCCACAAGTGGAAATATTCTCTCTGTATCTACTCTATAAAAACCTTTCATAATTTTAAAGCCCTCTATTAGGCCACCCCTCGGCCTTCTCTTTTAAAAAAAAAAAGAGATCCCCGCCAAGTCTGTTCACCCTTTCCCTCTCCAGCCTCTCCAGTGCCTCTATAGGCTGAAGGTGAACACCGTCCCACAGCGCTGGAGCTAGCCCTAGGGCAGTCAGCGCTCTCGATCTGTTACAGGTCTCATTGTCAGCAACACAACGGCCAGTGTGCAAGAGGTGGGAAGCATTACCTGTGTTACTGTCGCCACGTCCTGGGGCCTGAAGTGTGTCCTGCGACAGGCACACCCCTGTACCAGAGCGAGGCTCAGCCTAGTTTAAGGATCGTGCCCTGACATAAACCACCACCGCTGCACCCCCACCCGAAAACCACACCACACCCACCCTCACCTTCCACACGGCCTGGCCTCAGCGAAAGGACAAGATGGCCACCGCACGGATGGCAATGCAGCCTCGGGCCCTGTCCCGTGAAACAGGGGAGTCGCCAACCAGTTTACCGGTGTGGAAATTCCCTTCTCTCCCGGTTATTAAACACCGAGGCCTTACACTTGCATTTCTTCTCGCATTTTTTCAATTCCATGAAATCATTGAACATCCAAAGTAAACTAATGATAAAAGCAGAATATCACTAATAATTTGAGCTGACACCACGGTGATAATTCTGTCATTTGATAACATTAAAGGTGTTGATCTTTGGCTTTTCTGCACAATTTCTGTTCAGGAACAAAGGGGAAAATAGTGGTAGATAACTTTTTCGGGTCAGTCTTTTAGTGCTGCAGTGCTTTTTAAATTCAAAACCATAACATAAACTAGCCTCTGAACATCTATTGTATGAAAAGAATCATAATAAATTTTAAGAACGCATATGTTAATATAGTGCCGTTACTGGGTTGATGGTTGTATTAGCTCAACTGGTTTGAAACTATGCAAAGCCAATATTTGCCTGATATCACGTTGCCACTGGTGGAGACACTGCATGGTCTTAATCGAGCTCTCCGTGCCGCCTCCCAAGTTCCAGAGAGATAAACACCAGCACCAGTTATTTCCGCTGGGATTCTCCCGATTATCCACCCTAACTTTGGAGGGATGGTGTTCGGCCTTGCATTTAGGAGCCCCTCAGGTTAGAGAATCTAAGGGGCAAGCTGGCAAAACCAGGAAGGCCTGAAAAGGTGAGTCACACTCGGGCTGAAATATCGAGGGATGTAATCACTGCAGTTGCACCAGCACTGATCCTAATGGAGTTTGCGGGGTCATTGTGAGGGCACTTGATTATTATTACAGCCACTGAAGTACTTTTTAAAGTGTCGTCACTGTTGTAATGTAGGAAACACGGCAGTAAATTTGGGCACAGCAAGCTCCCACAAACAGCAATGTAAGAATGACCAGATAATCTGTTTTAGTGATGTTGATTGAGGGATAAATATTAGCCAGGACACCGGGGATAACTCTCCTGCCCTTCTTCGAAATAGTGCCCTGGGATTTATTGTCCACCTGGTTTAACGTCTCATCCGAAAGATGAGAAGTACTGCATCTGCCTAGATTTTTGTGCTCGAGTCTCTGGAGTGTGACTCTGAACCCACAATCTCTGTGTCGGAGATGAGAGTGCTACCAACAGTTTCTAATCGGCCCACCAAATACAAACACTCTGATGCCGAGACAGGCACAGCACACTTTGGCAAGGCTTTCCCTGCAAACGCACTGCAGCAACTCGCCAAGGCTCCTTCGGCAGCTCCTCCCAAACCCGCGAACTCTACCACCGAGAAGGACAAGGGCAGCAGGTGCATGGGAACACCACTGCCCCAAGTTGCCCTGCATGTCACACACCATCCTGACTTGGAAATATATCGCCGTTCCTTCATCATTGCTGGGTCAAAATCCTGGAAGTCCCTCCCCAACAGTACCATGGGATACCTTCACCATACGGTACTGCAGCGGTTCAAGAAGGCGCCTCACCACCACTTTCTCAAGTGCAATTAGGGATTAGCAATAAATGCTGGCTTTGCCAGCGACATCCATATCCCAAGAATGAATTTTTTTTAAATTTAGGGGAGCAATAACAGGGTCATTTTGTCTCAATTCAGGCTCAGACTTGAGACTGAGATGCACCAAAGCTTTCACTGCTGTATTATACAGCAGTCAGGCTTCATTCATTCAAGAGCCTACAGTGACATTTAGAAAATGAAGTCAGTAACTAAAGCTCAATTTTGCTACTTTCATTAATATTTCTTAAGTATTGCCATAGAAACCATTCCAGGCTACACTCTCTTTTACGTATCATCACATGCTATGGACAAATGGCAAACACCACGCTAAAAGCTGCTTAGTCATTTCTCGGAAGTAAAATCCTTCCTTTGGAACTGATAAACCTGCAGACGCTTCTCATTTGCTTGTATTTCTAGGATTCAGCAAATCATTCGCTTTTCACTCGTCCCAGAGCTATCTGAGCACTTCCTGACTTAACCTGAGTCTGCAGTATTTTCAGGAATTATGTGGTCCAGACGTCTGAGCTTAAACAAATGGTTCGTGGAAAGTCATTTAACAGGAATGATTCTGAAAATAAAGGTTGTGTCCTCGCCTCAGACCTGTATGTCATCTCCATCTGGTTGGTTGTGCCCCAGAGACCTGTGGAAGCTCAGTCGTTGAGTTTATTCAAGACAGAGACCAATAGATTTTTGGATATTAAGGGTTGAAAGGATATGGAGATCAGATGGGAAAGTGAAGTTGCTGTAGAAGTCCAGCTATGAACTTATTGAATGCGGAGCAGGCTCAAGGGGTCGAATGGCCTACTCCTGCTCCTAATTCTTATGTACTTAAGCCTTGTTTTGATCTGAAAAAAAATCCATTTTTGCTTAGGCAACAAATAAGTTTGTAGAGGATAGAATGCTTGAAAAAGTTTCAGTGAAAGTGAAGTTATATGGTGTGATGTATGAGCCCGTGAGTGTGCTCTCAGGTTTGTAGAGCTGTTGCATTATGGGTGGCTTAGCCAGTCACGTGATGTTCACAGGACTCAATAAAATCCCAGTCAGTTGGGTCTAAGTCATCCACGATGAGGTATGCAGTTGTGAGCCTAGTGTGTAGTGTGATTGTTAAATGTATAGTGTGATTGTTAAACCTTTATTAATAAACCAACTAGTTCTTAATAGCAATGTGTTGCTATGAATTCTTAAGCAAAGAACCCATGAAGCCTAGTGTGTAGTGTGATTGTTAAACCTTTGTTAATAAACCAACTAGTTCTTAATAGCAATGTGTTGCTATGAATTCTTAAGCAAAAAACCCACGAAGCAAATACTTTACATGTTGATTAATGGATAGGTATGGTGTTTGCAAGCCAATAAAACAATTAAAGTGCTTTAGATGAGCAACAAAAAAGATTACTGTCATTTATAGACGTCATCTGAACTCATGATTTTTGTTCTCAAATGTTATAAAAATGAAACTAATTTACCATGTTCCCAGCCACCTCGTATATTTGTTGAAACTGGTGATGGGAATGGCATTGACGAGTGCTTATTAGAACTCTTTAGCCATATAGACAAATTCATCTCATATATAGGAGGGCATAGCATACATTGTAATGAACTTATCTCTTCTCTTCAGTGATGCATACTGCAAGGAATTTTAGTTCACTTCCTTTGGTGTTCTATTGGATTTCAGAAGTGCTGGCTGATATAGTTGGCTATTTTAATCGTATCCCACTGTGAGTTAGCATTTATGTAGGAAGAGGTGGCATTGGAATGTTAATATGTAAGAGCAAACAGCGCAAATAGACACTTACATCAGGCGGTACAGAATTATCGGAACAAAAAGGTAAGTAAAATATTTACACTGTAAAAAAGACAAATCAAAAAATAAACTCTTTGGGGCCGAATTTGGTCAAGGTCTCCGCCCGCCCAAATGCCGCCCAAAGTGCCGCCAATGGCCGCCGAGGTACCAGACGGTATTTTGGGCGGGATATTCATCGTCAAGGTCCCTCGGAGGTCGGCGGGTGGCAAATGGACGACGTACGCCGCCAATCTGGGCAGAAGCGGGCGGGAGGTCTAATTTTCGGTGGCAGAGGCGCTTACCACCCAAGTGCCACCGAGGATGGAGTCGGGCCCATGGAGGGTCGAACAGCTGAAAAAAAAATCAACAGGAAAAAATTTAAAAACTATCGGAAGACCTTCAGGTGGCCCCATCCAGGTAAGTCACTGTGGAAAAAAAATATATAAAATGTTCACTAACTTTTTCTTCAGGATCTTCATACTTACCGTCGGGGACAGACCGACCTTCAGCCAGCGGTCCATCCCCGTTCTGGCGCTGACTCCCGCCAATTCTCATCCGCATGCATATGGGAGCTCAGTTGGCGGGACATCAGTTGCGCCACTCGCCGTCCGCGGACATCATTAGGTGGTTACCGGCGGCTCTCCCCTCCCGTCCACTCCAGGCCACCTCGGAAATGGCACTGGGCGGATGTTGCGGAGGTATGTTGGCGGCAGTGGGTGGTAAATTGATCAATTCCGGCCCCATTGTATATCAGGGAGGTGTACGAAGACATCATCTCTCTATTTTTTATGCTCGTGTTCTTGTGGGTGTTTGTGCAGAAATCTTTCAAGGTGGCAGGACAGGTTAATCAAATGTTTAATTTAATAAAGCATATGGGATCGTGGGCGAGTACAAATGCCAGGAAGTTAGGCTAAACCGATATAAAACACTAGTTCGGCTCCAGCTGGAGTATTGTGTCCCATTCTGGGCACCACACTTTAGGAAGATGTGAAAGCTTTGGTGCGGGTACAGAAGAGATTTACTAGTATAGTTCCAGGGTTGAGGGATTACAGTTATGTGAATAGACTGGAGAAGTTGGGGTTGTTCCCCTTCTGGCAAAGAAGGCTAAGAGCAGATTTGATGGAAGTGTTTAAAATCATGAATCTCCCCAGCAACTGGCTGAGTCAGAACGAGACTGTTTTGCAACCTTGCTGCCTTATTTGACCCCAAGTTGAGCATCCAATCATATTTCTGCACCATAACTAAGACCGCCTATTTCCATCATCATAGGTAGTCCCTCGGAATCGAGGAGGACTTGCTTCCACTCCCAAAGTGAGTTCTTTGATGGCTGAACAGTCCGATACGAGAGCCACAGACCCTGTTACAGGTGGAACAGACATTCGTCGGGGGAAGGGGTTGGTGGGGCTGGTTTGCCGTGCGCTCCTTCCGTTGCCTGCGCTTGGCCTCTTCATGCTCCTTGCGTCGAGACTCAAAGAGTTCAACACCCTCCCGGATGGACTTTCTCCACCTCAGGTAGTCTGCGGCCAGGGTCTCCCAGGTGTCAGTGGTGATGTCGCACTTTACCAGGGAGGCTTTGAGGGTGTCCTTATAACGTTTCCGCTGTCCTCCTTTGGCTTGTTTACCATGAAGGAGCTCCGCATAAAGCATTTGCTTAGGGAGTCTCGTATCTGGCATGCATACTATGTGGCCTGCCCAGCAAAGCTGATCGAGTGTGGTCAGTGTTTCAATACTGGGGATGTTAGCCTGGTCGAGGACACTGATGTTGGTGCGCCTGTCCTCCCAGGAGACTGCCTATTTCCACCTCTGTAACATCATCCAACTCCACACTTGCCTCAACTCATCTGCTGCTGAAATCCTCATCCATGCCTTTGTTACCTCTAGACTTGTCTATTCCAATGCACTCCTGGCTAGCCTCCCATCTTCCAGCCTGCATAAACTTAAGGTCACTGCCTGGAATCCTAACTCGCATCAAGTCCCGTTCACCCATCACCCCTGTGCTTGCTGACCTACATTGGCTCCTGTTAAGCAACACCTCGATTTTAAAATTCTCATCCTTGTTTTCAAATTCTTCCATGGCCCTGCCCCTCCCTAACTCTGTAATCTCCTCCAGCCCTACAATGCTCCGAGGTATCTGCGCTCCTCCAATTCTGGCCTCTTGTGCATCCCTGATTTTAATCGTTCCACCACTGGTGGCTGTGCCTTCAACTGCCTAGGCTCTAAGTTCTGGAATTTCCTCCCTAAACCTCATCATACGATACCTTCACTGCCGCACTTCCAATGACTAGTATGAGCTCTTTGGTGTAGGTACGCAGCTTTGCATTAATCGGGCTCAGTTTGGGCCTTTGTGCTTTATTGCCCCACAGTTTCTCAAAAGCATTCTGGCTCATTGTTGACTGTTTTGCACCCGTGTCCAACTCCATGGATACTGGAACTCCATTTAATTTGACTTTCAGCATTATAGGAGGGCTCTTGGTGGTAAAGGTTTGTACCCCATACACTTCTTCCTTGGGTTGAGTTGCCTGTGCGTGATCCGCGCTGGATCGATCATCCTCTGCTACATGATGTGTCGCAGCACGTTTGCACATTCGCAGGAGGTGCCCCATTGTTGCGCAGCCTTTGCACACGTCGTGTTTGAATCAACATCGATGGGCCCGATGATTACCCCCGCAGCGCCAACACGGTGCTAATGGATTCACATTCACCCCCGATGGCAGACTCTGAGTCATCACAGGTCTTGCAGCCGCAGACGTATAGGCCCTGTCATATGCAGTTCGGCCTGCTAGTGACGTCATTTTATGCACAGTACTTGCCGGTGAGCTTCGTTGTTGAGAAGATATCTGTTTGGTGTTATCGTCCGTGGCCATGCGATCGCGATGGCCCTGCTCAGGTCTAGGGTTTCGGCAGCCAGTAGCTTTCGAACAATGACCTCGTGGCTGATGCCAAGCACGAAAAAGTCCCACAGCATTTCCCCCAACACAGTTCCAAAATCGCAAGGTCCTGCGAGGCATCTCAGGTCGGTGACATAATCCGCCACATCCTGGCCCCCGGAACGATGGTGCGTGTAAAAACAATACCTGGCCATGAGGATACTCCCCTTCAGCTTGAGGTGGTCCCGAATCAGCGTGCACAAGTCTGTATATTCCTTCTCTGTTGGTTTTGTCGGTGCGAGCAGATTCTTGATGAGGCCATATATTTTAGGCCCACAGATGGTGAGGAGAACCGCCCTGCGCTTGACCGCGTTAGTGTCTCCTTCCAGTTCATTGGCCACGAAGTACTGGTCAAGACCCTTGATGAAGGCTTCCTAATCATCACCCTCTACGAATCTCTCTAATAGTCCAACTGCAGCCATGGTTGCGTGAAGGTTCGTATTCTGTTACTCGTCGCCAATTGTTATGTATAGAAGAACCCCACGGGGCTGAGTACTGTGAGCTAAACTTAGTGTGACCGTAGTCTACTCTATTACAACTCCAGTGTTCCTAAACAACATGACAGACAACCATTTATACTGGCCCTGCACGTGTGTGCAGTTGACCATTCGGACTCCAACAATCACGCCCTCTGGTGGCAAGCATTACATAGTTGCATATATAACAGAAGGGGAACCTTTCCTCATCAACGGAATTAGGAAATAAAACTATACTCTGAAATAGACTAGGAATATGCACACTTTTAGTTAACATCAGTCAGGTAGCGAAGATGAAGGATTGATTTATCTTGACAGTCAATGGGAACCGGCAGTGAGTACTCGGTGCAGTAGAAATTCTCCATTGTTGCTCATGTTTTAAGAACATAAGAACATCAGAAATCGGAGGAGTAGGCCATTTGACCGCTCGAGCCTGCTCTGTCATTCAATAAGATCATGGCTTAGGCGTAGAACGGGCCCAGCCACAATCAATTTAGCAGTCAGATTTGCGCATGCGCCTGGGCCTCTGCTAACTTCGTCAGGGTCTGTTTTTTTTCAGCTAGTCCTTTCAGCCACCTGAAACGAGCGCAGGCCTCATTTCAATATGGAAATGAGGGTCTTGCGCCCATTTGCGGAGACATTCGCAACATTCGCTTGCCCGGAGTGAAGCAGGCACCAGGTCTGCTGAACACCATATTACCTGGGCGACAAGTGACCAACCAGCAGTCCTTAAATATTTTCATGGCCACCGTGATGTGGAGCTGCTGTCAGCCCATGTTGACCCCCTCCAGTTCTCCTCCCTCACCCACAGACTTAGCTGACAGCTGCCCCCTGCAAGGCAAGCGGCCCAAATTCCATACGGGCACATGGCACTGGTGGCTCGCTACCTTCTGTAACACTGAGGCCCGAGGACCAATTTTGGACGGTCCTTAGGCCTCCCGGCTCAGGTGCACGCTGGAAGTGTGTCAGCAGTTATTCGCCTGGAAAAGGGCTCTAACATATTTAACCCCTACTGCTGAGGTAAGTTTAATTCATACTCTGGAGTACTAGTAACAAATAAACTCATTTAAACTCAGTTCCTCTGTCTACTATTATAACATAGACATTGACCTGTTTTCCAAATACCTGAATGACTTTTTGAAAACAGTGGATGGAAGAATTTCACATGAGCACATCATTTTTTTTTAACCAACAGCGCACAGCAGAACAGATGCCTCAGAACCCAGCTAAGCACCGAACTCAAGTGGAACCAAATGTTACTTCACCCTAGGATAAAGCCAAAATAAAGTCATTGCTTCACCGACATAATCTTTCCTTCTCTTAGCAGTAGTTCACATTGAGCCAGAATTTACGGTCTGTGATGGTGTAAGCTTTCTGAAAGGCTACACAAGTTCTGGGTTTCCGCGGTGCTCATGTGCAAAAACCCAGAACTTGCAAGCTGTCACGGTTGGCCTTGATAGATCATCCGAACCAACAAGAAAATCTCTTCCGCAGCTGCAGAGTTGGGCTATTTAGAACTTAAGAACATAAGAAATAGGAGCACGAGTAGGCCATTTGGCCACTCGAGTCTGCTCCGCCATTCAATAAGATCATGGCTGATCTGATCATGGACTCAGCTCCACTTCCCCGCCTGCTCCCCATAACCCCTTATCCCCTTATCGCTCAAAAATCTGTCTATCTCCGCCTTAAATATATTCAATGACCCAGCCTGCACAGCTCTCTGGGGCAGAGAATTCCACAGATTTACAACCCTCTGAGAGAAAAAATTTCTCCTCATTTCAGTTTTAAATGGGCGGCTCCTTATTCTGAGGCTATGTCCCCTAGTTTTAGTTTCCCCTATGAGTGGAAATATCCTCTGTGTCCACCTTGCCGAGTCCCCTCATTATCTTATATGTTTCATTACGATCACCTCTCATTCTTCTGAACTCCAATGTGTATAGGCCCAACCTACTCAACCTATCCTCATAAGTCAGCCCCCTCATCCCCGGAATCAACCTAGTGAACAGCCTCCAATGCAAATATATCTTGGAAAAGAGGGTTTGAAGACCAGGACCTCAAAAATGTCACCAATCTCATGGTCTACAGGGCCGTAGTAATATCCGCTCTCCTGTATGGCTCAGAGACATGGACCATGTACAGTAGGCACCTCAAGTTGCTGGAGAAATACCACCAACGATGTCTCCGCAAGATCCTACAAATCCCCTGGGAGGACAGACGCACTAACGTTAGTGTCCTCGTCCAGGCCAACATCCCCAGCATTGAAGCACTGACCACACTTGATCAGCTCCGCTGGGCAGGTCACAGAGTTCGCATGCCAGACACGAGACTCCCAAGGCAAGCGCTCTACTCGGAACTCGTCCAAGGCAAACGAGCCAAAGGTGGACAGAGGAAACGTTACAAGGACACCCTCAAAGCTTCCCTGATAAAGTGTGACATCCCCACTGACACCTGGGAGTCCCTGTCCAAATACTGCCCTAAATGGAGGAAGTGCATAAGAACATAAGAATTAGGAACAGGAGTAGGCCATCTAGCCCCTCGAGCCTGCTCCACCATTCAATAAGATCATGGCTGATCTGGCCGTGGACTCAGCTCCACTGACCCGCTGAGCGCATCTGGGAGGGCGCTCAACTTCTCGAGTCTCTTTGCCGAGTGCATGCAGAAATCAAGCGCAGGCAGCGGAAGGAGTGTGCGGCAAACCAGACTCCCCGCCCACCCTTTCCTTCAACGACTGTCTGTCCCACCCGTGACAGGGATGTGGTTCTCATATTGGACTGTTCAGCCACCTAAGAACCATGCTAAGAGTGGAAGCAAGTCTGCCTCGATTCCGAGGGACTGCCTATGATGATGATGATCTTTCCTTAAATACGGAGACCAAAACTGTACGCAGTACTCCAGGTGTGGCCTCACTAATATCCTGTACAGTTGTAGCAGGACTTAGAAAATAAGAACATAAGATATAGGAACAGGAGTAGGCCATATGGCCCCTCGAGCCTGCTCAGCCATTCAATAAGATCATGGCTGATCTGATCATGGGCTCAGCTCCACTTCCCCACCCGCTCCCCATAACCCCTTATCATTTAAGAAATTGTCTATTTCTGTCTTAAATTTATTCAATGTCGCAGCTTGCACAGCTCTCTGAGGCAGCAAATTCCACAGATTTACAACCCTTTGAGAGAAGAAATTTCTCCTTCTTCTAAGATCATGCTCTCAAGTTCTAGTCTCCCCCATCAGTGGAAACATCCTCTCTGCATCCACCTTGTCAAGTACCCTCATAATCTTATATGTTTCGAAAAGATCACCTCTCATTCTTCTGAATTCCAATGAGTAGAGGCCCAACCTACTCAACCTTTCCTTATAAGTCAACCCCCTCATCCCCGGAATCAACCTAGTGAACCTTCTCTGAACTGCCTCCAAAGCAAGTATATCCTTTCGTAATTATGGAAACCAAAACTGCATGCAATATTCCAGGTGTGGCCTCACCAATACCTTGTATAGCTGTAGCAAGACTTCTCTGCTTTTATATTCCATCCCCTTTGCAATAAAGGCCAAGATACCATTGGCCTTCCTGATCACTTGCTGTACCTGCATACTATCCTTCTGTGTCCCCAGGTCCCGCTGTACTGCGGCATTTTGCAATCCTTCTCCATTTAAATAATAACTTGCTCTTTGATTTTTTTTCTGCCAAAGTGCATGACCTCACACTTTCCAACATTATTCTCCATCTGCCAAATTTTTGCCCACTCACTTAGCCTATCTATGTCCTTTTGCAGATTTTTTGTGTCCTCCTCACACATTGCTTTTCCTCCCATCTTTATATTGTCAGCAAACTTGGCTACGTTACCTTCCACAGTCCCTTCTTCCAAGTCGTTAATATAGATTGTAAATAGTTGGGGTTCCATCATTGATCCCTGCGGCACCCCACTGGTTACTGGTTGTCAACCAGAGAATGAACCATTTATCCCGACTCTCCGTTTTCTGTTAGTTAGCCAATCCTCTATCCATGCTAATATATTACCCCAACCCCGTGACCGTTTATCTTGTGCAGTAACCTTTTATGTGGCACCTTGTCAAATGCCTTCTGAAGTCCAAATACGTCACATCCACTGGTTCCCCTTTATCCATCCTATTCATTACATCCTCAAAGAACTCCAGCAAATTTGTCAAACATGACTTCCCCTTCATAAATCCATGCTGACACTGCCTGACCGATTTTGCTTTTCCAAATGTCCTGCTACTGTTTCTTTAATAATGGACTCCAACATTTTCCCAACCACAGATGTTAGGCTAACTGATCTATAGTTTCCTGCTTTTTATCTGCCTCCTTTTTTAAATAGGGGCGTTGCTTCTCTCCTTTTATACTCTATCTCAACTACTGCCCAGCAGTTGTCCATGGCTGGTAAACACAGGCGTAGGGTCTGTTTGTACCAGCGTAAAATTATTATAAATCTTAAATTAAAAATTAAAAAATGAAGCGCAAACACTTAAAATTAGTTTGGGAAAATATTGGCCCCGATTAAAATGTTTAACATTATTTTCAAAAAATTAAGTTTTTATTGTATTTGCTGTAATGAAGGGACTTTTAATTAATTTTGAAAATCAGAACATTTATATTTATTACAGTTGTCTAAATTGTTTAATTATTTGGGCAACCTAGTAGAGTTTATTAGGGATTCAGTTTGAAAATAGAATCGTCCATTTTCATTGGAGGGCCGGGCCCACGCGATCCCAGGGACGCTGCTGAACCTCCTGCAGCACTGGGATCCGTGGGCCTTTACGCAGGCGTACACCTGCAGGCCCAGGACCCGAAGACTCTGTAGCTTTGGAACCAGGAGGTAAGTTCGTAGATCTTTCACAAGTCAGAAGCGTACTCCGGAAGTACACCGCTGACCACAAGTTCAGGACCATTTTCTATCTTACAAATTCACATTATCTATCTTGTGATACTTTCTATGCTGATTCAAGGAACATTACATAAAGAATTCTGTGTAATGCTTATATTCATTTCTTGTTCATTCAAAATCAGTAGATCTCAGTGATTTAAAAAAAAATGAAGTGCTGCAACAAAATACCTTTTATATGATCTTACCCCAACAGCGATCTCCATGATTTCCATTTTTCTTCTTTGCTGTCTGACCATATCCTAGCCCTAGAACCTACGTTAATAATTTTTACTAGCCAGTCCTAGTAAAACCCTATAATGCCGCTCAGTAACACACAAGAACTACAACAAAGTTACACTTTGCTCAGAAACCGTGTTCTTCACTATTGTGATTGAGAATTTTCTGTTACTTTCGCTTGGATATCCTGTAACCTCCTACAGTCCTACAACCCACCAAGAACTCTGCGCTCCTCCAATTCTGCCTTCCTGCGCGTCACCTGATTTTAATCGCTTCACCACTGGCAGCCATGTCTTCAACTGCCAAGATCCCTAAACTCTCGAATTCTGTCCCTAATCCTCACTACCTCGCAACCTCACTCCTTTTTTAAGAGACTCTTTAAAATCTACATCTTTGACCAAACTTTTGGTCATCTGCCCGAATATCTCGTTATGTAGCTCAGTGTCAAATTTTGTTTGATAATGCTCCTGTGAAGCACCTTGGGATGTTTACTGCGTTAAAAGTGCTATATAAATGCAAGTTGTTGTTGTTGGTAAGCACAGAGTAATCCCTTATTTGAGCTGTACCTGCCACGCCTTGTATCAAGATTTCCAGAACAGAGCTTCCACTTTGCATTCCTTCGTCGTACCTAATTTTAGTAAGAAAAATATTTAGAATACTCTCTATTTTAATATTATTGTGATGCATAGGGAATGAATCTGTCTCATTTTGTTCCTTTCAACCCAGATTTGCCTTAGACAATGTGACTACTACCAATAACTGGCAAATATTGCATTTGCCATATACACAACAAACCATTTATAGGTATAGAGTGGAATCAACAAGGGAAGGATCCTGCCTCTATTTTAGCTCCCTCCCGCACATGCCTTGTTATCATCGGGCAGGAAGAGTTAAAATCGGTCCTCTCTTATTGGAGAGTGTTTGAGGCAAGTGGAGAGACTTCCTACATGTAAGTAGAGGCTGAACTTCATTCAAGGATAAGGAAGGTTCTATTTACAGTGAGGAACATACCATTTCGTAACATCTAGGATGAGGTTACGCAAGCTACACTTTTATCTGATCAAATATATTTCCAAAGCACCTAATAAAATATGACCGATCCTTGCTGTATTTGTATCTACTTTGATTTGATTGAAAAGTAAACAACTGTCATGTTTACAGCAAGACTGAGGCCAAAGAAAGGAATGAACTCATGATCATATCTGTAGAACAGAAACAGAAAGCCAAGACTTAAGTTGCAAACACATGCCTTACTTTCTACTAATTCGCTATTGATTGCTGTACTTTAGGACTCTTTAAATGTCAGCATTTAAATGTAACATCAACTCATGAAGCAAATCTCGTCCCAGTTTATTATGCAAACTGATGAAATCTTGTTAATGTTAATTTTTCAGCCTACAAAAGTGCAAACTGGACAAAGAGCTATCTGCATTCTGAATCCTTTCCCTTAATGATGCTGTATTAGTCATTTTTGTTACCATATACTGATGAAAGTGTGTGATAGGGAGAATCGCCCTTCTCCTCTCTTAACAAGCCCGGATTCAACAGACGGATACCTTGGATAAGTTTCAATTACTTTAATTCCAACACATGAAGCGGGAGCATCTCACTTCTCAGCCCCTGAGAGAGGATCTCCAACGAGCTGTTCAAATTGCACCTTAGTTATACAGGTTAGGCACATGAGTGTCCTCATGGACAGACCTTAACAGTGACGTGATTGGTTGCACCAATGCATGATCAAATACCCATTTGTTCCCTTCTTCCAGGTGTCACTCGCCTTATATTGTTATATGGTTATATTTGTTCCTCTTTGTATGTTCTTTAGTGCTCCCTTGAGCCCGAGGTCAACGAGTGGTCATCTTGTGTACGTGTGGTTCTAAGCATACCTTTTGTTTAGCCAGCTCTGGCCTCCATGATAGCCAGATAACATCTTTTATAATCAATCTTGCTCTTGCAGTATGATTCTCTATTTTTGAACATATTCATCTCCAGATAATCCACTATTTAATTTGCAAAGATATTACTGCACCAGAGTGAAATGAATCGGATACGTTTGATTGACTTCGATACAAAAGCTGTCTCTCATTGGGTAGCACACTCGCCTCTGACTCATTAGATTGTGGGTCCAAGTCCCACTCCGGGGACTTGAGCACATAAATCTAGGCTGACACTCCAGTGCAGAACTGACAGAGTGCGGCACTGTTGTCGCTGCCGTCTCTTCGATGAGAAGTTAAACCGAGGCCCTGTCTGCTCTCTCAGGTGGACGTAAAAGATCCCATGGCACTATTTCAAAGAAGAGCAGGGGAGTTATCCCCAGCATTCTGGCCAATATTTATCCCTCAATCAACATAACAAAAACAGATTATCAGGTCATTATCACATTGCTGTTTGCGGGATCTTGCTGTGCGCATATTGCCTGCCGCGTTTCTGACACTACAGCAGTGACTACACTCCAAAAGTACTTCTTTGGCTGTGAATTGCTTTGAGATGTCTGGTGGTCATGAAAGGCGCTATATAATCGCAAGTCTTTCTTTCTTTCTTTGAAACATACCTGGAACTCTAGATCAGGATCCCTTGTCAGAAAAATAAATAGGGAGGATGTTAGTTGTGGACAAGGTGAAGTAATATGAGAGAGTCTGGTCTGTGAGAGAGGATGGTAGCCAATAGAGAGGGTCTAATCTGTCAGTTCGTAAGCAATTTTGCTCAAATAGCAGGGGTCTGTCATGCCGACCATTCATGCCCACAGGGTATGACTTCATTCTAAGCATCAGAGAGTTCCATGGGATTATTATAGCCAGGTTACTGAAGACGTCCCCATGGGCACCTCCAACTGGTTTGCTGATGGCAACTTCATTCTGCTCACGTCCAGTTCTTAATGCACCTTTGTTGCGGATGAAGTCAAACCATCTAATTCCCAGCAGTCTCTTCTGGTGGCGCATATGAAAGGCTTCCAGTTCCTTGATGTCTCACTTAAGCAGGTTGCTGTCCAAGAACGCAAAGTGTTCAAAGTATAGGTTTCAACGTTTGGCAACACACCAACAGAAACTTCACATGAACATTGGTGAAAAGACCCAAGTGATTCCCCTCGCGTGTTGTTAGTTGGTATGATTGGACAAGGATGAGGGTGAGTGTGAGGGGTGACTAGTGAGATGGGGATGTGATGATGTAGATAGAGAGAGAAGGATGGATGGAGGTATGAGGTAAGCTGGTGTGAGTAAAGATGTGCAGGAATAGGGTAGGGAAGGCAGAGTGATAGGGATGTGATGTGACACAGCAGGATGAGGTTGAATGCAGTTACGTTTCGTGATCTACTGAGAACATTGAAAGGTTTGTGCCACTGCAGCCTGGTCCTCCTGATGACATCCCTGCTTGTGCCCTTCTGTGCAATGTGCAACCAGGCTGCATTGGTGTCCTGAGGAGGTCTCTTCCACCCATTGGAAGGGTAGAGAACCTCCCTGCCTACTGCGACTCCCTCCATAAGCATATGGAGGGAGTGATGGGAGAGCCCCTCTGTGCAGTAATTGTCGGTGTTTGCAGCACCTCAATGCTGCAGTACACTGACAACGCAACTGTCAAAATGAATGTGGACATAGTCCCTTTGAGTAAACCGGCTGATGATGCATCATCAAATGACATCACCAGACCTGCTTCCTTTTAATTGGCTGGGGACCTCGCAGGGTGGGCTTATGAAGCCCCATCAACAGAAAATTCTTCTCACAGAGCGGGATGGAGCCAGCAACCTGCCACCTATCTCGGCTGCACTTTGCCCTCCTCGGTCGGAGAAATCATGACTACAGAGTGAAGGTGTTCCTGGGGCTGAACACATTCATGGGCCGAAATTCAGCCCCGCCTAAAAGCTGGTGCCCCTACCTTTTTGTACGTTTTTTTACCACCGTTTCGGAAGAGGTCGCCTCTTTCGAGAAATTCATCTCTTTGTCTTTTTTTTGAATTGGCCAGGAAGTCGGTTCGTGAGTCGTTGAGGAGGTGGAGCAGGGAGATTGAGGCGGACTACAAAAGGCCCAAGAGTCGGGAGGCTCGGGAGTTCATGAGACGTAGAGGAGGTGGAGTGGGGAGATCGAGGCGGACTACAAAAGGCCCAAGAGTCGGGAGGCTCGGGAGTTCATGAGACGTAGAGGAGGCGGAGTGGGGAGATCGAGGTGGCCTACAAAAGGCCCAGGAGTCGGGAGGCTCGGGTGTTCGAGCGTCGTCGAGGAGGCGGAGCGGGGAGATTGAGGTGGCCTACAAAAGGCCCAGGAGTCGGGAGGCTCGGGAGTTCGAGCATTGTCGAGCAGGCCAGCTGATGCAGCTGTAGCAGGGAGGCAAAAAGAAGTGGAGAGAAATCGAAAGGTGACATCACAGCCAAGGGGGTAAGTGATTGGCTGGTGATTGGTGAGTAGTTTTTCTTTTTCTTTTCTATATTAGTAGTAACCTTTTAACATTATTGCCAATTTAAGTTAATCTAAGGGTTAAGACATGGCAGGAGAGCTCGGACACGTGTTATGCTCCTCCTGTACTATGTGGGAAATCAGGGGCGCTTCCGGTGTCCCTGACGACTACGTGTGCGGGAAGTGTATCTGCCTGCAGATCCTGATGGACCGCATTGAGGCACTGGAACTGTGGGTGGATTCACTATGGAGCATGCATGATGCTGAGAATGACGTGAATAGCACGTTTAGCGAGTTGGTCTCACCGCAGGTAAAAGGTACACAGTCAGATAGTAAATGGGTGACCCACAGGAAGAGCAGTGCAAGGAAGGTAGTGCAGGGGTCCCCTGCGGTCATCCTCCTGCAAAACAGATACACCGCTTTGGGTATTATTGAGGGGGATGACTCATCAGGGGAGAGCAGCAGCAGCCAAGTTCATGGCACCGTGGGTGGCTCTGCTGCACAGGAGGGCAGGAAAAAGAGTGGGAGAACGATAGTGATAGGGGATTTGATTGTAAGGGGAATAAATAGGCATTTCTGTGGCTGCAATCGAGACTCCAGGATGGTATGCTGCATCCCTAGTGCAAGGGTCAAGGATATCTCGGAGCGGGTGCAGGACATTCTGAAAAGGGAAGGTGAACAGCCAGTTGTCGTGGTGCACATAGGTACCAACGATATAGGTTAAAAACGGGATGAGGTCCGACGAGATGAATTTAGGGAGCTAGGAGCTAAATTAAAAAGTAGGACCTCAAAAGTAGTAATCTCAGGATTGCTACCAGTGCCACGTGCTAGTCAGAGTAGGAATCGCAGGATAGCTCAGATGAATACGTGGCTTGAGCAGTGGTGCAGCAGGGAGGGATTCATTTTCCTGGAGCATTGGAACCGGTTCTGGGGGAGGTGGGAACAGTACAAACCGGACAGTCTGCACCTGGGCAGGACCGGAACCAATGTCCTAGGGGGAGTGTTTACTAGCGCAGTTGGGGAGGAGTTAAACTAACACAGCAGGGAGATGGGAACCTATGCAGGGAGACAGAGGGAAATAAAATGAAGGCAGAAGCAAAAGATAGAAAGGAGAATAGTAAAAGTGGAGGGCAGAGAAACCCAACGCAAAAAACAAAAAGAGCCACATTACAGCAAAATTCTAAAGGGGCAAAGTTGTTAAAAAGACAAGCCTGAAGGCTCTGTGCCTCAATGCGAGCAGTATTCGGAATAAGGTGGACGAATTAACTGCACAGACAGCAGTTAACGGATATGATATAATTGGCATCACGGAGACATGGCTCCAGGGTGACCAAGGCTGGGAATTCAACATCCAGGGGTATTCAACATTTAGGAAGGATAGGCAGAGAAGAAAAGGAGGCGGGTGGCGTTGCTGGTTAAAGAGGAAATTAATGCAATAGTAAGGAGGGACATTAGTCTGGATGATGTGGAATCGGTATGGGTGGAGCTGCAGAATACCAAAGGGCAGAAAACGCTAGTGGGAGTTGTGTACAGACCACCAAACAGTAGTAGTGAGGTTGGGGACAGCATCAAACAAGAAATAAGGGATGTGTGCAATAAAGGTACAGCAGTTATCATGGGCGACTTTAATCTACACATTGATTCAGCTAACCAAACTGGTCGTAATGCGGTGGAGGAGGATTTCCTGGAGTGTATTAGGGATGGTTTTCTTGATCAATATGTCGAGGAACCAACTCAAGAGCTGGCCATCCTAGACAGGGTGATGTGTAATGAGAAGGGACTCATTAGCAATCTTGTTGTGCGGGGCCCCTTGGGGAAGGGTGGCCATATATGGTGGAATTCTTTATTTAAGATGGAGAATGACAAAGTTAATTCGGAAACTAGGGTCCTGAACTTAAGGAAAGGTAACTTTGCTGGTATGAGGCATCAATTGGCTAGAATAGACTGGCAAAGGATACTTAAAGGGTTGACGGTGGATAAGCAATGGCAAACATTTAAAGATCACATGGATGAACTTCAGCAATTGTACATCCCTGTCTGGAGTAAAAATAAAACGGGGAAGGTGGCTCAACCGTGGCTAACAAGAGAAATTAAAGACAGTGTTAAAACCAAGGAAGAGGCATATAAATTGGTTAGAAAAAGTAACAAACCTGAAGACTGGTAGAAATTTAGATTTCAACAGAGGAGGACAAAGGGTTTAATTAAGAGGGGGAAAATAGAGTACGAGAGGAAACTTGCAGGGAACATAAAAACTGACGGCAAAAGCTTCTATAAATATGTGAAGAGAAAAAGATTAGTGAAGGCAAATGTAGGTCCCTTGCAGTCGGATTCAGGTGAATTTATAATGGGGAACAAAGAAATGGTAGACCAGTTGAACAAACACTTCAGTTCTGTCTTCACGAATGAAGACACAAATAACCTTCTGAATGTACTAGGGGACAGTGGGTTTAGTGAGAAGGAGGAACTGAAGGATATCCTTATTAGGCGGGAAATTGTGTTAGGGAAATTGATGGGATTAAAGGCTGATAAATTTCCGGGGCCTGATTGTCTGCATCTCAGAGTACTTAAGGAAGTCGCCCTAGAAATAGTGGATGCATTGGTGATCATTTTCCAACAGTCTATCGACTCTGGATCAGTTCCTATGGACTGGAGGGTAGCTAATGTAACACCACTTTTTAAAAAAGGAGGGAGAGAGAAGACGGGTAATTATAGACCAGTTAGCCTGACATCAGTAGTGGGGAAAATGTTGGAATCAATCATTAAGGAAGAAATAGCAGCGCATTTGGAAAGCAGTGACAGGATCGGTTCAAGTCAGCATGGATTTATGAAAGGGAAATCATGCTTGATCAATCTTCTGGAATTTTTTGAGGATGTAACTGGCAGAGTGGACAAGGGAGAACCAGTGGATGTGGTGTATTTGGACTTTCAAAAGGCTTTTTACAAGGTCCCGCACAAGAGATTGGTGTGCAAAGTCAAAGTGCATGGTATTGGGGGTAATGTACTGACGTGAATAGAGAACTGGTTGGCAGACAGGAAGCAAAGAGTCGGGATTAACGGGTCCTTTTCAGAATGGCAGGCAGTGACTAGTGGTGTGCCACAGGGCTCAGTGCTGGGACCCCAGCTCTTTACAATATACATTAGCGATTTGGATGAAGGAATTGAGTGTAATATCTCCAAGTTTGCAGATGACACTAAACTGGGTGGCGGTGTGAGCTGTGAGGGGGACGCTAAGAGGCTGCAGGGTGACTTGGACAGGTTAGATGAGTGGGCAAATGCATGGCAGATGCAGTATAATGTGGATACATGTGAGGTTATCCATTTTGGGGGCAAAAACACAAAGGCAGAATATTATCTGAATGGCAGATTAGGAAAAGGGGAGGTGCAACGAGACCTAGGTGTCGTGGTTCATCAGTCATTGAAGGTTGGCATGCAGGTACAACAGGCGGTGAAGAAGGCAAATGGTGTGTTGGCCTTCATAGCAAGAGTATTTGAATATAGAAGCAGGGAGGTCTTACTGCAGTTGTACAGGGCCTTAGTGAGGCCTCACCTGGAATATTGTGTTCAGTTTTGGTCTCCTAATCTGAGGAAGGACGTTCTTGCTATTGAGGGAGTATAGCGAAGGTTCACCAGACTAATTCCAGGGATGGCTGGGCTGTCATATGAGGAGAGACTGGATCAACTGGGCCTTTATTCACTGGAGTATAGAAGGATGAGAGGGAATCTCATAGAAACGTATAAGATTCTGATGGGACTGGACAGGTTAGATGTGGGAAGAATGTTCCCGATGTTGGGGAAGTCCAGAACCAGGGGACATAATCTTAGGATACGGGGTAGGCCATTTAGGACTGAGATGTGGAGAAACTTCTTCTCTCAGAGAGTTGTTAACCTGTGGAATTCCCTGCTGCAGAGAGTTGTTGATGCCAGTTCATTGGATATATTCAAGAGGAAGTTAGATATGGCCCTTACGGCTAAGGGGATCAAGGGGTATGGAGAGAAAGCAGGAAAGGGGTACTGAGGTGAATGATCAGCCATGATCTTATTGAATGGTGGTGCAGGCTCGAAGGGCCGAATGGCCTACTCCTGCACCTATTTTCTATGTTTCTATAAAGGGGGTGGAAGTGCGGCGGTAAGTGCTGGTGAGGGGCGGAAGTGGAGGCGGGACAGATTCTCCGCCGCTGTCACTCAGCAGCGGAGCGGCAGTGACATCATTGCGTGTTTGCATCACCACTTATCTTGCCTCCGTTAAAGGGGAGCGAATCAGCCATCAGTCGCAGTTGGACACTGGACCACCAGAGAGGGTTTCGGCCAGGCCTGTGGCCTGGCATCGAAAAAAAGGGGGTGCGCCAGGCTGCCTGTTGGTGGCCCGGCCGAACCAGGGGGCACAATAGTCCGGCCGACATGGAAGCGGCCGGCAAAAAAAAAAATGGCGGCCGCGGCATCGGGCCCTTGCCTTTAGTGGTTGCTGCGCAGCCAGGGCAGAGAGAGAGCTTACAAGGTGTACCGACAGAAAAGGCTATCGTTGGCACCGCTCGGTGGTAATAAGATTTTGCCCGCTAAATTTGCCGGGAGATGGGGGATCCTGGCAGTGCGCACACTGATGATGCATGCACGGCTGGTGGACAATGGCAGGGCGGATATGGGGACTGCTCGAAAACCCCCAAGCTGAATTTAGCTCGCGCCGGCCATTTGACCAGAAATCAGCAGCCGCTCGACTCCGCCACAGGGCTGCCGCAAACAGGCGGCAACGGGCCTTATTGGGAGCTGAATTTCAGCCCCTCATGCTCATCTCGTATCTCTGGTACCACAACACTTATCTTCATAGAGCTTATCAACATTAATTATCAACATCCGAATCGAAGCAGTGAAACTAAAACAACCTTCAGCAAATAAAGTACACTTAATTGGGCCCAAATTTGGCCAGGAGTTGCTCTGTTTTTTTTGGAGCAACTTGATTTTTCTGGAGTATCTTAAAAATCCCCATATTGCACATTCAATTTGCGCCAATGTAAGTGAGTTAGTTAGGATTTTTTTAGTTTAGTTTTGTTCTGTTCAAAAGAGGGCGTTACCAGCCACCTGTGCCCGTTTTGGCCATTTAAGCCATTTTGCACAGCTAATAGTTGCTCCAAACTAACATAGGCCAGCGTATGTGGCCACTTGTGGCCGCACATAAAACCCTTGCAGAGAGTTAAGAAATCAGCGCAGGTAGGTACATCGGAGGCCAGCAGAACTTAATGACTTGACTGAAGAATGTGAAAAGGATCAAACAGCTATACAGGACATATGACAAACTTCGCAAAGTTAATTTACTATACAACAGAAGCATTCATGGAAGCTTAACCTACAAAACAAAAACAAGTAAAGAGACAAAACATATTGACATAATTTTTTCAAAATATCCAAATAGAAAATAGAAGTACCTCCAGCTCGTAATTCTTATGTTCTTATGGAGGAAAGTATTTTCTTCAACATGGTTAAGGAAAGTCTTGAGTAAGCTCATTAAAACTATTGGCTACACAGTTAATACACTCACCCATCAAAACTCTCCCCCCCCGATCAAAACGCCCCCCCGATCAAAACTCCCCTGACGATCAAAACTCTCCCCCGATCAAAACTCCCCTGACAATCAAAACTCTCCCCCGATCAAAACTCCCCTGACAATCAAAACTCTCCCCCGATCAAAACTCCCCCCAATCAAAACTCTCCCCCCGATCAAAACTCTCCCCCCGATCAAAACTCTCCCCCGAACAAAACTCTCCCCCCGATCAAATCTCTCCCCTGACCAAAACTCTCCCCCGATCAAAACTCCCCCACGATCAAAACTCTCCCCCCCATCAAAACTCTCCCCCCCCCATCAAAACTCCCCCCCGATCAAAACTCCCCCCCGATCAAAACTGCCCCCCCGATCAAAACTCCCCCCGATCAAAAGTCCCCCCGATCATAACTCTCCCTCGATCAAAACTCCCCCCGATCAAAACTCGCTCCCCCGATCAAAACTCCCCCCAGATCAAAACTCCACCGCGATCAAAACTCCCCCCCAGATCAAAACTCTCCCCCCGATCAAAACTCCCCGCTGATCAAAACTCTCCCCCCGATCAAAACTCCCCCTCGATCAAAACTCTCCCCCCGATCAAAACTCACCCCGATCAAAACTCCCCCCCGATCAAAACTCCCCCCCCGAACAAAACTCTCCCCGATCAAAACTCACCCCGATCAAAACTCCCCCCCATTCAAATCTCTCCCCCGATCAAAACTCCCCCTCGATCAAAACTGCCCCCCGATCAAAACTCTCCCTCCATCAAAACTCTCCCTCCATCAAAACTCCCCCCCGATCAAAACTCCCCCTCGATCAAAACTCCCCCCCGATCAAAACTCCCCCCGATCAAAACTCCCCCTGATCAAAACTCCCCCCCGATCAAAACTCCCCCCCAATCAAAACACTCCCCCGATCAAAACTCTCCCCCGATCAAAACTCTCCCGCAATCAAAACTCCCCCCCCCCGATCAAAACTCCCCCCCCCGATCAAAACTCCCCCCCCGATCAAAACTCCCCCTCGATCAAAACTCCCACCCGATCAAAACTCCCCCTCGATCAAAACTCCCCCTCGATCAAAACTCCCCTCCCGATCAAAACTCTCCCCCGATCAAAACTCCCCCTCGATCAAAACTCCCCCCCTGATCAAAACTCCCCCCCCGATCAAAACTCCGCCCCCGATCAAAACTCCCCCCCCGATCAAAACTCCCCCCCCGATCAAAACTCCCCCTCGATCAAAACTCCCCCTCGATCAAAACTCCCCCCCCCGATCAAAACTCCCCCCCCCGATCAAAACTCTCCCCCGATCAAAACGCCCTCCGATCAACACTCTCCCCCCCGATCAAAACTCCCCCCCCCGATCAAAACTCCCCCCGATCAAAACTCCCCCCCCGATCAAAACTCTCCCCCGATCAAAACGCCCTCCGATCAACACTCTCCCCCCCGATCAAAACTCCCCCCGATCAAAACTCCCCCTCGATCAAAACTCTCCCCCGATCAAAACTCCCTCCTGATCAAACCCCCCCCCGATCAAAACTCTCCCCCCCCGATCAAAACTCTCCGCCCGATCAAAACTCTCCCCCCCCGATCAAAACTCTCCTCCCCCGATCAAAACTCCCCCCCCCCGACCAAAACTCCCCCCCGATTAAAACTCGCCCCCCCGATCAAAACTCACCCCCGATCAAAACTCCCCCCGATGAAAACTCACCCCCGATCAAAACTCCCCCCGATCAAAACACTCCCCCGATCAAAACTCTCCCCCGATCAAAACTCTCCCGCAATCAAAACTCCCCCCCCCGATCAAAATTCTCCCCCAATCAAAACTCTCCCCCTGCATTCAAAACTCTCCCCCCGATTAAAACTCCCCCCGATCAAAACACTCCCCCGATCAAAACTCTCCCCCGATCAAAACTCCCCCGCAATCAAAACTCCCCCCCGATCAAAATTCTCCCCGATCAAAACTCCCCCCCCCGATTAAAACTCTCCCCGATCAAAACTCCCCCCCCGATCAAAACTCTCCCCCGATCAAAACTCCCCCCCGATCAAAACTACCCCCCGATCAAAACTCCCCCCCCCGATCAAAACTCCCCCCCCCCGATCAAAACTCCCCCCCCGATCAAAACTCCCCCTCGATCAAAACTCTCCCCCGATCAAAACTCCCCCTCGATCAAAACTCCCCCCCGATCAAAACTCCCTCCCGATCAAAACTCCCCCTGGATCAAAACTCCCCCACGATCAAAACTCCCCCTCGATCAAAACTCCCCCCCGATCAAAACTCCCTCCCGATCAAAACTCCCCCTCGATCAAAACTCCCCCACGATCAAAACTCCCCCTCGATCAAAACTCCCCCTCGATCAAAACTCCCCCCGATCAAAACTCCCCCTCGATCAAAACTCCCCCCCGATCAAAACTCCCTCCCGATCAAAACTCCCCCTCGATCAAAACTCCCCCACGATCAAAACTCCCCCTCGATCAAAACTCCCTCCCGATCAAAACTCCCTCCCGATCAAAACTCTCCCCCGATCAAAACTCCCCCTCGATCAAAACTCCCCCCCCCGATCAAAACTCCCCCTGATCAAAACTCCGCCCCCGATCAAAACTCCCCCCCCCCGATCAAAACTCCCCCCTGATCAAAACTCCCCCTCGATCAAAACTCCCCCTCGATCAAAACTCCCCCCCCCGATCAAAACTCCCCCCGATCAAAACTCCCCCCCCGATCAAAACTCTCCCCCGATCAAAACGCCCTCCGATCAACACTCTCCCCCCCGATCAAAACTCCCCCCGATCAAAACTCCCCCTCGATCAAAACTCTCCCCCGATCAAAACTCCCTCCTGATCAAACCCCCCCCCGATCAAAACTCTCCCCCCGATCAAAACTCTCCGCCCGATCAAAACTCTCCCCCCCCGATCAAAACTCTCCCCCCCCGATCAAAACTCCCCCCCCGATCAAAACTCCCCCCCGATTAAAACTCGCCCCCCGATCAAAACTCACCCCCGATCAAAACTCCCCCGATGAAAACTCACCCCCGATCAAAACTCCCCCCGATCAAAACTCCCCCCGATTAAATCTCTCCCCCGATCAAAACTCCCCCTCGATCAAAACTCCCCCCCCGATCAAAACTCTCCCTCCATCAAAACTCCCCCCCGATCAAAACTCCACCCCGATCAAAACTCCCCCCCGAACAAAACTCTCCCCCGATCAAAACTCTCCCCCGATCAAAACTCTCCCCCGATCAAAACTCTCCCCCGATCAAAACTCTCCCCCGATCAAAACTCCCCCCCGATCAAAACTCTCCCCCGATCAAAACTCTCCCCCGATCAAAACTCCCCCCCGAACAAAACTCTCCCCCGATCAAAACTCTCCCCCGATCAAAACTCTCCCCCCCGATCAAAACTCCCCCCCGATCAAAACTCCCCCCCCCGATCAAAACTCCCCCCCGATCAAAACTCTCCCCCGATCAAAACTCCCACCCGATCAAAACTCCCCCCCAATCAAAACACTCCCCCGATCAAAACTCTCCCCCGATCAAAACTCTCCCGCAATCAAAACTCCCCCCCCCCGATCAAAACTCCCCCCCCCGATCAAAACTCCCCCCCCGATCAAAACTCCCCCTCGATCAAAACTCCCACCCGATCAAAACTCCCCCTCGATCAAAACTCCCCCTCGATCAAAACTCCCCTCCCGATCAAAACTCTCCCCCGATCAAAACTCCCCCTCGATCAAAACTCCCCCCCTGATCAAAACTCCCCCCCCGATCAAAACTCCGCCCCCGATCAAAACTCCCCCCCCGATCAAAACTCCCCCCCCGATCAAAACTCCCCCTCGATCAAAACTCCCCCTCGATCAAAACTCCCCCCCCCGATCAAAACTCCCCCCCCCGATCAAAACTCTCCCCCGATCAAAACGCCCTCCGATCAACACTCTCCCCCCCGATCAAAACTCCCCCCCCCGATCAAAACTCCCCCCGATCAAAACTCCCCCCCCGATCAAAACTCTCCCCCGATCAAAACGCCCTCCGATCAACACTCTCCCCCCCGATCAAAACTCCCCCCGATCAAAACTCCCCCTCGATCAAAACTCTCCCCCGATCAAAACTCCCTCCTGATCAAACCCCCCCCCGATCAAAACTCTCCCCCCCCGATCAAAACTCTCCGCCCGATCAAAACTCTCCCCCCCCGATCAAAACTCTCCTCCCCCGATCAAAACTCCCCCCCCCCCGACCAAAACTCCCCCCCGATTAAAACTCGCCCCCCCGATCAAAACTCACCCCCGATCAAAACTCCCCCCGATGAAAACTCACCCCCGATCAAAACTCCCCCCGATCAAAACACTCCCCCGAACAAAACTCTCCCCCGATCAAAACTCTCCCGCAATCAAAACTCCCCCCCCCGATCAAAATTCTCCCCCAATCAAAACTCTCCCCCTGCATTCAAAACTCTCCCCCCGATTAAAACTCCCCCCGATCAAAACACTCCCCCGATCAAAACTCTCCCCCGATCAAAACTCCCCCGCAATCAAAACTCCCCCCCGATCAAAATTCTCCCCGATCAAAACTCCCCCCCCGATTAAAACTCTCCCCGATCAAAACTCCCCCCCCGATCAAAACTCTCCCCCGATCAAAACTCCCCCCCGATCAAAACTACCCCCCGATCAAAACTCCCCCCCCCCGATCAAAACTCCCCCCCCCCGATCAAAACTCCCCCCCCGATCAAAACTCCCCCTCGATCAAAACTCTCCCCCGATCAAAACTCCCCCTCGATCAAAACTCCCCCCCGATCAAAACTCCCTCCCGATCAAAACTCCCCCTGGATCAAAACTCCCCCCCGATCAAAACTCCCTCCCGATCAAAACTCCCCCTCGATCAAAACTCCCCCACGATCAAAACTCCCCCTCGATCAAAACTCCCCCTCGATCAAAACTCCCCCCGATCAAAACTCCCCCTCGATCAAAACTCCCCCCCGATCAAAACTCCCTCCCGATCAAAACTCCCCCTCGATCAAAACTCCCCCACGATCAAAACTCCCCCTCGATCAAAACTCCCTCCCGATCAAAACTCCCTCCCGATCAAAACTCTCCCCCGATCAAAACTCCCCCTCGATCAAAACTCCCCCCCCCGATCAAAACTCCCCCTGATCAAAACTCCGCCCCCGATCAAAACTCCCCCCCCCCGATCAAAACTCCCCCCTGATCAAAACTCCCCCTCGATCAAAACTCCCCCTCGATCAAAACTCCCCCCCCCGATCAAAACTCCCCCCGATCAAAACTCCCCCCCCGATCAAAACTCTCCCCCGATCAAAACGCCCTCCGATCAACACTCTCCCCCCCGATCAAAACTCCCCCCGATCAAAACTCCCCCTCGATCAAAACTCTCCCCCGATCAAAACTCCCTCCTGATCAAACCCCCCCCCGATCAAAACTCCCCCCCCGATCAAAACTCCCTCCTGATCAAACCCCCCCCCGATCAAAACTCTCCCCCCGATCAAAACTCTCCGCCCGATCAAAACTCTCCCCCCCCGATCAAAACTCTCCCCCCCCGATCAAAACTCCCCCCCCGATCAAAACTCCCCCCCGATTAAAACTCGCCCCCCGATCAAAACTCACCCCCGATCAAAACTCCCCCGATGAAAACTCACCCCCGATCAAAACTCCCCCCGATCAAAACTCCCCCCGATTAAATCTCTCCCCCGATCAAAACTCCCCCTCGATCAAAACTCCCCCCCCGATCAAAACTCTCCCTCCATCAAAACTCCCCCCCGATCAAAACTCCACCCCGATCAAAACTCCCCCCCGAACAAAACTCTCCCCCGATCAAAACTCTCCCCCGATCAAAACTCTCCCCCGATCAAAACTCTCCCCCGATCAAAACTCTCCCCCGATCAAAACTCCCCCCCGATCAAAACTCTCCCCCGATCAAAACTCTCCCCCGATCAAAACTCTCCCCCGATCAAAACTCTCCCCCGATCAAAACTCTCCCCCCCGATCAAAACTCCCCCCCGATCAAAACTCCCCCCCCCGATCAAAACTCCCCCCCGATCAAAACTCCCCCCCGATCAAAACTACCCCCCCGATCAAAACTCCCCCCGATCAAAACTCCCCCCCGATCAAAACTCCCCCCGATCAAAACTACCCCCCCGATCAAAACTCCCCCCGATCAAAACTACCCCCCCGATCAAAACTCCCCCCGATCAAAACTCCGTCCGATCAAAACTACCCCCCCGATCAAAACTCCCCCCGATCAAAACTACCCCCCCGATCAAAACTCCCCCCGATCAAAACTCCCCCCCGATCAAAACCCCCACGCAATCAAAGCTCCCCCCCCGATCAAAACTCCCCCACCCCAATCAAAGCTCCGTCCCCCCAATCAAAACTGCCCCCCCACCGATCAAAACTCCCCTGCCGCCCCCCCCTCCCCCACCCCCACCCCCCATCAAAACTCTCCTCACTAAACAAAGCACAACGATCAATAATAAATAAAAAATTAACCTTAAGTCCTACCTTGGCCCGGGAAGTCAGCGGGCCGGTCGGCCGGTGCGGGATAGGTGCAGGAGTCTCTCTATGACGCGCAGCAGCCTGGCGCGCGTTGTGAGGCCACTCGGCCTGGGATAGGAGCGGGACATCGGGTCCCACCCTTCACTGCACATGCGCGAAACCTCCAGTGCGCATGTGTTGAGCTGCCGGCACTCTTTTAAGCACAGGGCCCTAGCTCTGCCCCCTAAGTTGAGTCCAGTTCATTGGATATATTCAAAAGGGAGTTAGATATGGCCCTCATGGCTAAAGGGATTAAGGGGCATGGAGAGAAGGCAGGAGTGGGGTACTGTAGTTGCATGATCAGCCATGATCATATTGAATGGTGGTGCAGGCTCGAAGGGCCGAATGGCCTACTCCTGCACCTATTTTCTATGTTTCTATGTTTCTAATTGAATTGCCACACCGCACCAAGCCATGGTTGAGGCCACGGAGAGGCCAGAATCCGGGGCCAGCTTTTTGGCGCCATTTTAACCCTAGGAAGTCGGTGCATCTCATGTGAGTGTGCCGGAAAAATGGGTGGGCCAAATTTGGGCCCAATATATCCAAATATTTAAATAACATGAGCTCCCGACAAAACAAGACGCTCCATCCTGACAATTTTTTTGTAAGTCGACTATTGTTGAGTTTGCCTAACCCTATAGACCGCTCCTTGCTCTCGGAATTTCCAACTACTTTCAGGCAAAATGCTATCGTAAAGAGTCTAGCATGTTCTATAAATGGTTAGAATCTTGAAAATATATTCTAAAAATATTTTATTGAAATGAAGTTTAAAAAAAATGTTCTCAGTATTTGCTTTTATTAGAGAAATGTAGTTTTTTTTTTAACCAATTTATCTTTCAGCTTTTCTCCCCTCTTCCAACCGTATCCTTGCTGGGGTGCAGTTTCACAGGGAGGCAAGGCCCACCACCCTGTTATGTCTTTATGTGCTCTGATAATGACTCCACGAGGCAATGTGTTTTGCTTGACCTGTAGTGACCTTAGTCCATTTAATGTAACTCCAGAGTGAGGATCACACTCGGTGGCCTGCCTTTTATACTAGGCCAGGCACACCTGTACAGGTAACCTACAAGTCTCCCACTGCAGTGCCCTCTGGTAGCACACCTTTTAATAGTACAAGCAGTAACCATGTAGGATACATGACATCACTCTCCCCCAAGCCTTTAGTGCAAATCGCCTCGGCATTGACTGTGCTCTGGTATTAGCTCTATCTGGTTGACCCTTGGCGGGTCGTTTCTATCTTGGGTGAGTGGTTGGTGTTTCGTTGGCAGTAGAGTGCTGGTGGTTTCTGTTTGCGTGTGTCCATGACCAGTCCATTCTCAACCCCACCCCACCCCCTGCCCCCCCCCAACATATAGATTATGCTGGAGGCTCATTACATACATACACATTCAAGTCCAGAAAAAAAAAAGTTTGCATTAACAGCATTACATTTGTGGTTCAGTTGTGAGGCAAGTACATTCGATTGGTGAGATACATTCTTGATTCGTACTAAGGTAACCGGTGCGTAAGGACAAGCTAGTTCCAGAACTGCTGGATGATGTCCAGGTAGTCTGGTGGTGGCGCGGTGCCCAGTGCTGGCAGTGGGAACCCGGTTGGCTCAAGTTGTCTGTTCTCGGGGCTGTTGCCGTGGTTCCTAGCGTCGGGCAGGTTCACAGATGCCTGTGACCTCCTTGTCCTTTCCTTGCGCCCTGGGTCGCTGCTGCTCCCTGAGGAACTGTCATCTGGCAGTGCACAGGGAACTGCTGACTCGCTGGCCTGGCCGTCGTTTGGTTTGGGATCCTGGCTGGTCCAGGTCCCAGTTGAGAGAACTGTTGCGGGTGACCCTTCGTTCCCGGGTATGGCGTTGGTGGCAATTGGGTCTGGGGGCTGCACCTTAGCACAGTTTGCTCTTTCAGGCTGGTGGCGGTTGGTGCCATCGGATGCCTGAGAGATGGAGCCGATCAGGGGCAGGGTATCGATACTGATGCCGTTGCCCTCCTGAGATCGCTTGCTCTGCAGCTCGTATGTATTGGCTGCTTGTGGCCACACTCCATGGTGCATAACTCTGGTCCCAGGGACGCAGGCTACTACATTGGGTAGCTCGCTGGACCTGCATGCTCCCGATGGGTGTCTGCCCACTGCATTTACTGAATGCAGTTAAAATCCTACATCGCACAACGTTTCATTACTCATAGTAAATAACCTGTAGCTCCGATCGCGATCGCGCGCCTTTTCTTTGCTTATTGCATGTACACAATGCTGATCATCAATTATACATCTTACATCTAACTCACTGCTGCTATTACATTTGAGACTCTTCTTTGCTTATTGCATGTACACAATTCTGATCATCAATTGCACATTTTACACCTAACTTACAGTTGCTCTTACATTGTTTCAAAATGTGGAACTGTCCCTTTAAGTGTGGTGGGTTGCAGGTCTCCTTTAAGAGAGCCTTGCTATCTTTACCCCAATCCTCTTCTCCGTTTGGTGCCACGTGTTGCTCCATCAGCGCTGCACCTCGTGGTCTGGCCGAGGCCATCTTTTTCTTCAGCATATCACCTCGTAGTTTGGGTGCCATCTTTCCTACATCCACGATGTTGACTGCTGTGATCCTCTTCTCCCTGGCTTCTGCCACCGAAGCTGGAAAGTCGCTTTTGGATCTGATTTTCTTCCTCCGGAGTCCTGCCACTGGAGCCTGGAAGGTGTGTTCAGGTCGTCTCAGCTGGATCATCTCCACACAGTCGTGCTGGGCAGTCTGTGCCTCAGGTACTGTGCTGGTCTGCTCTCTGGTGCCGGGTCCACCCTCAGGTGAGGGCTTGCTTTGCCTCTGAGCGCGGAGGACGTCGATCGCTGGAGGGGTGAAGTCCTTCCAATGGATTTCTCCATCCACCTTGTTCCGAATGGCGTTGGTCCATCACCTGCAACAATCCACAGAGGTAATTTGTGCACCGCGCCATCATGGAATACCTTTACATACGCACTACCAAACACTGGGATGAGTTCATCGGTGTAGGTGCGCGGCTTTGCCTGAACTGGGATCAACTTGGGTCGTTCAGTTGATTGTCCCATAGCCTCTCAAAGGCTTCTTGATTCATTACTGACCGGCTCGCCCCCATGTCCACTTCCATGAAAACTGGAACGCCATTTATCTCGACTTCCATCCTCAACGGGGAACACTCAGTGGTGCTGGTAAGCATGGCATATACCTCATTGTGGGACTGAACTGCCTCTCTGCCTATCGTTTCATAATCCGCACTGGATTCATGGCCATCTGCAAACTCTTCATCAACACAGTGAGTCATATTTCTTTTGCACATTCGCTGGAGGTGGCCCTTTGTGCTGCAGCCTTTACACACATAGTCTTTAAAACAGCACTGGTGAGCTCTGTGATTCCCTCCGCAACACCAGCATGGAGCTACTCGGTTAGCCCCCGTTGGTGGATTTTGAGTTAAGGGAATCGGGGGCCTGTTCTCCCGTTCCTGAGAAGATTCGCGTTCCACAGTCCAGACTCTAAAAGGTGCCACTCTGTGCACAGTAGTTGCCGGGTTTGAGTCCTGAGGATGAGTCACCTACCTAGAGCCGCAGGCCATAGGAACATAGAAACATAGAAAATAGGTGCAGGAGTAAGCCATTTGGCCCTTCGAGCCTGCACCGCCATTCAATGAGTTCATGGCTGAACATGCAACCTCAGTACCCCATTCCTGCTTTCTCGCCATACCCCTTGATCCCCCTAGTAGTAAGGACTACATCTAACTCCTTTTTGAATATATTTAGTGAATTGGCCTCAACAACTTTCTGTGGGAGAGAATTCCATAGGTTCACCACTCTCTGGGTGAAGAAGTTTCTCTTCATCTCGGTCCTAAATGACTTACCCCTTATCCTTAGACTGTGACCCTTGGTTCTGGACTTCCCCAACATTGGGAACATTCTTCCTGCATCTAACCTGTCTAAACCCATCAGAATTTTAAACATTTCTATGAGATCCCCTCTCATTCTTCTGAACCCCAATGAATACAAGCCCAGTTGATCCAGTCTTTCTTGATATGTCAGTCCCGCCATCCCGGGAATCAGTCTGGTGAACCTTCGCTGCACTCCCTCAATAGCAAGAATGTCCTTCCTCAAGTTGGGAGACCAAAACTGTACACAATACTCCAGGTGTGGCCTCACCAAGGCTCTGTACAACTGTAGCAACACCTCCCTGCCCCTGTACTAAAATTCCCCCGCTATGAAGGCCAACATGCCATTTGCTTTCTTAACCGCCTGCTGTACCTGCATGCCAACCTTCAATGACTGATGTACCATGACACTCAGGTCTCGTTGCACCTCCCCTTTTCCTAATCTGTCACCATTCAGATAATAGTCTGTCTCTGTTTTTACCGCCAAAGTGGATAACCTCACATTTATCCACATTATACTTGATCTGCCATGCATTTGCCCACTCACCTAACCTATCCAAGTCACTCTGCAGCCTCATAGCATCCTCCTCGCAGCTCACACTGCCACCCAACTTAGTGTCATCCGCAAATTTGGAGATACTACATAGAAACATAGAAACATAGAAAATAGGTGCAGGAGCAGGCCATTCAGCCCTTCTAGCCTGCACCGCCATTCAATGAGTTCATGGCTGAACATGAAACTTTAGTACCCCCTTCCTGCTTTCTCGCCATAACCCTTGATCCCCCGAGTAGTAAGGACTTCATCTAACTCCCTTTTGAATATATTTAGTGAATTGGCCTCAACTACTTTCTGTGGTAGAGAATTCCACAGGTTCACCACTCTCTGGGTGAAGAAGTTTCTCCTCATCTCGGTCCTAAATGGCTTACCCCTTATCCTCAGACTGTGACCCCTGGTTCTGGACTTCCCCAACATTGGGAACATTCTTTCTGCATCTAACCTGTCTAAACCCGTCAGAATTTTAAACGTTTCTATGAGGTCCCCTCTCATTCTTCTGAACTCCAGTGAATACAAGCCCAGTTGATCCAATCTTTCTTGATAGGTCAGTCCAGCCATCCCGGGAATCAGTCTGGTGAACCTTCGCTGCACTCCCTCAATAGCAAGAATGTCCTTCCTCAAGTTAGGAGACCAAAACTGTACACAATACTCCAGGTGTGGCCTCACCAAGGCTCTGTACAACTGTAGCAACACCTCCCTGCCCCTGTACTAAAATTCCCCCGCTATGAAGGCCAACATGCCATTTGCTTTCTTAACCGCCTGCTGTACCTGCATGCCAACCTTCAATGACTGATGTACCATGACACCCAGGTCTCGTTGCACCTCCTCTTTTCCTAATCTGTCACCATTCAGATAATAGTCTGTCTCTCTGTTTTTACCGCCAAAGTGGATAACCTCACATTTATCCACATTATACTTGATCTGCCATGCATTTGCCCACTCACCTAACCTATCCAAGTCACTCTGCAGCCTCATAGCATCCTCCTCGCAGCTCACACTGCCACCCAACTTAGTGTCATCCGCAAATTTGGAGATACTACATAGAAACATAGAAACATAGAAAATAGGTGCAGGAGCAGGCCATTCAGCCCTTCTAGCCTGCACCGCCATTCAATGAGTTCATGGCTGAACATGAAACTTCAGTACCCCCTTCCTGCTTTCTCGCCATAACCCTTGATCCCCCGAGTAGTAAGGACTTCATCTAACTCCCTTTTGAATATATTTAGTGAATTGGCCTCAACTACTTTCTGTGGTAGAGAATTCCACAGGTTCACCACTCTCTGGGTGAAGAAGTTTCTCCTCATCTCGGTCCGAAATGGCTTACCCCTTATCCTCAGACTGTGACCCCTGGTTCTGGACTTCCCCAACATTGGGAACATTCTTTCTGCATCTAACCTGTCTAAACCCGTCGGAATTTTAAACGTTTCTATGAGGTCCCCTCTCATTCTTCTGAACTCCAGTGAATACAAGCCCAGTTGATCCAATCTTTCTTGATAGGTCAGTCCCGCCATCCCGGGAATCAGTCTGGTGAACCTTCGCTGCACTCCCTCAATAGCAAGAATGTCCTTCCTCAAGTTAGGAGACCAAAACTGTACACAATACTCCAGGTGTGGCCTCACCAAGGCCCTGTACAACTGTAGCAACACCTCCCTGCCCCTGTATTCAAATCCCCTCGCTATGAAGGCCAACATGCCATTTGCTTTCTTAACCGCCTGCTGTACCTGCATGCTAACCTTCAATGACTGATGTACCATGACACCCAGGTCTCGTTGCACCTTCCCTTTTCCTAATCTGTCACCATTCAGATAATAGTCTGTCTCTCTGTTTTTACCACCAAAGTGGATAACCTCACATTTATCCACATTCTACTTCATCTGCCATGCATTTGCCCACTCACCTAACCTATCCAAGTCACTCTGCAGCCTAATAGCATCCTCCTCGCAGCTCACACTGCCACCCAACTTAGTATCATCCGCAAATTTGGAGATACTGCATTTAATCCCCTCGTCTAAATCATTAATGTACAATGTAAACAGCTGGGGCCCCAGCACAGAACCTTGCGGCACTCCACTAGTCACTGCCTGCCATTCTGAAAAGTATCCGTTTACTCCTACTCTTTGCTTCCTGTCTGACAACCAGTTCTCAATCCACGTCAGCACACTACCCCCAATCCCATGTGCTTTAACTTTGCACATTAATCTCTTGTGTGGGACCTTGTCGAAAGCCTTCTGAAAGTCCAAATATACCACATCAACTGGTTCTCCTTTGTCCACTTTACTGGAAACATCCTCAAAAAATTCCAGAAGATTTGTCAAGCATGATTTCCCTTTCACAAATCCATGCTGACTTGGACCTATCATGTCACCATTTTCCAGATGCACTGCTATGACATCCTTAATAATTGATTCCATCATTTTACCCACTACTGAGGTCAGGCTGACCGGTCTATAATTCCCTGTTTTCTCTCTCCCTCCTTTTTTAAAAAGTGGGGTTACATTGGCTACCCTCCACTCCACAGGAACTGATCCAGAGTCAATGGAATGTTGGAAAATGACTGTCAATGCATCCGCTATTTCCAAGGCCACCTCCTTAAGTACTCTAGGATGCAGTCCATCAGGCCCTGGGGATTTATCGGCCTTCAATCCCATCAATATCCCCAACACAATTTCCCGACTAATAAAGATTTCCCTCAGTTCCCCCTCCTTACTAGACCCTCTGACCCCTTTTATATCCGGAAGGTTGTTTGTATCCTCCTTAGTGAATACCGAACCAAAGTACTTGTTCAATTGGTCTGCCATTTCTTTGTTCCCCGTTATGACTTCCCCTGATTCTGACTGCAGGGGACCTACGTTTGTCTTCACCAACCTTTTTCTCTTTACATACCTATAGAAACTTTTGCAATCCGCCTTAATGTTCCCTGCAAGCTTCTTCTCGTACTCCATTTTCCCTGCCCTAATCAAACCCTTTGTCCTCCTCTGCTGAGTTCTAAATTTCTCCCAGTCCCCAGGTTCGCTGCTATTTCTGGCCAATTTGTATGCCACTTCCTTGGCTTTAATACTATCCCTGATTTCCCTAGATAGCCACGGTTGAGCCACCTTCCCTTTTTTATTTTTACGCCAGACAGGAATGTACAATTGTTGTAATTCATCCATGCGGTCTCTAAATGTCTGCCATTGCCCATCCACAGTCAACCCCCGAAGTATCATTCGCCAATCTATCCTAGCCAATTCACGCCTCATACCTTCAAAGTTACCCTTCTTTAAGTTCTGGACCATGGTCTCTGAAATTACTGTTTCATTCTCCATCCTAATGCAGAATTCCACTATATTATGGTCACTCTTCCCCAAGGGGCCTCGCACAATGAGATTGCTAATTAATCCTCTCTCATTACACAACATCCAGTCTAAGATGGCCTCCCCCCTAGTTGGTTCCTCAACATATTGGTCTCGAAAACCATCCCTTATGCACTCCAGGAAATCCTCCTCCACCGTATTGCTTCCAGTTTGGCTAGCCCAATCTATGTGCATATTAAAGTCACCCATTATAACTGCTACACCTTTATTGCATGCACCCCTAATTTCCTGTTTGATGCCCTCCCCAACATCCCTATTACTGTTTGGAGGTCTGTACACAACTCCTACTAACGTTTTTTGCCCTTTGGTGTTCTGCAGCTCTACCCATATAGATTCCACATCATCCAAGCTAATGTCTTTCCTAACTATTGCATTAATCTCCTCTTTAACCAGCAATGCTACCCCACCTCCTTTTCCTTTTATTCTATCCTTCCTGAATGTTGAATACCCCTGAATGTTGAGTTCCCAGCCCTGATCATCCTGGAGCCACGTCTCCGTAATCCCAATCACATCATATTTGTTAACATCTATTTGCACAATTAATTCATCCACCTTATTGTGGATACTCCTTGCATTAAGACACAAAGCCTTCAGGCTTGTTTTATTAACACCCTTTGTCCTTTTAGAATTTTGCTGTACAGTGGCCCTTTTTGTTCTTTGCCTTGGGTTTCTCTGCCCTCCACTTTTCCTCATCTCCTTTCTGTCTTTTGCTTTTGTCTCCTTTTTGTTTCCCTCTGTCTCCCTGCATTGGTTCCCATCCCCCTGCCATATTAGTTTAAATCTTCCCCAACAGCACTAGCAAACACTCCCCCTAGGACATTGGTTCCGGTCCTGCCCAGGTGCAGACTGTCCGGTTTGTACTGGCCCCACCTCCCCCAGAACCGGTCCCAATGCCCCAGGAATTTGAATCCCTCCCTGCTGCACCACTGCTCAAGCCACGTATTCATCTGCGCTATCCTGCGATTCCTACTCTGACTATCACGTGGCACTGGTAGCAATCCCGAGATTACTACTTTTGAGGTCCTACTTTTTAATTTAGCTCCTAGCTCCTTAAATTCGTTTCGTAGGACCTCATCCCTTTTTTTACCTATGTCGTTGGTACCAATGTGCACCACGACAACTGGCTGTTCTCCCTCCCATTTCAGAATGTCCTGCACCCGCTCCGAAACATCCTTGACCCTTGCACCAGGGAGGCAACATACCATCCTGGAGTCTCGGTTGCGGCCGCAGAAACGCCTATCTATTCCCCTCACAATTGAATCCCCTATCACTATCGCTCTCCCACTCTTTTTCTTGCCCTCCTGTGCAGCAGAGCCAGCCACGGTGCCATGAACTTGGCTGCTGCTGCCCTCCCCTGATGAGTCATTCCCCTCAACAGTACATTTAATCCCCTCGTCTAAATCATTAATGTACAATGTAAACAGCTGGGGCCCCAGCACAGAACCTTGCGGTACCCCACTAGTCACTGCCTGCCATTCTGAAAAGTACCCATTTACTCCTACTCTTTGCTTCCTGTCTGACAACCAGTTCTCAATCCATGTCAGCACACTACCCCCAATCCCATGTGCTTTAACTTTGCACATTAATCTCTTGTGTGGGACCTTGTCAAAAGCCTTCTGAAAGTCGAAACACACCACATCAACTGGTTCTCCCTTGTCCACTCTACTGGAAACATCCTCAAAAAATTCCAGAAGATTTGTCAAGCATGATTTCCCTTTCACAAATCCATGCTGACTTGGACCTATCATGTCACTTCTTTCCAAATGCGCTGCTATGACATCCTTAATAATTGATTCCATCATTTTACCCACTACTGATGACCGGTCTATAATTCGCTGTTTTCTCTCTCCCTCTTTTTTTAAAAAGTGGGGTTACATTGGCTACCCTCCACTGCATAGGAACTGATCCAGAGTCTATGGAATGTTGGAAAATGACTGTCAATGCATCCGCTATTTCCAAGGCCACCTCCTTAAGTACTCTGGGATGCAGTCCATCAGGCCCTGGGGATTTATCGGCCTTCAATCCCATCAATTTCCCCAACACAATTTCCTGACTAATAAGGATTTCCCTCAGTTCCTCCTTCTTACTAGACCCTCTGACCCCTTTTATATCCGGAAGATTGTTTGTGTCCTCCTTAGTGAATACCGAACCAAAGTACTTGTTCAATTGGTCTGCCATTTCTTTGTTCCCCATTATAACTTCCCCTGATTCTGACTGCAGGGGACCTACGTTTGTCTTTACTAACCTTTTTCTCTTTACATATCTATAGAAACTTTTGCAGTCTGTCTTAATGTTCCCTGCAAGCTTCCTCTCGTACTCTATTTTCCCTGCCCTAATCTAACCCTTTGTCCTCCTCTGCTGAGTTCTAAATTTCTCCCAGTCCCCAGGTTCACTGCTATTTCTGGCCAATTTGTATGCCACTTCCTTGGCTTTAATACTATCCCTGATTTCCCTTGATAGCCACGGTTGAGCCACCTTCCCTTTTTTATTTTTATGCCAGACAGGGATGTACAATTGTTGCAGTTCATCCATGCGGTCTCTAAATGTCTGCGATTGCCCATCCACTGTCAACCCCTTAAGTGTCATTCGCCAATCTATCCTAGCCAATTCACGCCTCATACCTTCAAAGTTACCCTTCTTTAAGTTCTGGACCATGGTCTCTGAATTAACTGTTTCATTCTCCATCCTAATGTAGTATTCCACCATATTATGGTCACTCTTCCCCAAGGGCCTCGCACAACGAGATTGCGAATTAATCCTCTCTCATTACACAACACCCAATCTAAGATGGCCTCCCCCTAGTTGGTTCCTTGACATATTGGTCTAGAAAACCATCCCTTATGCACTCCAGGAAATCTTCTTCCACCGCATTGCTTCCAGTTTGGTTAGCCCAATCTATAGGCATATTAAAGTCACGCATGATAACTGCTGCACCTTTATTGCATGCACCCCTAATTTCCTGTTTGATGCCCTCCCCAACATCACTACTACTGTTTGGAGGTCTGTACACAACTCCCACTAACGTTTTTTGCCCTTTGGTGTTCTGCAGCTCTACCCATATAGATTCCACATCATCCAAACTAATGTCCTTCCTAACTATTGCATTAATCTCCTCTTTAACCACCTCCTTTTCCTTTTATTCTATCCTTCCTGCATGTTGAATACCCATGGATGTTGAGTTCCCAGCCCTGATCATCCTGGAGCCACGTCTCCATAATCCCAATCACATCATATCCGTTAACATCTATTTGCACAGTTAATTCATCCACCTTATTACGGATACTCCTTGCATTAAGACATAAAGCCTTCAGGCTTGTTTTTTTAACACCCTTTGTCCTTTTAGAATTATGATGTAGTGTGGCCCTTTTTGTTTCTTGCCTTTGTTTATTCGGCCTTCCACTATTGCTTTTTACTTTTCTACCATCTGTTTCTGACTCCATATTACTTCGCCCTATCTTGCTGCATAGGTTCCCATCCCCCTGCCATATTAGTTTAAACACTCCCAAACTGCATTAGCAAATGTTACCCCTAGGACATCAGTTCCAGTCCTGCCGAAGTGCAGACCTTCCCTTTTGTACAGGTCCCACTTCCCCCAGAACTGGTTCCAATTTCCCCGGAATTTGAATCGCTCCCTCTTGCACCACTGCTCAAGCCACATATTTATTCTAACTATCCTGCTCCCTCTACTCTGATGAGCATGTGGCACTGGTAGCAATCAAGAGATTACTACCTTTGAGGTCCTACTTTTTAATTTAACTCCTCGCTCCCTCAATTCAGCTTGTAGGACCTCTTCCCGCTTCGTACCTATATCGTTGGTACCTACATGTACCACGACAATTGGCTGTTCACTCTCCCTCTCCAGAATGCTCTGCAGCTGCTCCGAGACATCCTTGATCCTTGCACCAGGGAGGCAACATACCATCCTGGAGTCTCGGTTGCGGCCGCAGAAACTCCTATCTATTCCCCTTACAATAGAGTCCCCGATCACTATAGCTCTCCCACTCTTTTTCCCACCCTTCTGTGCAGCAGAGCCAGCCACGGTGCCATGAACTTGGCTGCTGCTGCCCTCCCCTGATGAGTCATCCTCCTCAACAGTACCCAAAGTGGTGTATCTGTTTTGCAGGGGGATGACCGCAGGGGACCCCTGCACTACCTTCCTTGCACTGCTCTTCCTGTTGGTCTTCCATTCCCTAGCTGGCTGTGGACCCTTCACCTGTGGTACTCGCTACACGTGCTACTCACGTCATTCTTAGCATCGTGGATGCTCCAGAGTAAATCCACCCTCAGCTCCAACTCCGCAACCCGGTCTGTCAGGAGCTGGAGGCGGATACACGTAGTCGTCAGGGACACCGGAAGTGTCCCTGAGTTCCCACATGATACAGGAGGAGCATATGACAACAACAATGCTAAAGTTTACTCACTGTTATAGAAGAGAAAAAAGAAAAGCTACTCACCAATCAACAGGCAATCACTTACCCCCTTGGCTGTGATGTCACCTTTCTATTTTTTTCTACTTCTTTTTTGCCCTCTCCCTGTAGCTGCACCGGCTCGCCTCTCACCGACCCCGGACTCCCGTCTCTCCACGCACCTGCCGACGTCTCTCGCGGCCTTTTGTAGGCCTCTCGCCGACCCCGAACTCACGTCTCTCCACGCACGTCCCAACGCCTCTCGCGGCCTTTTGTAGCCTCTCGCCGACCCCGGACTCACGTCTCTCCACGCACCTCCCGACGCCTCAAGGTCATGAAGCCTGGCTCACGGTGATGGCCTTCTGCAGTGTGACTGTGGTATCCGTTGACAGTAGCTTATGAAGAAGGCCCTCATGGTTGATTCCAATGGCGAAGATGTCCTGCAGTGTTTCAGTGAGGTGGTTGGCGAAATCACACGTGTCGCCAGCCTCCTGAGGTCTGCAGCATATTTCGCGATTTCCTGGCCTTCGGGCCGTCGGTGGGTATAAAACTGGTGTCTGGCTGTGAGGATGCTCTCTTTGGGCTTGAGTTACTCTTGGATCAGCGTTACAAGCTCCTCATATGTCTTGGTCGTTGACTTCACTGGTGCCAACAAGTCCCTGACGAGGCCATAGACAGTGGGCCCACAACTGGTTAGCAGGATAGCTCTGCGCTTATCAGCCAGTGTGGCCAGATTGTCGCCTGCCAGGTCATTTGCTGTGAAGAAATGGTCGTGCCTCCCCACAAAGGCATCTCAATCATCACCATCGGCGAATTGCTGCAACGTACCAAGGGTAGCCATTTTTGCGTGAAAGTCCGTAATCTCGTCGCCAATTGTTATGTCTTTAGGTGCTCTGATAATGACTCCACGAGGCAATGTGTTGTACTTGAAATGTAGTGACCATAGTCCTTTATTGATAACTCCAGAGTGAGGATCACCCCTGGTGGCCTGCCTTTTATACTAGGCCAGGCACACCTGTACAGGTAACCTACAAGTCTCCCACTGCAGTGCCCTCTGGTGGCACACCTTGTAATAGTACAAGCAGTAACCATGTAGGATACATGACACACCCCATCTACCTCACCGGTCCTCACTCAGCAAGCATTAACAGCGAGTGTCAATTGACAGTGAATGGGTCAGTCAACCCCATTTAGATCTATTTGGATTAGTAAAAATCCAGTTCAGAATCCATCAGCACTGCTGCTGTCAGCATCAGTCTCCTCAAGATGGAGGAGTCCATTACCAACCAGTGTTCCATTAAGCAGCCTGACTAAACACCGGAAACATCCTCGTTAAGCAGGCTAGTTAATGTTATGGAAGTCTGAGAGTTGAAATGCCGATCCCCTTCGAACACTTGAATCACAACCCACTGACTTGGCACTCTTTATTTAACTGTTTTTCCACCTCTTGCTCCAGCATGACAGCTGTGGCTAACTAGATAGTACACTTGCTTCTGAGTCAGAGGGCTGTAGGTTCTAATCCTCCTCCAGGGAATGGAACACATAAATCTAGGCTGACACTGCAGTGCAGTGCTTTGGGAGTGCTGTTATTGTGTCAGTAAGCACTCTAGTAGTGACTCCATGAGGCAAGGAATTGCACTTGAACTGTTGTGACCTTAGTCCATTTATTGCAACTCCTGAATGAGGGTACGGCATGGTGAGCTCCCTTTTATACTTGGTTACCTGTGGTGTTCAGGTGACCCCTCGGTCTTCACCAGTTGCACCCTCTGGTGGTACAAGCACAGTGTGAAGGTATACTCAGTAGTCTTATGTAACTGTACATTGAGAGTACCGGGAGTATACATATTTTATACATATACAACAGCTGTACTGTTGGAGGTGCCATTTTTCAGATGAGATGTTAAACCGCGACCCTGTCTGCCCTCTCAGGGTGGATGTAATTATTCCAAAGTAGAGCAGCGGATTTATCCCTCAATCAACATAACAAAAACAGTTTGTGGGAGCTTGCTTGTGTGCAAATTGGCTGCTGTGTTTCCCATATTACAGCAGTGACTACACTCCAAAAGTACTTCATTGGCTGTAAAGCACTTTGAGATATCTGATCATTGTGAAAGGTGCTATATAAATGGAAGTCTATCTTTCTTTCATATTATAAAGCTCCAATTTCTTGTCTAGCTCTGTGTCGGTATAACATTTTTTCCCTTGGCTTTATCACTCTCTTTATTTTATTTTTTTCCCTTTTCTTCTTTTGTGCCTGTTTACTTTCCCTCCATATATGGCAGTTCCTTCTTCTCCCCCCTCTTAAATACTGCAGTACATATTTTTCCTCCACTGCCTCTGCCCTGCACTACCCCGTGTTGAACTCATCTGTCATAAACACAAACATTAGAATGTATACAGAAACATTGGGGAACAGGTTGCGGGTAATACTTCGTTCCCGCGTAAGGCCTTGGTGGCGATGGGGTCTGGGGGCTGCACCTTAACATGGTTTTCTCTTTCAGGCTCATGACAGTTGGTGTCATCAGGTACTTGAGAGGTGGAGCTGATCAGGGGCAGGCTATCGATACTGATGCCGTTGCCCTCCTGAGATCGCTTGCTCTGCAGCTCGTATGTATTGGCTGCTTGTGGCCACACTCCATGGTGCATAACTCTGGTCCCAGGGACGCAGGCTACTACATTGGGTAGCTCGCTGGATCTGCGTGCTCCTGATGGGTGTCTGCCCATTGCATTGACTGAATGCAGTTAAAATCCTACATCGCACAACGTTTCATTACACATAGTAAATAACCTGTAGCTCCGATCGCGATCGCGCGCCTTTTCTTTGCTAATTGCATGTACACAACGCTGATCATCAATTATACATCTTACATCTAACTCACTGCTGCTATTACATTGAGACTCTTCTTTGCTTATTGCATGTACACAATTCTGATCATCAATTGCACATTTTACATCTAACTTACAGTTGCTCTTACATTGTTTGAAAATGTGGAACTGTCCCTTTAAGTGTGGTGGATTGTAGGTCTCCTTTAAGAGAGCCTTGCCATCTTTACCCCAATCCTCTTCTCTGTTTGGTGCCACGTGTTGCTCCATCAGCGCTGCACCTCGTGGTCTGGCCGCGGCCATCTTTTTCTTCAGCATATCACCTCGTAGTTTGGGCGCCATCTTTCCTCCATCCTTGATGTCGACTGCTGTGATCCTCTTCTCGGGTTCTGCCGCCGAAATGAGAAGTCGCCTTTGGATCCGATTTTCTTCCTCCGGAGTCCTTCCACTGGAGCCTGGAAGATGCGTTCGGGTCGTCTCAGCTGGGTCATCTCCACACAGTCATGCTGGGCGGTCTGTGCCTCGGGTGCTGTGCTGGTCTGCTCTCTGGTGCCAAGTCCACCCTCAGGTGAGGGCTTGCTTTGCCTCTAAACGCAGAGGACGTCGATCGCTGGAGGGGTGAAGTCTTCCCAACTCCAATGGATCTTCTCCATCCACCTTCTTCCGAGTAGCGTTGGTCCATCACCCGCAACAATCCACAGAGGTAACTTGTTCAACGCGCCATCACGGAGTACCTTTACATCCGCACTACGACTGGGATAAGTTCATCAGTGTAGGTGCGCAGCTTTGCCTGAATCAGGACCAACTTGCATCATTCAGCTTGATTGTCCCATAGCCTCTTAAAGGCTTCTTGATTCATTACTGACTGGCTCGCCCCTGTGTCCACTCCCACGAAGACTAGAACGCCATCTATCCCGACTTCCATCCTCAATGAGGAACACTCGGTGGTGCAGGTAAACATGCTATATATCTCATCATGGAACTGAGCTGCCTCTCTGACTATCGCTTCATAATCCGCGCTGGATTCATGGCCATCTGCAAACTCTTCATCAACACAGTGAGTCATATTTCTTTTACACATTCGCTGGAGGTGGCCCTTTGTGCTGCAGCCTTTACACACATAGTCTTTAAAACGGCACTGGTGAGCCCTGTGATTCCCTCTGCAACACCAGCATGGAGCTACTCAGTTAGCCCCCCTCGGCGAACTCTGAGTTAAGGGACTCGGGGGCCTGTTCTCTCTTCCCTGAGAAGGATCGCATTCTACAGTCCAGCCTCTAAAAGGCACCACTCTGTGCACAGTACTTGCCGGGTTTGAGTCCTGAGGATGAGTCACCTGCCAAGAGCCGCAGGTCGAGGTCATGAAGCCTGGCTCACGGAGATGACCTTCTGCAGTGTGACTGTGGTATCGGCAGACAGTAGCTTATGAAGAAGGCCCTCATGGCCGATTCCAATGGCGAAGATGTCCCCCAGCGTTTCAGTGAGGTGGTTGGCGAAATCACACGGTGTCGCCAGCCTCCTGAGGTCTGCAGCATATTTCGCGATTTTCTGGCCTTCGGGCCGTCGGTGGGTGTAAAACTGGTGTCTGGCTGTGAGGATGCTCTCTTTGGGCTTGAGTTGCTCTTGGATCAGCGTTACAAGCTCCTCATATGTCTTGGTCGTTGACTTCACTGGTGCCAGCAAGTCCCTGACGAGGCCATAGACAGTGGGCCCACAACTGGTTAGCAGGATAGCTCTGCGCTTATCAGCCAGTGTGGCCAGATTGTCGCCTGCCAGGTCATTTGCTGTGAAGAAATGGTCGTGCCTCTCCACAAAGGCGTCTTAATCATCACCATCGGCGAATTGCTGCAACGTACCAAGGGTAGCCATTTTCGCATGAAAGTCTGTAATCTCGTCGCCAATTGTTATGTCTTTAGGTGCTCTGATAATGACTCCACGAGGCAATGTGTTGTACTTGAACTTTAGTGACCATAGTCCTTTATTGATAACTCCAGAGTGAGGATCACACCTGGTGGCCTGCCTTTTATACCAGGCCAGGCACACCTGTACAGATAACCTACAAGTCTCCCACTGCAGTGCCATCTGGTGGCACACCTTGTAATAGTACAAGCAGTAACCATGTAGGATACATGACACACCCCATCTACCTCACCGGTCCTCACTCAGCAAGCATTAACAGCGAGTGTCAATTGACAGTGAATGGGTCAGTCAACCCCATTTAGATCTATTTGGATTAGTAAAAATCCAGTTCAGAATCCATCAGCACTGCTGCTGTCAGCATCAGTCTCCTCAAGATGGAGGAGTCCATTACCAACCAGTGTTCCATTAAACTGGTTGGTAATGGACTCCTCCATCTTGAGGAGTCCATTACCAACCTGACTAAACACCGGAAACATCCTCGTTAAGCAGGCTAGTTAATGTTATGGAAGTCTGAGAGTTGAAATGCCGATCCCCTTCGAACACTTGAATCACAACCCACTGACTTGGCACTCTTTATTTAACTGTTTTTCCACCTCTATTGCTCCACCATGACAGCTGTGGCTAAGTAGATAGCACACTCTTCTCTGAGTCAGAGGGCTGTGGGTTCAAATCCTCCTCCAGGGAATTGAGCACATAAATTTAGGCTGACACTCCAGTGCAGTGCTGAGCGAGTGCTGTGTGTTGGAGGTGCCATTTTTCGGATGAGACGTTAAACCGCTACCCTGTCTGCCCTCTCAAGTGGATGTAAAAAATCCCATGGCATTATTCCAAAGTAGAGCAGTGGATTTCTCCCTCAATCAACTTAACAAAAACAGTTTATCTGGTCATTATCACATTGTTGTTTGTGGGAGTTTGCTTGTGCACAAATTGGCTGCTGTGTTTCCTACATTACAGCAGTGACTACACTCCAAAAGTACTTCATTGGCTGTAAAGCGCTTTGAGATATCTGATCGTTGTGAAAGCTGCTATATAAATGGAAGTCTATCTTTCTTTCATATTATAAAGCTTCAATTTCTTCTCTAGCTCTGTGTCTATATAACATTTTTTCCCTTGGCTTTATCACTCTCTTTATTTTATTTTTCTCCCTTTTCTTCTTTTGTGCTCGTTTACTCTCCCTCCATATATGGCAGTTCCTTCCTCTCCTCCTCTTAAATACTGCAGTTTATATCTTTTCTCCACTGCCTCTACCCTGCACTACCCCATGTTGAACTCTTCTGTCATAAACACAAACAATAGAATGTATAAAGAAATGTTGGCCATGACATCAAATCCATTCATCCCAATGCCAAACAATGTCTGCTCAGCTGATCCAAGTACATTTCAAAATTCGCATAAAAAGATCCAGAACACTGCCAAAAATATTATGTGACAGTATCCTGATAGTTGTTACGTAAAATTTTAGGAAGCCATAAAGATGATTTGTGTCTTTAACAACCCCCGTCTCTGCAGCAGTTAAAAAATGTCCTTTCGAGGGGAAAAAAACAGATGGGACTAGAATTTGGACTGGTTCACCACCCGGTTTCTCGGTGGTATTGACCGTTTTGGGTGAGAACCGGGTCAGCGAAAAATCCCCCAGCTGAGGCATGCCGGTGGTTTCGAAGTCCCGCTGGGGAGTGGTCCCACCGGGGTGCAATGTCCGCAGATCGCCCTGGCGTGATTTTTGCCTGAGCGGGGACACCTAGGTAAGTATATAAAAAAAATGTTTAAAGCGCCCACGAGGATCAGCGGAGCTGGTCGGTAGGTAAGTAGGTCTGCAAGAAAAACGTAAGTGACTGGTTTTTTACTATTTAATTTTAAATCTGTTGGGGTTATTTAATTTAAAAGTGCCTTGGAAATGTTTTTTGGATTTTTTAGTTAGGTTTTTAAAAAGATTATTTTAATTCTTTTTTTGGTGCTAGGCCCAACCCGCAGCCTCGGGGTAAATTTTTATTGATTTTTATATTTTTCGCCCATTTCCTTTAGACACCACCCAATCCAGCTGAAATTTCACTTTTCCGCCCAGATTGGGGGTGCAAGGCCCATATTTTTTGCTGGGCGAATTTAAAAATACATTTCCGGGACATTTTCACCAGTGATAATCTTCCCAGCCTTAGCGGTTTTTTGGGCGGCAATCGGGCGCTGGCAGCCTTTGGGGAAATTCTAGCCCCATGGTCAGTCCGTCAAAAATAAAACTCACAAATCCATTAAATGTAGATGTAATAGACTGAGTGATGCGCTTTTTTCTCTGAAACATTACTAGATTCATACAGAAATGTTGTGCTCCAACAGGTAAATGTTAGAGCAATTTGAGTTTGCAAACTTCCTAAGACAACAAGAAAATATTGGCCTGGAGTTTCTGCAGGACTTCTGCCCAGATAAGAGCTTCATCTGAATGCAATCAAAATCAGAATAGCGCAATTTTAAGCGTAAGTGAGCTGTGCCCGTAACTACTTAACACTCGAGTAACCATGATCTTTTAAGCTCCTTCAACAGAGTCTTTGCCCGAACCAGTCCCCGCCCACCCTGGCCTCGCCACCCCGCGCCCCCCGCTTCAGGTCCGCTGATTACACTCAGTGGGGGGGGGAGGGGGGGGGGGAAGGGTTCTACACACTGCATCCAGATTTTCGGGCATACAGGCCCCCGTGGTCACATAAATGCATCACCTGCATAGCAGTCAATTGAGGCCACAGGTCTGCCTTGGGCTTATGCTCATGAGTTTGTGTGGCAACTTGGGCGCAATTTCACCTCGGCAAAACCGGCTCAGTGTCGGGCGCATTTTGGGCATAATTTGCCGATTGCGCCCGCTAGTGGAAACTCCCAGCCATTGTGTTTAAAAGAAAATAAACACTCACGTCATCATTGACATTGTAGGAAAAGGTCGGTCGACAAATTTGCGCCTCCCGTAGTAAAGTGGTGCAAACGAGTTCTCGCCCAGACGTGGCGCTGCTAAAGACTCCCGCTATATTCCGCGGGAGTTTAGCAGTGGCAATAACCCATAGCTCCCCCGCTCTGCTGTGCTGGCGATGACAATGACGATGTCATCACCGTGTGCAGTGCCCCATGTTTGCCCCGATACTAAAATCAGGGCGCGCCTCCTGAAGCTGTGCCGGGCTGTAGTGTCCTTACACCTTACTATAGAATCATATGCGGCATGTACTGCAGACAAGATCACTATGTGACCTGAACCTTTATTCCCAGGACCAAGAAGTGATGACCCTGCGTGGGACCTCCCTTTATATACCTGGATGACCAGGTGAGGAGTGTCTCCCACAAGTTCACCACCTGTGGTCAAGGTGTGCATTTCTCAGGTGTATACAGTGTACAGTGTTGTTACATAAAGGTTACAATTATGTGAAGGTTACAAACATGGCATCACCTCCCCCCAACATCTTTGGGTCAAAGATTGAGTCTTTCAGGCGGTCGACGCTCTCTCGTGGAGCGCCGCAGTTGGGACTCTGGTGGTTGAGCCTTGGTATGCGTCTCTGTCGCCTGAGGTGAATCCGGCCTGTCCGGGCTGGCCGCAGGGACTGTGCATGCTGATGAATGTCCTTGTTGCTCGTTCACTGGCAGTGGTGTGGGTAACATCTCATGATTTTCCTCAGGTTCCTCAGTGTCCATGCTGAATCTTTTCTTTACTTGGTCCAGATGTTTGTGGCATTTTTGCCCATTGTTAAGTCTGACTACTGTGACCCTATTCCCCACTTTGCCAATTACAGTACCCTCAAGCCACTTGGGTCCCAAAGCATGATTGAGAACGAATACAGGGTCATCGATTTCTATGCATCTCCCCACTGAGTTGCGATCATGGCACTCGATTTGGAACTGGCGCGTGCCCTCAACAATGTCTGACAGGGCTGAATGAATGAGGGACAGCCGCATTTTAAGCGTGCGTTTCATGAGTAGTTCTGTGGGCGGAACTCCCGTGAGCGAATGCGGGCGGGACCTATAGGCCAGCAGGAGGCGCGATAGGCGGTACTGAAGGGAGGGTCCTTTGAATCCGGAGCATGTCCTGTTTTATGATTTGAACCGCACGTTCTGCCTGGCCATTGGAAGCCGGCTTGAACGGTGCTTTCCTGATGTGTTTGATACCATTACCCGACATGAACTCCTGGAATGCATAGCTAGTGAAACACGGGCCATTGTCGCTAACCAGGATATCCGGCAAGCCGTGGGTCGCAAAAACCTACGCAGATTCTCCACGATGGTGGATGTCATGCACCGAATTCAATATGATGCACTCGATCCATTTCGAGTATGCATCGACAACAATCAGGAACATTTTTCCCATGAACGGGCCCGCGTAGTCTACGTGAATACATGACCATGGCCTGGTGGGCCAGGGCCATGGGCTGAGGGGCCCCACCCTAGGGGCATTACCCAGCTGAGCACACGTCGTGCACCTGCAAACCCAGTGTTCCAGGTCTGAGTCAATCCCCGGCCACCATACATGTGACCGGGCAATGGCCTTCATTAGCACGATGTCTGGGTGCTCGCTGTGGAGTTCCCTGATGAATGCTTCCCTTCCTTTCTGGGGCATGACTACCCGGCTGCCCCATAGTAGGCTGTCGGCTTGGATGGAGAGCTCGCCCATCCATCTGTGAAACGGTCTGACCTCCTTGGGACACGCTCCGTGTGTGGGCGCCCAATCCCCAGTCAGGACACATTTCTGTATCAGGGAAAGGAGGGGATCTCTGTTGGTCCAGATTGTGATCTGGCGGGCTGTGGTGAGGGAGCTCGCAGTGTCGAAGGCCTCAACCGCCATGACCATCTCCACGCTTTGCTCCGACGCCCCCTCAGTGGTGGCCAGTGGAAGCCTGCTGAGCGCGTCAGCGCAATTTTCGGTGCCTGCCCGGTGCCATATGGTGCAGTCATACGCAGCCAGCGTGAGAGCCCATCGCTGTATGCGAGCTGACGCATTGGCATTGACAGCCTTGCTGTCGGACAACAGGGATGTTAACGGCTTGTGGTCCGTTTCTAACTCGAACATTATGCCGTAAAGGTACTGGTGCAGCTTTTTCACCCCGTAGACACATGCGAGTGCTTCCTTTTCAACCATCCCATATTCCCGTTCTGCCTGGGAGTGCGACCTGGAGGCATAAGCCACAGGTTGGAGTTGGCCCTCATCATTACTCTGCTGCAACACGCACCCAACCCCATAGGATGATGCATCACATAATATGGTGGAATTCTGCATTAGGATGGAGAATGAAACAGTTAATTCAGAGACCATGGTCCAGAACTTAAAGAAGGGTAACTTTGAAGGTATGAGGCGTGAATTGGCTAGGATAGATTGGCGAATGATACTTAAGGGGTTGACTGTTGATGGGCAATGGCAGACATTTAGAGACTGCATGGATGAACTACAACAATTGTGCATTCCTGTCTGGCGTAAAAATAAAAAAGGGAAGGTGGCTCAACCGTGGCTATCAAGGGAAATCAGGGATAGTATTAAAGCCAAGGAAGTGGCATACAAATTGGCCAGAAATAGCAGCGAACCCGGGGACTGGGAGAAATTTAGAACTCAGCAGAGGAGGACAAAGGGTTTGATTAGGGCAGGGAAAATGGAATACGAGAAGAAGTTTGCAGGGAACATTAAGACGGATTGCAAAAGTTTCTATCGGTATGTAAAGAGAAAAAGGTTAGTAAAGACAAACGTAGGTCCCCTGCATTCAGAATCAGGGGAAGTCATAACGGGGAACAAAGAAATGGCGGACCAATTGAACAAGTACTTTGGTTCGGTATTCACTAAGGAGGACACAAACAACCTTCCAGATATAAAAGGGGTCAGAGAGTCTAGTAAGGAGGAGGAACTGAGGGAAATCCTTATTAGTCGGGAAATTGTGTTGGGGATATTGATGGGATTGAAGGCCGATAAATCCCCAGGGCCTGATGGACTGCATCCCAGAGTACTTAAGGAGGTGGCCTTGGAAATAGCGGATGCATTGACAGTCATTTTCCAACATTCCATTGACTCTTATTAGTTCCTATCGAGTGGAGGGTAGCCAATGTAACCCCACTTTTTAAAAAAGAAGGAGAGAGAAAACAGGGAATTATAGACCGGTCAGCCTGACATTGGTAGTGGGTAAGATGATGGAATCAATTATTAAGGATGTCATAGCAGCGCATTTGGAAAGAGATGACATGATAGGTCCAAGTCAGCATGGATTTGTGAAAGGGAAATCATGCTTGACAAATCTTCTGGAATTTTTTGAGGATGTTTCCAGCAGAGTGGACAAGGGAGAACCAGTTGATGTAGTATATTTGGACTTTCAGAAGGCTTTTGACAAGGTCCCGCACAAGAGATTGGTGTGCAAAGTCAAAGTGCATGGTATTGGGGGTAATGTACTGACGTGAATAGAGAACTGGTTGGCAGACAGGAACAAAGAGTTGGGATTAACGGGTCCTTTTCAGAATGTCAGGCAGTGACTAGTGGAGTGCCGCAGGGCTCAGTGCTGGGACCCCAGCTCTTTACAATATACATTAGCGATTTGGATGAAGGAATTGAGTGTAATATCTCCAAGTTTTCAGATAACACTAAACTGGGTGGCGGTGTGAGCTGTGAGAGGGACGTTAAGAGGCTGCAGGGTGACTTGGACAAGTTAGGTGAGTGGGCAAATGCATGGCAGATGCAGTATAATGTAGATACATGTGAGGTTATCCATTTTGGGGGCAAAAACACAAAAGCAGAATATTATCTGAATGGCAGATTAGGAAAAGGGGAGGTGCAACGAGACCTGGGTGTCATGGTACATCAGTCATTGAAGGTTGGCATGCAGGTACAGCAGGCGGTTAAGAAAGGAAATGGCATGTTGGCCTTCATAGCGAGGGGATTTAAATACAGGGGTAGGGAGGTGTTGCTACAGTTGTACAGGGCCTTGGTGAGGCCACACCTGGAGTATTGTGTACAGTTTTGGTCTCCTAACCTGAGGAAGGACATTCTTGCTATTGAGGGAGTGGGAGTGCAGCGAAGGTTCACCAGACTGATTCCCAGGATGGCGGGACTGACCTATCAAGAAAGACTGGATCAACTGGGCTTGTATTCACTGGAGTTCAGAAGAATGAGAGGGGATCTCATAGAAACGTTTAAAATTCTGATGGGTTTAGACAGGTTAGATGCAGGAAGAATGTTCCCAATGTTGGGGAAGTCCAGAACCAGGGGTCACAGTTTAAGGATAAGGGGTAAGCCATTTAGGACCGAGATGAGGAGAAAGTTCTTCACCCAGAGAGTGGTGAACCTGTGGAATTCTCTACCACAGAAAGTTGTTGAGGCCAATTCACTAAATATATTCAAAAAGGAGTTAGATGTAGTCCTTACTACTAGGGGGATCAAGGGGTATGGCGAGAAAGCAGGAATGGGGTACTGAAGTTACATGTTCAGCCATGAACTCATTGAATGGCAGTGCAGGCTAGAAGGGCCGAATGGCCTACTCCTGCACCTATTTTCTATGTTTCTATGTTTCTATCTGAAAACCAGTTTCTTACAGGGGTTGTACAATGTCAACAGCTTGTTAGAACAAAGCAGGTTCTGCGCCCAATTGAAAGCCCAGTCACTGAATTCAACAGGCAAAATTATGCCCTCTCTTAGCAGCCTGTCCAACTCACTCTCAATTCTCTCATGCATCACAGACGGCTCAGCTCTGGCTTTGTGGTGCACTGGTCTGGCATCCGGGGTGATGCGTATCACTACTTTGGTGCCCTTAAAAGTCCCGACACCTGATTGAAAAAGTGACTTGAATTTCTGTAGGAACTGTGAGCATGAACTTCGCTCCACAGATGTAATGACGTGCACATCCCCCCATTTCGAGTTCATCTCGGCTAACCAGTTTCTCCCCAAGAGTGCGGGACCATTCCCCGCGACAATCCAGAGTGGCAGCCGGTTCTCCGATCCATTGTGTGTGACCACCAAGTTTGCACTACCTAGCACTGGGATGATCTCTCTGGTGTACGTCCATAACTGCGTGTCAATGCGTGTCAGTTTGGGCCTGTTAGCTTTGAGTGGCCATAGTTTTTCAAATTGTTGGGCACTCATAATTGACTGGCTGGCTCCTGTGTCCAGCTCCATGCCTACTGGGATGCCATTTAATAGGACTTTCATCATCATTGGTGGCATTTTGGTATACGAGCTGTGGATGTCTGCCACATAAACCCGCTGGACTTCAGCGTCCATACCTTTGCCCCAAGCATCAACTTGCCTTGCAGATCCCTCGTCTGGTTCCTCTGCCTCATAAACTAGCCTCGCTATGGGCTTTCTGCACATTCTGGCCAAATGTCCACTGAAGTTACAGTTTCTACAGATAAGTTGTTGAAACCTACAGGTTTTCGCAGCATGTCTGCCCCCGCACCTCCAGCATGAGCTGAGATTGTTGTGAACAAAGGAACTGTTGCCAGGCATTCCTCTCTGATTGTCTCTTTGATTCTTCTTGAGCACTCTGTTGGTGAGTGTCAATGGTCCCATCCCGGGACGCATTGTCCCTTGTGATGGTGTGAATTGCCGATCCCCCTGCCATTGTCTCTGTTGCTGGCCCACCCTAGAGTCTGTTGCTGCCTGGGCGGTGTTGAATTGCCCTTGCCTGCCTGTGGGGTTCTGAGTCGTGTTTACAATGTTAACTCCCTGGTCCATCACCACGTTGGAACCAGGGCTGCACACATAAATTATCTTGGTCTCCTCTTCTCCTGCCATGAAGGTCTGAGCTATCAACGTTGCCCTTTCCAATGTCAAGTCCTTGATCTCAATAAGCTTCCTGAAAATCCCGGCATGACCAATGCCCTCAATGAAGAAATCCCTTAACATATTCCCCCTGCAGGCGTCTATGAACTTACAGAGGCTGGCCAAACACCGAAGGTCCGCAACGAAATCCGATATGCTTTGTCCCTCCCGACGCCGGTGTGTATAGAACCGGTGCCGGGCCATGTGTATACTGCTCGCCGGTTTGAGGTGCTCACTGATCAGTGTGCTGAGCTCTTCAAAGGACCTGTCCACCGGCTTCTCGGGTGCGAGCAGGTCTTTCATCAGCGCATACGTCTTGGATCCACAGCTGGTCAGTAGATGCACCCTCCGCTTGTCAGCCGCTTCCTCTCCCAGCCAGTCCTTTGTAACAAAGCTCTGCTGGAGCCTCTCAACGAAATCGTCCCAGTCCTCACCAGCACAGTACCGTTCCTCTGTGCTACCGGTGGCCATCCTTGTGGGTCGTTGATTCCCGTTTCTCGTCGCCAAATGTAGTGTCCTTACACCTTACTATAGAATCACACGAGGCATGTACTGCAGACAAGGCCACTACGTAACCTGAACCTTTATTCCCAGGACCAAGAAGTGCTGCCCCTGTGTGGGACCTCCCTTTATATACCTGGATGACCAGGTGAGGAGTGTCTCCCACAAGTTCACCCCCTGTGGACAAGGTGTGCATTTCTCAGGTGTATACAGTGTACAGTGTTGTTACATAAAGGTTACAGTTATGTGTAGGTTACAAACATGCCACGGGCGATGCCAGCGTCAGCTTCAGGGGTCGTGAACCAGGCTGCAGGTCGCCCGCGGGGCGATACTTAAAGGGGAGGTGGCAGCCATGTTAAAAAAAGCCTGTGGCGCCGCGATGGCGGTATCCAGGCCGCAATCGGTCAGCCCGGCACTCTGCTTGATTGCCGGCTGTTGGTACGGCATCCCCGCTCCCCCGTGATCCAGGGAGGCCTGTTTCTTACCTGCAGAGTTTGCAGCTTGGGCCCTCCACTTTAATGATGGGGGGAGCCCCCCCCTCCTTGGCAGCGCTATGCGGCCCAGTGCATGGCACTGCGTCCCACTCCCGACCTGTCCGCCGCACTACCGCCCCAGACAGGAAGTGGAGCGCGTTATTTTGCGCTCTTCTTCCTTTTTTGGGGCGAATTTTTTGAGCGGGGCGGGACTTCCACGCCTGCCACAGAATCTCCCAATCCCCGGATAATACCGCCCCCAAAAGGGATGTAACGTAATTTCACCCCCAATGTGTCACCTCCAGTCAGTGCAATTAAAAGCACTATCAGGATCAAACAAAGGAGATCCAGCTATTTTTGTTACCTATGACACAAACAGAAATACTAACAGAAGTCACAGTGACCGTGAGTTCCCGAACCACCTTTAGACTGTATCATGTCTCATTCACAGTAAACAAGACTGTATTGTAGCAGCATAACATCAGCAAAATGAAATGTCTCTTTCCTTTCTTAGTCGTGGACAGATGGCAGTGAATAACCAGGGAGGCGACATCTGTGTTTCCCTTATTACCAGTATTGGCAGCATAACTAATAAATCATTAGTGAGTTTTTGAAGCTACCTCCTGCTGTAACATGTGCTACTTAAAGAGATTATTAACACTGACCATTTTATATACTTGGAGTTATACGTTGTTTTGATTAGATTAGATTCTAAATTTGAACATAGTGTGCTTGAACAGCTGAATAAAACAACAGACACAAGGGAATCAAAGCCGTACAATCTGCATCATAAAACTCTGAGTGGGTGGTACAGTGAATGGGCACTTGTACTTCCTGGAGTTGAGTCCAGACATGGCAAATGTCTTTCATCTTTTTTTTTGGCAGTAAAGGTCCTGGGGGCTTTGGGCACAATCGGAGATTCTGCCGCAAATTGCTCCCAAAATTGCTCCCGTTTTGAAAAGTGATATTCTTTCCCGAGTTTCCACTCAAACTAATTTGCATATTGCCAAATGCAAACTCTGCCATTGGGCAGCGTTTTAAAATATAATTTTTTTTAAAAATTGATTCAAAAATATTCCTTTGATATATTTAAGACTGCTATCTTGGTGCCGTTTGATTAATACAGCTGAAAATGGGCTTATCACAAAAATAAGCATTTTAAATCACAGTGTCAATCCACCACCTGTGTGTAACCCGATTTTAAATTACTGCAAATGACTTAAAAAAAATATACAAAACTATTTTCTAATTGAATTGGGGTACAGTAGTCAATTCCTTAGTAAATTTTAAAAAATCCATTCAGCACATTTCAAAACGTTAGTGTCCTTATGCTCAAGTTCCAGCTTAATTTTTGGAGCCTCCTCAAAGGCCCGCAAATGAACGCAATTGGACGAAACTCCCAATGGTGATTAATTCACCCTGGGGGCATGGCCAGTGTTGTGGGAGGGGCCAGCTTCCAGCGCAAAAGATCGCGGAAACCAGATTTGCACTGAACGCAATTTGTGCTTAAAATTCCACAATCTTTTGCACAGGTTATGTCAAATTTGCTGAAAAACATTCTGGCGTGTGAACTACGCACGCTGTTATTAATGTATAAATCGGCGAGCAATATGTAGTGGTGAAGAGCCACCCTGTGAATTACGAATCATCACAATTTCTTGGGCATTTTGTGCCGCTCGGCCGTTAGCTTTGCGAAAATGCCCTCTTGCACTTAACCTCCCTATAAATTTCGTGAAGTTTCTGCATTTGCACCTTAATTGCCCATTAAACTCACAACATAACGTCAAGTTTAGTCATTAATAATATAAGTAACATTTTTAAAGATTTGGTAATTGTTAGTGACTGCCAATAAGAACATAAGAAATAGGAACAAGGGAAGGCCATTCAGCCCCTCACATCTGCTCCACAGTCAATAAGACCATGGTTGATCTTCTACATAAACTCCACTTTCTCATCCTATCCCCATATTCCTTGATTCCCCTAATTTGCAAAATTATCTTAAGACTGAGATCGATAGATGTTTTGGACAGTCAATCTCTCTGGTCCAGAAAGTGAACAATTAAAAGTGTGGGGTCTCATTCCTTCAGGTCATGAATTGTTGGAAAAAGGTCAAATTTTATGTTTAAATTTTTTTTTACTTTACCATTCGGCCTCTTTTTTTCTCTCCCTTAATCCAATTTTTATTTCCTTCTCTTTATCTCTTTTTCAGTACCTTATTTGAATGGAATTCACCCTCCTTCTCAATCCTTCCTCAGTTTCTTTCGGCCCGTCAACCTCTGGCACGGTCTCGATGGACTGTGTTGTATCTATTCTATGATTATTTCTCAATCCTGAAATCTCATTGGTTAATGAGATGCACTGTTGGTCCCATCATTCACCCTGGTCTCAGATGCCTCGTTGCCCTCGTTATCAGCTCAGACCTTCCAGCAGCTTAAAGGTAAAACATTTTTGAACTGATGGGTGCAGGACAAACTCTAACTCACCAGGCATGAGATCAACTGCTCCAGCAAATTCTGACCCATTAAAAAAAAGGATCGCCCTGTTCTGGGTTCAAGATTAATTTCTGAGACAATTAAAATAGCTGCATCAATTCCACAATGTTAAATTTGCTGCATTACCGCCAAATAAAGCCGTCAGATTCGGTCAGGTCTGTCGCGCAATATTTGAAATGGTGTCCCATCCTATAATTAACAGAACAGTCACATGGCCCATGGCAGCAATGAGTCAATGGCAAAGATATATTAACCAGAACACCAGTGACCACTGATGCATTTGTAACCCATTACCCAATGTCAATGTACCTTTCTGCTGAAAACCACTCTTCAACGGTCTGAGAGTTCGGGAAATAAAACACACGGCATAATTGCCTGAGCAGTGGCCTTGGCTGAGCTTCAAACCTGCAGCTAAATTAAAATTTAAATGCATTGTGCAGTTTACAATTATATTTTGTGCAAAGCTGCCAACAACAATTTGCATCTATATAGCACCTTTAACATAGTAAAACGTCCGAAGGCGCTTCACAGAAGCGTTTAGTCAACAAAATTTGACATCCAGCCACATGAGGAGATATTAAGACAGGTGACTTGGTCAAAGAGGTAGTTTGTAAAGTGTGTATTAAAGGAGGAGAGAGAGAGAGAGGTAGAGAGGTGGAGAGGTATAAGAAGGGAATTCTAAGCTGAGAGCCTTGGCAGCTGAAGGTGGAGCGATTAAAATCAGGGATGCTCAAGAAGGCAGAACCGGAGGAGCGGCAATATCGCGGAGGGTTTTAGGGCTGGAGGAGATTACAGAGATAGGGAGGGGCGAGGCCATGGAGGGATTTGAAAACAAGGATGAGAATTTTAAAGTCGCGGTGTTGCTTAACCGGGAGCCAATGTAGGTCAACGAGCACAGGGGTGACGGGTGAACAAGACTTGGTGAGAGTTAGGACACATGCAGCAGAGTTTTGGAAGACCTCTAGGTTATGAAGGGCGGAAGATGGGATGCCGGCTAGGAGTGTGTTGGAATAGTCAAGTCTGGAGGTAACAATGGTATGGGTGATGCTGCTGATGAGCTGAGACAGGGGTGGAGTTGGTCCATGTTATGAAGGTGGAAATAGATGGTCTTAGTGATGGTTTGGATATGTGGTCGGAAGCTCATCTCACATTCAAATACGACACCAAGGTTGCTGACAGTTTGGTTCAGCCTCAGACAGTTGCCGGGGAGAGGGATGGAGTCGGTGACTAGGAAACGAAGTTTGTGGGGGGGACTGAAGACAATGGCTTCGGTCTTGCCAATATTTAGTTGGAGGAGATTTCTGGATGTCGGACAAGCAGTCTGATCATTTAGAGACCGTGGAGGGGTTGAGGGTGGTGGTGGTGAGGTAGAGCTGGGTGTTGTCAGTGTACATGTGGAAACTGACGTTGTGTTTTCGGATGATGTCGCCGAGGGGCAGCATATTGATGAGAAATAGGAGGGGGCCAAGGAGAGATCCTTGGGGGACTCCAGAGGTAACTGTGCAGGAATGGGAAGAGAAGCCGTTGCAGGTGATTTTCTGGCTATGATTGGATAGATAAGAATCGAACCAGGCGAGTGCAGTCCCACCCAGCTGGTCGACAGTGGAGAGGCATTGGAGGACGATGGTGTGGTCATATGTGTCAAAGGCTGCAGACAGATCAGGAAGGTCAAGGAGGGATAGTTTATCATTGTCACACGCACATAGGATATATTTTGTGACTTTGATAAGAGCTGTTCCGGTACGGTAGCAGGGGCGGAAATCTTATTGGAGGGATTCAAACGTGGAGTTCCAGGAAAGATAGGCACGGATTTGGGAGGTGACAGCACGTTCAAGAACTTTGGAGAGGAAAGGCAGGTTGAAGATGAGGTGGTAGTTTGCCAGGATGGAGGGGGGGTTAAGGGTTTTTTTTGAGGGGAGGGAGATGATGACAGAATGAAGAAGAGGGGAACAGTACCTGAGGAGAGAGAACCGTTAACAATATCAACTAACACGGGGGCCAGGAACGGAAATTGGGTGGTCAGCAGCTTAGTGGAATAATATCGAGGGAGCAAGAGGTTGGTCTCGTGGACAAGTTTAGCTCAGAGAGGGCATGAGGGGAGATAGGAGAGAAACTAAAGAACGATGCAAATTCAGGGTTAGGAGGGGGAACTTAGAGGAAGTTTGGTCCGATGGGCTAGAGAAGTGAGGGAAGAGGCAAAGGCATCGGTTGGTCTTATAGTCGGGTGAGGAATTACTAACAGATTGTATGTAAAACTTGCTTATATATGATTGAAAAATTCAAGATTTTGAGGGAACATAAGATTAGGCCAGTACGGTCAAACCTGTAGAAACAAACACATTCCGAGAGGCAGAGATTTATTCCATATGCTAGGAAGGATGAAGGGATCGATAAGGGTTAACAAATGCTTTAACAAATGATGTAACAAATGCTTTAACAAATGCTTTAACAAATGCTGAACTGAATTCCTTTCTTTGTCTCTGTCTTTCATCTGTGTTATTTGTGGCCGTTAAATAACTTTTCTTAGCATCTCATTGTCACTGACAGTGTTATCAATCACTGTCACTTCAAATTATCAATTGTCGGCCAGCCTACTCGAAATCTGTATAAGACTGTGTGAACCCTTTGGGTCTTTGAAGATTTTGCCTTAGGCTGCGAAGAACAGAACTTCCCCTGCATATGCCGGAATAAAAGATCCTTTTGAACCAGCTTTGGAGTCTGTCATCAATCAGAGCGTCGATCCGCTATTTCAGTGGGTCCGCTCGGGAGCGAGGAAGATTTCTCTACAACATTTGGTGTAGTCGGCAGGATCGTGCAGCACCCAAGTGTGGCCAGCAAAGGCGGACCAAAAAGGGTGAGTATTTTAAGTTCCCACCCAATAGTTAGGGTTCAACCCAATGCTGGTCGCCCGGTAAGACCGAAATATCCGAATAAATTTGAGACAGACCCAGGAGAAGGTGCGATCAGGTCCGAACATACTTGTAAAACTGCATAACTGTAGAATGAACCACGGAGTCAGATCTATTGAAGTGCAGAAAAGCAAGTCGCGCAAGAACCACCCAAAAGCAGTGGTAGGGAGAAACCCGCTAGGCTTACGATTTTAAAGGGATGGCCAAAACAACCACGGATTGGGGACCTGGGGGATCGATTACTAAGTTCTTAGCCGATGGACGAACACAACCATAGAGGACCCAAGGGGTCGATTACTGAGTTCTTAGCCGATGGATGAAACAATCATAGAGGACCCAAGGCGTAGATTACTAAGTTCTTAGCTGATGGATGAAAGAACCATTGAGGACCCGAGGGGTCGATTTATTAAGTTCTTAGCCGAGAGAGAAAAAAAGAGAAAGACATGAAAGTGTGTGCGTGTGTGTGGAAGTTTTCCTGACTGTGGAATATTTGGGGTGGGAGTTAATGAATTTTTCATTTGTCTAAAAGCCTGACTTTTAAAAAGAAAGCAGAATCTTTGTTTGCTTTCGCTCCCCCACTTTTTGGATATGGAGCTGAAAGCTTTTTAACCCTTTGCAATGTCGTACGGGAAATGGGAAAGTATGAATAAATGTTCATTGTGTACCTAGAAGTGAACTAGATTTTAAGTTAGAAACGCAGGTGCGGATTTATTTTGATTATGATTTCATCATCATCATCATAGATAGTCCCTCGAAACGAGGATGACTTGCTTCCACGCCAAAAAAGGATGAGTTCACAGGTGTTTCAATGAAGGACCCAATATTCCAGGTCCTGAACTATATCCTGAAGGTTGAAAGATGCCTGTGCATGGATTTTTTTAACGTGTGGTGGCCATTGCACAGCAGCCACCACACGGGCTTGACAGAGCTAGGTCTTGTTCCAGTGGCAATGGTTCTCCAAGATGACTGGAGACCTGCTCTGCTGCACGGACCTAGTGCACACATATATCGCAGTGTGGGCTGGCCCGTGCTGCCCCTGGCCCTGAACTCACGCCTCTCCTGGGCCCCGATCACATCCCTGTACAGTCTCTCGTCGCTCCTGCTGTGTCTCCAATCACCGACCTGGACCTTGATGACATCACTCCTCGGTGCCGTCGCCCTCCTGAACCAGCTCGCGCTGCTCCCTGAAGTAGTTTGCTTCCACGCCACACCCAAGGCCGGCACGCCGCTCCTTTTATGGCCCCGACCTACCGCTGGTGTTCTCACGCAGGTCGGGGCCTCCATGCCGCCTGCATGAGAACACCAGCGACAGGTCGGAGCCATAAAAGGGGCAGCGTGGTGGCCTCGGGAGCAGCGTGGAGGCCCTGACCTGCGTGAGAACACCAACGGCAAGTCGGGGTCATAAAAGGGGCGGCGTGGGTTATTATTTACAGAGCCATGAAATGCACAAAAGATGGGTTGTTTTACAACAGATAAAACTTCAGCCTTTATGTTACAGTTGCTAAAAGAAAAACAAATTGAACATTTTAATTGGATTACCAAAAAATTTGTGCGGTCTTGTTTTGCATCAATTTGAATCGTAACAAAGCACTGTCTTTTCAATTTGGTTATTGCAAGCAAATCAATTTGAACATTTAAAAAGCACCGCCTTCTTTAGTGTCCCTTTTTAAAAAAGCCTGCATAAATCTCTCGGAGCTACAAGCTAAGGGAAGCTCCGCCCTCTTTTCCCTTTTGTGTAAAATGTGTGAAGTTTGTTAAATACGAAAACTAATTCAGTATTTTTACAGTTCATTGGATAGGCATCCGGAGAAAGAAGAATACAGAAACTGATGTCAAATTTTATGTCCCTAGCTCCAGATATGAAACTTTCACCACATTGTAAAAAGAGATAAAAGACACTCTATGTTGATAATGATTTGTGCTCGGAAAAATAAAAGTTACCGTTTGGTTGTTTGGGAAATTTTATTCGAAATTTCGGGAAAGTTTCTAGTTCAGTAAAATAAATTTAAATTTCGGGTTTGGAAACCTTTATAAAATGGATGATACTGGACAGTTTGGAAATAATGCTAGAAAGTTCAGAGGCAATTTAAAATGCCATATTCTTTGATGAGAGACAATCATGCTTGAGGTGGGGAGTTCGAGATGAATTGCAAGCCCTTATCTCTCATATCAGGGAAGATTTTTTTTAAAGAATTAAGCAAAGTCACGTAATGACGTCATGCCTTCTTACAAAGCTGCAAAGGAGTTAACCCTTTCCGCTGACAGCTGTTTTATTTAATTCACCAAACAACTTTAGCATCGCTGCTTGAAATGTTAAAATATTGGACATTATTAATTTAAGTTTCTTAATTGGAAGTGAATGTTTTCCCACATGCCAGAAGGAAAATAAATAGTAATGGTCTCACTCGTGAGGAGTAAGTAAGTAAGGGACGTACCACTGACAACTTATAGCCATGGGAAGTAAGGAACTCGAGTGGGGACCAGAGGTAGTCCTGACACGGTACCTAGCAGACAAAAATCAAAAACTAATTGAAATAATCATTAAACAAAATTGGAAACCAGATGACCCACCCGCTGAACAAAGAAAATGGTGGGAGTCAGAAAAGAAACAAAAGGAGGAGAAAGCCCTTGTTTTATTCACTCACGCTTATTATGAATTAAGTAGATGGATAAGACTATTAACTGAGAAGGTGACAAAATAAACTGACAATGGATGTGATGACGGCAGCATCCATCAGGACACACGAAAAGGAACTCACTGCCTGAAAGGGTGGTAGAGTCAGGAAGCCTCACCACATTTAAAACATACTTGGATGTGCACTTAGAGTGCTGTAACCTACAGGGATCAGAAATTGAAAATTGATTTAAGGAATGATGGATAAATAGTTATCACTGAATCAAAATGAGAAAAGGGAAGATCATGTTTCTTTCTTACTGTTCGAGTGTTTTTCTTTGATGTTCGAGTAAAGTTTTAGGAAAACATGTGCGACTGTGCCTTTGTGTGGCTGTGGCTCCTCCCATTTTTCCAAGTGGCATTGGTCAGTTAAGATTGGAGTTATTAAGGTTAATTAACCTATTACAAACCAATCTTTTAAAATTCTGGTTGATGTAATTGTGTGGAGAGCCTTTAGTTCCGGACATAAGGCATTTCACATCAATAATTGGTATGGTTAAAAAAAATTCTGACCATTGTTTAACTGGGGAGAAAAGCATGAAGTGCTATTGTGAGCACAACTGTTCTTCCGAATGTTTATTTTGAGAATAAAAACACAGAGACTTTACAAAAGTAAGATTTTTAACTGGAGGGTTTAAGCTGAAAAGGCTGTAGGCTGAAGTCGACATTGATTGATGGTGTCTGTGTTTGAAAGGAAGTCAACTCTTTCACAGGCAGCTGTGAACTCTGTTTTAACTCAGTGGGCGATACTTTTTGAATATTGGAAATCATCTTAATTTGAAGAGAATCATCAGAGATTCTCTGTTTCTTTTGTTTTAAGTAGGTGACCATGGGAAGAAGCGATGTTGGTTAAAGGGGTTAGTGGATTGTGCCTGAGGGATCAGGAGGGCACACCACCGTAACCGACTACATCGGAGATTAAATCTCAGAAGTGGGATTTGTTCTCTCCAGGGGAATAAGGAAGAAGGGGTGCCTAACAGGATACCCCCATCTAATCAAGTACAGTATGATCCGAAGGGAAGTGGACAGGACACGGGAGCTGGACGAATCTCCTCGGGTGCTGGATTTGGAACTACCTCCTGTCCACAGACATGCCTCGCAAACCCTGCCAATCTCACAAAGTAGTAAGAGACATATCATGAATGGTAGAAGTAGGAATGGGCGAGGGTATAGGATAGGGGTACATTTACAGTGGCATGGTAATCATACCACTGTAACCGTCCATTATATCAAGGGGTGCAACGACGGGAGCGTGGTTGTACAAGCGTAGAGTTTTAAAAAAACTCATCCAAAGGCTCCTTCTCCAACGAATAAACAGATTTATGGGAAAAGTGAATTGTTTGTCATAAATACATCCCAGGGCTAATGTTAATCTCAACTCAGATGATATTGTACCATGATGTGCATCACGAAATGGTACCTGTAATATTGGAATCTGACCAAAGTGGGACTACCTGGGTGGTACAAGCCTAAAACAGCGCGGCTACATGGGAGAATGATTAAGGGATTTTGGCAGAGGGCCAGTACAACCTGCACTGAGTTCAGGGAGAGTGATGGCCTTGATCATACCTTGACAAGAATGGTGTTGAGACTATTGGGGAGAATCATAACAGAAGGCGGTGAGGTCTGATTAATATGTTGCAACTGGTTAAAGCTAAAAAAGGAGGTAAACCAGATTATAGAAGGGGAACAAATCGTTTTCAACAAAACTGCTTGAAATAATGTATGGATCTTAGTTAGTGGAACAAGCCCAAGGAGACCTGCAGCATATTGCAGAGGGAAAGCTCTCTTTCTGGGTAACTGATCGAGACCTAGGGCAATGTCCACTTATCAACTTACTAAGACTCTGTGCCAAGTCAGAAGGTTGGTACAGGTGTACCTGGTGGCACGAGTGTCATTTACAGGAATAGAATGACATCACCCTGTTAGAGATAGTAGGGTATTACTCAAGGATGCCTGAGAAAATTTAGTAGGATACAATGAACACGGGAAATTAACCCGGATGGATGGGATAATATGGAACTGTACCATTAAAGTAATTGTGGGACAGCATTTTCCTGTACGATCTGTATAAAGAGGGAAGGGTGAATATTGTGGCAGCACCATACACCGGGAATACCAGTACGGTACCAACCTGACTTATCATTGAGACAGGAACCTTTTGTATTACCCCAGTCCAAACTGTGAGACTTGGGGCGCGGGTTTCATTAAATGTTTATTTACATAGGCAAGTAAATATCACTGAAAAAGGAGTTAAAGTGTAACTGCCAAAGGGAAGATATAATGATTTTGGATAGTTAATTGGGCCAATTGAGCACCAAGTATAATGGGCATTAAGCGAAATGGGGAACAGAGGGTCACAACGGCTAGACGCTGAGGTGATACTTATGGTACATATGATCGAGATAGTCTGACAATGAACCACGAGACGATGTGTGGTTTTTATGTTATCTATTGTCTAACAACAACCACGTCACAGGCAGCTGAACTAGATACACCGTCAGTGCCCGATAGGCAGGTTCAGTGCCCAGAACACACACCTTGGCCACAAAATGGATTAGTGTTAGAGATATTATATGATAATGTACACCATGAGCTTGTACCCGTTGTGTTAAATTTGACTAATCTGGAACTCCCTGAATGGTGTTCTAAAAGAAGCTGCTGTACCAAAGATTGGTTCAACAAATCCTCAGACAAAGTAATTATGTCAAGGGGAGGCCAATTAGATCCCGTTCTCATAGACAACATTAATAAGCTAATCAAGGAAGAGCATGTAGCCTCTGACCAAGCAGCTAAGAATGATGTCTGCAGTACAATCGGGACCTGGGTAGTGGAACAGACGAGGGAAAATTTGTCACAGATCCACAGAGGGGAGATTCCCCTGTGGATCAGTCGTGACCAATTGGTCAATTTGACCATGCATTCGAAGGAAATTCAAGGATGCCAACTCAGGGGGATGATATCCCACACAAGTGAAATGAAATAATGATAAAGGGTGACTAATAGGATTGGTACTGGCCATTCCAGTAATTATGGAAGGAGATAACCCAAAGGAAGTGTATGAAGTACAAAACATAGGGATTATTAGAGAAGGTGTGTATATAGCTTATCACGAGATGCTACCATATGCTGTAACTTACAGAGGCAGTTTGATAGGAACAAAATTGGAAGGATGTGTTACTCATTAGGGCACCATGATATGCCCTCATAAAATGAGTTATGATCCTGAGGTGGCTTGCAGATTTAATATTACTAGTACGCAGGTAAATTGTACCATGGAAACCGTGGGAGCAAAATGGGGAAAGAGACACGTGGCGTATGTAAGCAACAGAGAACACTGTGTAACGACTAAACAGAAATCCTTTAAGTACAATCAGCAGGAATATCAGATCCCCACTGCTTTGTTGCGGAAATACCTGTGAGAACCAGAAAGGAGGAATTGGTAGACATACTTCGACAAGAGTCAACATCGATACAGGTGTCAGGAGATAAAGGAGGAGCTCGCCAAGTATGTGAACATGTTTGGGTATGAGTTGCCCCCCGTTACCAGAACACCTCATCAAACTGTGAGAAACAGTTGCCAAGAGTCAGAGAGTCTACTGCACTCTCAGGCAGACCAATCAGGACATTCAGAAGGATATCAAGGACATTAAGGTCACCACATGGTGGGATGACCTATGGGACTGGGGACTGAACATTCAAATTCATCCTTTGATAAGGATAATATCTCATGTACTTATCGTGATTCAATTACTGATTGTGCTATACTTGTTGTGTTTGTCTTGTGCTGCACAAGAAAACGGAAGGCCCGACGATGAGTAAGGGCAATTAAGGCGAGGTCAACCTTGGGGCAGGAAAATCTTTAAAAACAGAGGACAGACAAGGGGCGCACTGTTTGAGGTTTGGAGAGACACGTGATGGCACTCCAGGCTAGGTGGCCACTGGTCAAGGAAAACCGGAGGGTGTCTTTAGCAAATCTCAATGGTATGGCCTGTTTGTGTATTGCCAAGGGCCATAAGGGTGAACTGTAGTCGGGTGAGGAATTACCGACAGATTGTATGTAAAACTTGCTTTTTTTGATAGGAAAATTCAAGATTTTGAGGGAACATAAGATTAGGCCAGTAAGGTCAAACCTGTCGAAACAAACACATTCCGAGAGGCGGAGATTTATTTCATTTGCTAGGGAGGATGAAGGGATCGAGGCCAAACAGCAGACAGTCTGATAAGGGTTACCAAACGCTTTAACAACTGCTGTAACAAATGCTTTAACAGATGCTTTGCTTTGACTGAACTGAATTCCTTTCTTTGTCTCTGTCTTTCATCTGTGTTATTTGTGGCAGTTAAATAACTCTTCTTAGCATCTCATTGTCACTGACAGTGTTCTCAATCACTGTCACTTCAAATGACCAGTTGTAGGCCAGACTACTCGAAATCTGTATAAGAATGTGTGAACCCTTTGGGTTTTTGAAGATTTTGTCTTAAGCTGATAAAAACAGAACTTCCTCTACATATGTCAGAATAAAAGAGCGTTTCGAACCTATCTCTGGAGTCTGTCATCAATCAGAGCATCGATCCTCTATTTCAATGGGTCCACTTGGAAGCGAGCAAGATTTCTCCACACAGTCTCAGTCTTAGTGACAAAGAAATCCATGAGCTCCTCGCACTTGTTGTTGCAGGTGAGGGTGGAGGAGACAAGGAAGAGGGGTTTAAGAAGATGATGTGCAGTGGAGAAAAGAAGCCGAGGATTATCGTTGCATTCCTGGAATAGTGAGCATTTTGATAGCTGAGAGCTGGATCTGATAGTGCTTTAAGGACTTAAAAGAGGAGAGAGGTAGAGAGGCGCAGAGGTTTAGGGAGAGAATTCAAGAGCTTAGGGCCTAGATAGTTGAAAGCACAGCGACCAATGGTGGAGCGAAGGAAATCGGGGAACTGCAATAGGCCAGAATTGGAGGAAAGTAGAGATCGCGGAGGTTTGTAGGACTGTAAGGTTTATCATCAATAAAACGGGATTGGATTCATTCAGTTTATGGTATAATCGCTGTGAAGCAATTTAAAGTTTAAAGGGGGTCATTTTGACTTTGGCCGATAGTGTAAAATGGGCAAGATCGATTCAACCGTCAGTCAACTGCAATGGTGAGATGTATAATGGGCGCTGAATCGATATTGCCCGTTTACACTATGGTCCAAAGTCAAACTTACTCTTAAAATGTTTAATGTGGAAAATGGAAAGTAGAAAAGTAAAATTATTTCAAAAATATAAAGCCTGGCAATATTGGTGCGTCGTTGGATAATCGAACAACGACATCTCGTTTTAATTGTCTACCCTATGTGAATGGAAAAATGCTTCATAAAATCGATTTAGATTTTGCTTTAGGAAGGTGCAGCACAGTTCAATGCCTACAGACATCGCATCAATACATTTTGCTCGGGTAATTTTTCTAATCCTCAGGCCATCATTTTCCCCAATCAGTTTCTGATTTTAAAGGTACTTTCAACTAACAACACCGACAACAACAACTTGTATTTATATAGCGCCTTTAACGTAGTAAAACGTCCCAAGGCACTTCACATGAGTGTTATAAGACAAAAATTTCACACCGAACCACATAAGAAGAAATTACGGTAGATGACCAAAAGCTTGGGAAGAGAGGTAGGATTTAAGGAGCGTCTTAAAGGAGGAAAGAGAGATAGGGAGGCGGAGAGGTTTAGGGAGAGAGTTCCAGAGCTTAGGGCCTTGGCAGCTGAAGGCACGGCCACCGATGGTTGAGTGATTATAATCAGGGATGCTCAAGTGGGCAGAATTAGAGGAGAGCAGACATCTCGGGGGGTTGTGGGGGTGAAGGAGATTAGAGAGATAGGGAGGGGAGAGGCCATGGAGGGATTTCTAAACAAGGATGAGAATTTTGAAATCGAGGTGTTGTATAGCTGGGAGCCAATGTAGGTCAGCGAACACCTACATTGGGTGAGTGGGACTTGGTACGAGTTGCCATTGTTTTAGCAGACTGATGTCCTTTACAAACGGTTTTGACTGAAATTAAAACAAGAATAGCTAATCAACTCAGGTAAAGGAACAAAGATTTTTAAAGGATGAAAATGGAAAACCTGCAGGGCGTAAGGTCCGCCCAATTAACATAAATAGAAACATAGAAATTTACAGCGCAGAAGGAGGCCATTTTGGCCCACCGTGTCCACACTGGCCGACAAAGAGCCACACGGCCTTTGGTCAGCAGCCCTGAAGGTTACATATAAACCTATGAACAATGGCGGAAAGGTAAAGAGCACCCAGTCCAACCAGTCGGTCTCACACAACTGCGACACCCCTTATACTGAAACATTCTACACTCCACCCCAACCGGAGCCATGTGATTTCTCGGCGAGACCGAAGACAGCTAGTTTGGTGACATTTCTTTTGGTGATATGTGAGCAGTGTGCAGTGGGTGGTATGCAGTGTTATAGTCAATAAAGATTGACTTTCTTGTCGATGGACAGTGCTGCACTGCACTGCGCATGCGCGAATTTTGCCTTTTTTGGATTTTTTTCCACAGATGCTTTCCCCCCGCGATTTCGGGGGTCAGGGGTCACCTGCGCATGCGCAGAGAGTTGAAGTCGAGGGAGAGAGAGAGTGAGAAGGAGCAGCAAAGTATTCGAATGTCAGTTATATTCATCAGAGCTTCTAGAGTCAAATAATATTAATAACAAATAAAGATTTATACTATATCAACAATAATACATTTTTTTATAAATAAAAAATCATGTAGAGGTTGAACCTCCCTTATCGGGAATCCTCGGGACCTGGCCTGTTCTGGATAAGGGATTTTTCCGGATGAGGGGTGGTCACGTTAAATTGGATGGTACAGGTACTGAGCAAGGGGATATCGAGGCTGGCTGGCTTGGGACTGGGAGTGCGGCAGAGAGATCATGGGGGTGGGGGAGGCCGGTGGATCGCGGGGTCAGGCCAGCGATTGCGGGAGTCGGCAGCGAGGAACGACTTCAATTTGTTCAAGTTGTTCAGGTCGGAGTTCTGCGCATGCACTATCCAGTAGCCAGGAATGGTTCTGGATGAGAGGTGGTTGTGGATAAGGGAGTTCTGGATAAGGGAGGTGTAATGAATAATATAAACATAAATATAATGGAAATGCTGAAAAAGAAGTTGAAGCGCAGGAACATCGAGAAGGACAGGAGGTTGAGGGTGCCTGCCTTCGACTAGTCGGAGCTACCTGCCCCGTTGGGGAATATCAGGGAGAGATACTCCAACCTAACCAAGGATGGTCATGGAAAGCCCCCCCCCTCCCCTCCCCCAAAGGAGTACAACAGAATATGGGACGAGATCGGGGAGTCTGTCTCCTCCACATTATCCTTTGGCGATGTCGAATCTGCTGCAGGTACTTGGTCACCAAGAAAGGATGAGAAAGGACAGGCCCCATTGCAGTAGCTCTCTGTTTTCCACCGATTGCTCATAAACAAGGAATGTCCCAATGAACATACTTCTTCAATTCCAATCGGTCACAGTGTGGTCAAGGTGTTTTTAGAGATGTTCACATCAACTCCAATGACCTGCAGAGTACATCCGAACTCCGCCGAGGTTGAAGCACATCAGCCTTTTAAAGGGCGTGACATGTGATTTAGAAATGGCGTCCATAATGCTATGATTCGTTCCGGTTAGTTCCACTTTTTGTGGGCGTTTTTTTGGGCGAGCGATATTGTGGGCGATATGTGTACGAGGTGGTGAAATTGACAATGGGCGATCTCCATGGCCGCTAGTTTGGGTAAATATGCTCTTTACGACAAAAAACAGTGGGCGGGCGTTAATATTGAATCTCGGCATTAAATCTGTGTGGAAAGTAATGCTGGGCGATATTATGGGCATTGAATTTGCCCATTCTGCTGATTCCGCCCAAAAAAGTGAGTGGGTGGTAATATTTTTTCTCGCCGTTAAGCACATGGGGAAAGTAACGCTCGGCGATAAGTTTCCGAAAAATGCCTGCCAGTTTCCATTTTGTGCCAAAATGGGCGATATATGGGCATTATACATCATTTCAGTGGTGAAATGGGCGTTAAGTGGGCATTAAGCATGCAAAAAAGTGGAGGTTCTAGCCCATAACTATAACTTTGAACAACTCTAACAACTTTAACAAATTTAACAACTTTAAAACATTAACAACTTGAGATAAACTTATAAAAATCAAACTTCAACTATTTTAAATTAACAATAAACACTTGACTACAACAAAGCACCCTTTACTGTCCTCAACCTCGACCGCATACTCCCCCACTACTGCTTCAGCACTCCAATTGTCTTTTCGATAATATTACATGTGGCTATATGGCTCTTATTACATAGTTGCTCGGCTTGTGTCTGAGGGTTCCGCAGGGGGGTCAAGAGCCAGGTGGCGAGGCCGTACCCTTTGTCCCCCAGCATCCAGCATTTACCTTGTGGCTCAGATACAGTGTTCTCAGGCAAGATGTGCGCATCATGGATGCTCCCTGGAAAGTTGGCATTCACTGCCATTATGTGCTGCGTATGGTCGCAGACGAGCTGCACGTTGAGGGAGTGGAATCCATTACGGTTTCGGTACACCTCCGCCTCCTGTAATGGTGCTCGCAGGGCAATATGGGTACAGTCAACAGCACCCTGCACCTTGGGGAAGCTGGCAATGCATGCAAAACCCAAAGCCCTCTCACTCTGAGCCTGCCTGATCATTGGGAAGTTTATAAATTCCATCTGCTGTGCATGCAGTGCTTCGGTTACTTGTCGAATGCAGTGATTCGAAGCGTACTGAGAAATGCAGCATATGTCCCCAGCTGATGCCTGAAAAGAGCCGCATACATAAAAGGAAAGTGCCGCAGTCACCTTCACCTCGACAGAGAGTGCAGTAATGTTGGTGGTACTGGGCTGCAGGTCCACCTTAATGAGCTGGCAAATCTCATTGATCACCTCTTTTCGGAAGCGCAGCCTTCGAATGCATTGTCGATCGGTCAGGTCCAAGTATGAGCGCTTCTCCCTGAAAATCCTTTGTGGGTAAGGCCTCCTCCTCCTCATCAGTCTAGACCTCCTCCATTACCCTGATAATTCTGCTCAATAAACCTTCTCCCATCTGGATCCTGCATTAGACAGGTAGTCAGCAATAAAGGCTGAGATAGTTATAGGCCCCATTCTTTTTAAATCTCCAGAATCTCCTCAAAGATCCTGAGATAAACTCAAATGATTTTTCAATGAAAAAAATATTAACTCAAATGCCTTCTATCTTAATAATGTACCCAGTACCAATAGATCAGCCATGATCTTATTGAATGGCGGAGCAGGCTCGAGGGCCTACTCCTGTTCCTAATTTTTATGTTCTGATGTAAAAAGACCTTTACCACTGTAAATCACACTGTAAAGTCACTGTTCACCTCTGAAATACTGAGGTGCTGCTTTTGCTGACTGTTCCCAATTTCAAAATGGCGGCACCAAACACTACCGCCCATTCCCGCCCACTTAAGATCGAGTAAACCCACCTTCTCCAGGACGGCATGCAGCTCCAGTGGGATGTTGGAGGTATGTCATGAAACTTGCATTTTTTGGGAGGTATGCGGGCGGTTCTGCATGGCGGATGGTGTGCATACCACGGTATGTCAATGATGACAGTATGCATTGACAGTCATTTTCCAACATTCCATTGACTCTGGATCAGTTCCTATGGAGTGGAGGGTAGCCAATGTAACCCCACTTTTTAAAAAAGGAGGGAGAGAGAAAACAGGGAATTACAGACCGGTCAGCCTGACATCGGTAGTGGGTAAAATGATGGAATCAATTATTAAGGATGTCATCGCAGTGCATTTGGAAAGAGGTAATATGATAGGTCCAAGTCAGCATGGATTTGTGAAAGGGAAATCATGCTTGACAAATCTTCTGGAATTTTTTGAGGATGTTTCCAGTAGAGTGGACAAGGGAGAACCAGTCGATGTGGTATATTTGGACTTTCAGAAGGCTTTCGACAAGGTCCCACACAAGAGATTAATGTGCAAAGTTAAAGCACATGGGATTGGGGGTAGTGTGCTGACATGGATTGAGAACTGGTTGTCAGACAGGAAGCAAAGAGTAGGAGTAAATGGGGACTTTTCAGAATGGCAGGCAGTGACTAGTGGGGTACCGCAAGGTTCTGTGCTGGGGCCCCAGCTGTTTACACTGTACATTAATGATTTAGACGAGGGGATTAAATGTAGTATCTCCAAATTTGCGGATGACACTAAGTTGGGTGGCAGTGTGAGCTGCAAGGAGGATTCTATGAGGCTGCAGAGCGACTTGGATAGGTTAGGTGAGTGGGAAAATGCATGGCAGATGAAGTATAATGTGGATAAATGTGAGGTTATCCACTTTGGTGGTAAAAACAGAGAGACAGACTATTATCTGAATGGTGACAGATTAGGAAAAGGAGAGGTGCAACGAGACCTGGGTGTCATGGTACATCAGTCATTGAAGGTTGGCATGCAGGTACAGCAGGCGGTTAAGAAAGAAAATGGCATGTTGGCCTTCATAGCGAGGGGATTTGAGTACAGGGGCAGGGAGGTGTTGCTACAATTGTACAGGGCCTTGGTGAGGCCACACCTGGAGTATTGTGTACAGTTTTGGTCTCCTAACCTGAGGAAGGACATTCTTGCTATTGAGGGAGTGCAGCGAAGGTTCACCAGACTGATTCCCGGGATGGCGGGACTGACCTATCAAGAAAGACTGGATCAACTGGGCTTGTATTCACTGGAGTTCAGAAGAATGAGAGGGGACCTCATAGAAACGTTTAAAATTCTGACGGGGTTAGACAGGTTAGATGCAGGAAGAATGTTCCCAATGTTGGGGAAGTCCAGAACCAGGGGACACAGTCTAAGGATAAGGGGGAAGCCATTTAGGACTGAGATGAGGAGGAATTTCTTCACCCAGAGAGTGGTGAACCTGTGGAATTCTCTACCACAGAAAGTTGTTGAGGCCAATTCACTAAATATATTCAAAAAGGAGTTAGATGAAGTCCTTACTACTCGGGGGATCAAGGGGTATGGTGAGAAAGCAGGAATGGGGTACTGAAGTTGCATGTTCAGCCATGAACTCATTGAATGGCGGTGCAGGCTAGAAGGGCCGAATGGCCTACTCCTGCACCTATTTTCTATGTTTCTATGTTTCTATGTTTCTATGTCTATGAATCTTCAGCCGAGCGGTATGTACCTGTTTTTTGACGAAACTTGTATTTTTGGGCGGTAAGCGGGCGGTAGTGGGCGGTATGTCGATGAATTTCGGGCCCCATGAATAATTTTGCTCTTTTAATAACCTTGTTAAATACGTTCTGTGTCGGGCCCAGCACCTTGGATGAGCACGAGCCGTTGGCTGAGCTGTCCCTGACTTGTCGCTGCACTCTTTTTCCAATCAATTCTCCAGGAAATGTTGGCGTGAATTCACTACTGGAGGTTCGGGACCAACAACAGCCAAAATTATGCCCACTTCGACAGTCCAGGAAATTGCTGGCCATCATTTCTTCTTGGTACCAAGAATCGTACCAGGAGTAAACACATTAAAATCGGTTTTTAATGCTCTTTCTTCATTGATCATAATTTCTTGAATCAAATTCCACGTAGCACATTATGTTAAAATCAATTCATAAAAATTGACATTTTGTTCTGAGAGTTTTTGGTCACGTTCTCTGTTATGCCACACATATTGCTCTTTAGCAAGCTGTACGGCAACTGAAAAGTTATAATGATGTAATTTAAATTCTTCATAAGTTTTACATGCAATTATTGACATAATATGCAAATCTGATTTGTGTAGATGTTTTAAATCATAGTTTATTATGGCTGTGGCAGCCTAATTATTTCATTGTTAAGGCAAAGATACGAAATATTTCACTATTGTCCAAAGGTTTTGCATCGATATTCTCAATAGCTGCAGGAAACCGTTGACATTTTTCGGGGCATGCAAATGACACAGGAGCAATGGCATTTTACCACATCTGCACATTTCCTGTTCTCACCCGTATAATGGCAAAATCCAGTATAAATACATTAAGAGCAAGAGGATAATGAAAGAAAGAGTAGGGCCTATTAGAGACCACAAAGGTAATCTAGAGTCTGGTTCTTAATGAATACTTTGCGACTGTTTTCACAAAAGAGAGGGACGATACAGACACTGCAATCAGGGAGGAGGAGTGTGAAATATTAGACAAAATAAACATAGAGAGAAAATATTAAGGGGTTTAGCATCTTTGAAAGTGGGTAAATCCCCAGGCTGTTATGAGAAGCAAGAGAGGAAATAGCAGAGCCTCTTACCATCATTTTCCAGTCCTCTCTGTCTACAGGTGTTGTGCCAGAGGACTGCTAATGTTGTACCTTTGTTTCAAAAGTGAGAAAGGAATAGACCAAGTAATTACAGGCCAGTCAGCCTAACCTCGGTGGTGGGATAATTATTGGAAAATATTCTGAGGGACTGGATAAATCTTCATTTAGAAAGACACGGATTAATCAAGGACAGTCAGCATGGCTTTGTTAAGGAAAGATCGTGACTGACTAACTTGATTGAATTTTTTGAAGAGGTAACAAGGAGGGTCGATGAGGGCAGTGCATTTGAAAGTAGTGTATATGTCTTTTAGCAAGGCTTTTGATAAGGTCCCACATGGCAGACTGGTCACAAAAGTAAAAGCCAATGGTGTTATGTATGCAACACTATGTAACCAGGATTCTACCGCCACCAGAGGGCGTATCTGTTGGTGTCCAAAGGAATCCCAGCAACCTTTGGGAGCACTGTATATAAGCAGCCCTCCCATGCTGTACCAACACTCTGGAGTTAGAATAAAAAGACTAAGGTCACACTTAGTCATGTCTACAGTACTCAGTTACATTACTTTATTCGAGACATAATAACTGGCGACAAGATAATGAACCATCACGCGAAAATGCAGAGAACTGTTGGCATCCTGGAGAAATTCTCAGAAGGGGATGATTGGGAGGCCTTTGTGGAGCGACTCGACCAATACGTCATGACCAACGAGCTAGAAGGGAGTGTGAAAGCTGCCAAACGAAGGGAGATCCTCCTCACCGTCTGTGGGGCAACAACCTATGGCCTCATGAAGAATCTTCTTGCTCCGGTGAAACCAACAACAAAATCATATGAAGAACTGTGTACTCGCCAGGAAGTGGCGAGCTACGTCGCCGAACTAAGGTGCCTTCCAGGACATTGCGAATTCGATGGATTCCTGAAGCAAATGCTAAGAGACTTGGCATTGGCCATGAGATTATCCTTCGCAAACTATTGACTGTTGAAACACTAAACCTGAGCAAAGCCTTAACGATAGCCCAGGCATTTATGTCCACCAGTGATAACACCAAACAAATTTCCCAGCACAAAGATGTTTCAGCAAGTACTGTACACAAAGTAACGTCGTTTTCAGGCAGGAATGCATATGGCAGAACGTACATGCCTGCAGCAGCACCACCCAGGGAGGCACCGCTAAGTTTGTGGTCACGACCCTCTAAACCGTGGTCCAGGATCCACGTTGACGTCGCTGGCCTGTTCCTATGAAAAATGTTCTTGGTTGCTGTGGATGCTTACTTAAAATGGATTGAGTGTGTGATAATGTCTGTAAGCACGTCCACTGCCACCATCGAAAACCTGCGAGCCATGTTTGCCACGCACGGCCTGCCTGATGTCCTTGTCAGCGATGTTTCACCAGCGTTGAATTCAAGGAATTCATGACCCGCAAGGGGATCAAGCACATCACATCTGCCCCATTCAAACCCGCATCTAACGGCCAGGCAGAACGGGCAGTCCAAACCATTAAGCAAAACTTGAAACGCGTGGCGGAAGGCTTCCTGCAGACTCGCCTGTCCCAAGTCCTGCTCAGCTACCGCTCCAGACCCCACTCACTCACGAGGGAACCCCCAGTCAAGCTGCTCATAAAAATGGCGCTCAAAACAAGACTCTCTCTAGTCTACCCTGATCTCCAGGATCATGTCTAGGGCAGGCGGCACCTCAGTTGAAGGAATTCAGTGAATCGGCATCCACCAGGATATTTCGGGATGCTCGTGGCCTTGAACATAAGCTGCAACGTCATGTGATGTCCCTGCAGAAGCTAGAAGCCTGGGCCGGTATCACAGTGCCTGTCAATGGCTTCCTGCTCTCAGGTACTTCCTCAATCCTTTGAGGCGGCCTGGCTAGTCTTAGTGCGAGAACGTAGAGAGTGAGAGGAATCCACCTCATCAGACCCTTTTCCTGCCGTGCCTCTGGGCTGGGCATCCCAGCTGGCTGACCATTTGGCTGCATGAGAGCAGGGTGTCTCTAATGAAGGTAAAGTTTGCAGTCCGTGCTGTTTCTAAACATACTGTCAAACCCAGCAATGACAGACTCATGTAGCCGGGTATCCAACGGTGCCAGGCACAGCATTTGTGATCACACAACATCAAGGAGGTGAAATCACAGAAGCCTTTCAGGCTCGAAACGCTCAAGAGACTGAACAAAAAAATTAGGTTTAAGTCTGCTTCCAGCTTTCACTGCCTGCAGCGAAGGAACTCTTTAAAAAAAATCAAGGCTGACGCACCCAGTGCAGTGCTGAGGGAATGCTGCATTGTCGGAGGTGTCGTCTTTCAGATGAGACATTAAACCGAGGCCCCATCTGCTCTCTCAAGTGGACATAAAAAGATCCCATGGCAATATTTCGAAGAAGAGCAGGGGAGTTACCCCGATGTTCTGGCCAATATTTATGCTCAATCAACAAAACAAAAAAACAGATTATCTGGTCATTATCACATTGCTGTTTTTGGGAGCTTGCTGTGCGCAAATTGGCTGCCGTGCTTCCCACATTGCAACAGTGACTACACTCCAAAAGTACTTCATTGGCTGTAAAGCGCTTTGAGACATTCGGTGGTCAAGAGAGCAGGGTGTCTCTAATGAAGGTAAAGTTTGCAGTCCGTGCTGTTTCTAAACATACTGTCAAACCCAGCAATGACAGACTCATGTAGCCGGATATCCAACGGTGCCAGGCACAGCATTTGTGATCTTTTTTTTAAGTAGTACTGCAATGTCTGACTCTCAACCTCAGGGGAGGGCAGCAGCAGCCAAGTTCATGGCACCGTGGCTGGCTCTGTTGCACAGGAGGGCAGGAAAAAGAGTGGGAGAGCAATAGTGATAGGGGATTCAATTGTAAGGGGAATAGATAGGCGTTTCTGCGGCCGCAACCGAGACTCCAGGATGGTATGTTGGCTCCCTGGTGCAAGGGTCAAGGATGTCTCGGAGCGGATACAGGACATTCTAAAAAGGGAGGGAGAACAGCCAGTTGTCGTGGTGCACATTGGTACCAACGACATAGGTAAAAAAGGGATGAGGTCCTACGAAACGAATTTAAGGAGCTAGGAGCTAAATTAAAAAGTAGGACTTCAAAAGTAGTAATTTTGGAATTGCTACCAGTGCCACGTGCTAGTCAGAGTAGGAATCGCAGGATAGCGCAGATGAATACGTGGCTTGAGCAGTGGTGCAGCAGGGAGGGATTCAAATTCCTGGGGCATTGGAACCGGTTCTGGGGGAGGTGGGACCAGTACAAACCGGACGGTCTGCACCTGGGCAGGACCGGAACCAATGTCCAAGGGGGAGTGTTTGCTCGTACCGTTGGGGAGGAGTTAAACTAATATGGCAGGGGGATGGGAACCAATGCAGGGAGACAGAGGGAAACAAAAAAGAGACAAAAGCAAAAGACAGAAAGGAGATTAGGAAAAGTGGAGGGCCGAGAAACCCAAGGCAAAGAACAAAAAGGGCCACTGAACAGCAAAATTCTAAAAGGACAAAGGGTGTTAAAAAAACAAGCCTGAAGGCTTTGTGTCTTAATGCAAGGAGTATCCATAATAAGATGGATGAATTAACTGTGCAAATAGATGTTAACAAATATGATGTGATTGGGATTACAGAGACGTGGCTCCAGGATGATCAGGGCTGGGAACTCAACATCCAGGGGTATTCAACATTCAGGAAGGATAGAATAAAAGGAAAAGGAGGTGGGGTAGCATTGCTGGTTAAGGAGGAGATTAATGCAATAGTTAAGAAGGACATTAGCTTGGATGATGTGGAATCTATATGAGCAACCATTTGAAATTCTCATTCTGAATTTTGAGAGCTGGCCCACAAGTAATAGTCACATGTGGAGTACTGTCTAATGATTCTCACCCACCCACAGACTTAAACATCCACACACTTCATGCACACACGCACACCATCATCATCATCATCATTGGCAGTCCCTTGAAATCGAGGAAGATTTGTTTCCACTTTAAAAGTGAGTTCTCAGGTGAATGTACAGTCCAATACGGGAATGACAGTCTCTGTCACAGGTGGGACAGACAGTCGTTGAAGGAAAGGGTGGGTGGGGAGTCTGGTTTGCCGCACGCTCCTTCCGCTGTCTGCGCTTGTTTTCTGGATGCTCTCGGCGACGAGACTCGAGGTGCTCAGCGCCCTCCTGGAGGCTCTTCCTCCACTTCGGGCGATCTTTGACCAGAATAGTTAGGATCTGTCATGGTGAACATATAATTAATGTATTGTCATAAAAGTCAATTTTGTCAGCGTGACTTCCGAGTGTAACATAGCCAAGTTTCCTGACCAGACAAAGATGGGAAAAAAATCAAAGTGTGAGGAGGTCACAAAAAATCTGCAGGAGGTCATTGACAGGTTAAGTGAGTAGGCAAAAATTTGGCAGTTGGAGTATAATGTTGGAAAGTGTGAGATCATGCACCTTGGCAGAAAAATATCAAAGAGCAAGTTATTATTTAAATGGAGAAATATTGCAAAGTGCTGCAGTACAGTGGGACTTGGGGGGACTTGTGCATGAATCACAAAAGTTTGGTATGAAGATACAGCAAGTGATCAGGAAGGCCAATGGTATGTTGGCCTTTATTGTAAAGGGGATGGAGTATAAAAGCAGGGAAGTCTTGCTACAGCTATACAATGTATTAGTGAGGCCACACCTGGAATATTGCGTGCAGTTTTGGTTTCATACGAACATAAGAACATAAGAATTAGGAACAGGAGTAGGCCATCCAGTCCCTCGAGCATGCTCCGCCATTCAACAAGATCATGGCTGATCTGGCCGTGGACTCAGCTCCACTTACCCCCCCCGCTCCCCATAACCCTCAATTGCCTTATTGGTTAAAAATCTATCTATCTGTGATTTGAATACATTCAATGAGCTAGCCTCAACTGCATCCTTGGGCAGATAATTCCACAGATTCACAACCCTCTGGGAGAAGAATTTCCTTCTCAACTCGGTTTTAAATTGGCTCCCCCGTATTTTGAGGCTGTGCCCCCTAGTTCTAGTCCCCCCGACTAGTGGAAACCACCTCTCTGCCTCTATCTTGTCTATCCCTTCCATGATTTTAAATGTTTCTATAAGATCACACCTCATCCTTCTGAACTCCAACGAGTAAAGACCCAGTCTACTCAATCTATCATCATAAGGTAACCCCCTCACCTCCGGAATCAGCCTAGTGAATCGTCTCTGTACCCGCTCCAAAGCTAGTATATCCTTCCTTAAGTAAGGTGACCAAAACTGCACGCAGTACTCCAGGTGCGGGCTCACCAATACCCTATACAGTTGCAGCAGAACCTCCCTGCTTTTGTACTCCATCCCTCTCGCAATGAAGGCCAACATTCCATTCGCCTTCCTGATTACCTGCTGCACCTGCAAACTAACTTTTTGGGATTCATGCACAGGGACCCCCAGGTCCCTTTGCACCGCATCATGTTGTAATTTCTCCCCATTCAAATAATATTCCCTTTTACTGTGTTTTTTTCCATGGTGGATGACCTCACATTTTCCGACATTGTATTCCATCTGCCAAACCTTAGCCCATTCGTTTAACCTATCTAAATCTCTTTGCAGCCTCTACATAACCCGCTTTCCCACTAATCTTTGTGTCATCTGCAAATTTTGTTACACTGCACTCTGTCCCCTCTTCCAGGTCATCTATGTATATTGTAAACAGTTGTGGTCCCAGCACCGATCTCTGTGGCACACCACTAACCATCGATTTCCAACCCGAAAAGGACCCATTTATCCCGACTCTCTGCTTTCTGTTAGCCAGCCAGTTCCCAATCCATGCTAATACATTTCCTCTGACTCCGCATACATTTATCTTCTGCAGTCACCTTTTGTGTGGTACCTTATCGAATGCCTTTTGGAAATCTAAATACACCACATCCATCGGTACACCTCTATCCACCATGCTCGTTATATCCTCAAAGAATTCCAGTAAATTAGTTAAACATGATTTCCCCTTCATGAATCCATGTTGCGTCTGCTTGATTGCACTATTCCTATCTAGATGTCCCGCTATTTCTTCCCTAATGATAGCTTCAAGCATTTTCCTCACGACAGATGTTAAACTAACCGGCCTATAGTCACCTGCCTTTGGTCTGCCCCCTTGTTTAAACAGAGGCGTTACATTAGCTGCTTTCCAATCCGCTGGTACCGCCCCAGAGTCGAGAATTTTGGTAGATTATAACGAATGCATCTGCTATAACTTCCGCCATCTCTTTTAATACCCTGGGATGCATTTCATCGGGACCAGGTGACTTGTCTACCTTGAGTCCCATTAGCCTGTCCAGCACTACCCCCCTAGTGATAGTGATTGTCTCAAGGTGCTCTCTTCCCACATTCCTGTGACCAGCAATTTTTGGCATGGTTTTTGTGTCTTCCATTCTGAACACCGAAGCAAAATAATTGTTTAAGGTCTCAGCCATTTCCACACTTCCCATTATTAAATCCCCCTTCTCATCTTCTAAGGGACCAACATTTACTTTAGTCACTCTTTTCCATTTTATAGATCGGTAAAAGCTTTTACTATCTGTTTTTATGTTTTGCACAAGTTTACTTTCGTAATCTATCTTTCCTTTCTTTATTGCTTTCTTAGTCATTCTTTGCTGTCGTTTAAAATTTTCCCAATCTTCTAGTTTCCCACTACCATTGGCCACCTTATACGCATTTGTTTTTAATTTGATACTCTCCTTTATTTCCTTGGTTATCCACGGCTGGTTATCTCTTCTCTTACCGCCCTTCTTTTTCACTGGAATATGTTTTTGTTGAGCACTATGAAAGAGCTCCTTAAAAGTCTTCCACTGTTCCTCAATTGTGCCACCGTTTAGTCTGTGTTCCCAGTCTACTTTAGTGAACTCTGCCCTCATACCACTGTAGTCCCCTTTGTTTGAGCATAGTATGCTCGTTTGAGACACTACTTCCTCACCCTCAATCTTTATTACAAATTCAACCACACGGTGATCACTCATTCCGAGAGGAACATTCAGGAAGGATAGAATAAAAGGAAAATGAGGTGGGGTAGCATTGCTGGTTAAAGAGGAGATTAATGCAATAGTTAGGAAAGACATTAGCTTGGATGATGTGGAATCTATATGGGTAGAGCTGCAGAACACCAAAGGACAAAAAACATTAGTGGGAGTTGTGTACAGATCTCCAAACAGTAGTAGTGATGGTAGGGAGGGCATCAAACAGGAAATTGGGGGTGCATGCAATAAAGGTGCAGCAGTTATAATGGGTGACTTTAATATGCACAGAGATTGGGCTAGCCAAACTGGAAGCAATATGGTGGAGGAGGATTTCCTGGAGTGCATAAGGGATGGTTTTCTAGACCAATATGTCGAGGAACTAACTAGGGGGGAGGCCATCTTAGACTGGGTGTTGTGTAATGAGAGAGGATTAATTAGCAATCTCGTTGTGCGAGGCCCCTTGGGGAAGAGTGAGCATAATATGGTGGAATTCTGCATTAGGATGGAGAATGAAACAGTTAATTCAGAGACCATGGTCCAGAACTTAAAGAAGGGTAACTTTGAAGGTATGAGGCGTGAATTGGCTAGGATAGATTGGCGAATGATACTTAAGGGGTTGACTGTGGATGGGCAATGGCAGACATTTAGAGACTGCATGGATGAACTACAACAATTGTACATTCCTGTCTGGCGTAAAAATAAAAAAAGGGAAGGTGGCTCAACCGTGGCTATCAAGGGAAAGCAGGGATAGTACTAAAGCCAAGGAAGTGGCATACAAATTAGCCAGAAATAGCAGCGAACCCGGGGACTAGGAGAAATTTAGAACTCAGCAGAGGACAAAGGGTTTGATTAGGGCAGGGAAAATGGAGTGCGAGAAGAAGCTTGCAGGGAACATTAAGACGGATTGCAATAGTTTCAATAGATATGTAAAGAGAAAAAGGTTAGTAAAGACAAACGTAGGTCCCCTGCAGTCAGAATCAGGGGAAGTCATAACGAGGAACAAAGAAATGGCAGACCAATTGAACAAGTACTTTGGTTCGGTATTCACTAAGGAGGACACAAACAACCTTCCGGATATAAAAGGGGTCAGAGGGTCGAGTAAGGAGGAGGAACTGAGGGAAATCCTTATTAGTCGGGAAATTGTGTTGGGAAATTGATGGGATTGAAGGCCGATAAATCCCCAGGGCCTGATGGACTGCATCCCAGAGTACTTAAGGAGGTGGCCTTGGAAATAGCGGATGCATTGACAGTCATTTTCCAACATTCCATTGACTCTGGATCAGTTCCTATCGAGTGGAGGGTAGCCAATGTAACCCCACTTTTTAAAAAAGGAGGGAGAGAGAAAACAGGGAATTATAGACCGGTCAGCCTGACCTCAGTAGTGGGTAAAATGATGGAATCAAATATTAAGGATGACATAGCAACGCATTTGGAAAGAGGTGACATGATAGGTCCAAGTCAGCATGGATTTGTGAAAGGGAAATCATGCTTGACAAATCTTCTGGAATTTTTTGAGGATGTTTCCAGTAGAGTGGACAAGGGAGAACTAGTTGATGTGGTGTATTTGGACTTTCAGAAGGCTTTCGACAAGGTCCCACACAAGAGATTAATGTGCAAAGTTAAAGCACATGGATTGGGGGTAGTGTGCTGACATGGATTGAGAACTGGTTGTCAGACAGGAAGCAAAGAGTAGGAGTAAATGGGTCCTTTTCAGAATGGCAGGCGGTGACTAGTGGGGTACCGCAAGGTTCTGTGCTGGGGCCCCAGCTGTTTACACTGTACATTAATGATTTAGATGAGGGGATTAAATGTAGTATCTCCAAATTTGCGGATGACACTAAGTTGGGTGGCAGTGTGAGCTGCGAGGAGGATGCTATGAGGCTGCAGAGTGACTTGGATAGGTTAGGTGAGTGGGCAAATGCATGGCAGATGAAGTATAATGTGGATAAATGTGAGGTTATCCACTTTGGTGGTAAAAACAGAGAGACAGACTATTATCTGAATGTTGACAGATTAGGAAAAGGGGAGGTGCACCGAGACCTGGGTGTTATGGTACATCAGTTATTGAAGGTTGGCATGCAGGTACAGCAGGCGGTTAAGAAAGCAAATGGCATGTTGGCCTTCATAGCGAGGGGATTTGAGTACAGGGGCAGGGAGGTGTTGCTACAGTTGTTCAGGGCCTTGGTGAGGCCACACCTGGAGTATTGTGTACAGTTTTGGTCTCCTAACTTGAGGAAGGACATTCTTGCTATTGAGGGAGTACAGCGAAGGTTCACCAGACTGATTCCCGGGATGGCGGGACTGACCTATCAAGAAAGATTGGAGCAACTGGGCATGTATTCACTGGAGTTCAGAAGAATGAGAGGGGGCCTCATAGAAATGTTTAAAATTCTGACGGGTTTCGACATGTTAGATGCAGGAAGAATGTTCCCAATGTTGGGGAAGTCCAGAACCAGGGGTCACAGTCTAAGGATAAGGGGTAAGCCATTTAGGACCGAGATGAGGAGAAACTTCTTCACCCAGAGAGTGGTGAACCTGTGGAATTCTCTACCACAGAAAGTTTTTGAGGCCAATTCACTAAATATATTCAAAAAGGAATTAGATGAAGTCCTTACTACTAGGGGGATCAAGGGGTATGGCGAGAAAGCAAGAATGGGATACTAAAGTGCATGTTCAGCCATGAACTCATTGAATGGCGGTGCAGGCTAGAAGGGCCGAATGGCCTACTGCTGCACCTATTTTCTATGTTTCTATGTTTCTATTGTTTGTGGGCAGGTAGAATGGTAGCTGCACTGATTGACTTGAAAATTGCAGTTTGATCCCGATGATATCAGTAACGAGATAATGTATAGCTCCCTCTAACTTGGAGGTATAGCGAGCTGTGTTGAGAGTGCGGATTTGTGAAAGAACACCATATTAAAGCTCCATATAGCTGTCTGAAATCTCCCAAATAAATAGAGTTAAGTTGAACTAAGAGTGTTCAAGAGACTATAAAATACATGGTGTCAGAAGCAGAGACTTCCGATCTTTTGTCGAACGCATCTATGACCGACATATTGGAAGTGTAAGACTTTTTCGAGCCGATCGAAATCGATGTTAAGCAGTGCAGTGCAGAGCGTGCTTCCTACACATCACGCGAGGATCCCTGAAGGGTGATAAATAGTCATACACTTATAAAATAATCTAGAGGCATTAGTAAAGTAAACTTAAAGTGGCATAAGTTATTGTAGAGCCTCGATTGAAAAAGTATTTCTACAATTACTTGGCCACGATATTTTACTATTAGACTTGTTCTAGTCCTCTGGGTATTTCAATTGTACACATGTATGTGACAAACTCAAAGTCCTAATCTGTAGCGAGCTCTCATGACCACCACGGTGCCAACTCCTGAACAAATTCCTCTCCCACCTCCATTGCAGGTGACTGGCGATTGGAAAGCAAACTAGAAAAAATTCAAACAGCTGTGGGACAGCTATGAAATTATCATGAATATTGTGGAAAAACCAGATAGAATTAGGATTGCTGTAATTAGAATTAGGATCTACAGCATGAAACCACACGAGGTACATTCTGGGGACGAGGTCACTCTGTGACCTGCTCTCTTTATTTACAGGACTCCAAAGACACTGACCCTGCGTGGGACCTCCCTTTTTATACCTGTGTGATCAGGTAAGGAATGCCTCCCACAAGTTCACCCCTTGTGGTCAAGGTGTGCATCTAGGTTGAGTGTATACAGTAATACAGTGGTGTGACATTGAGGTTACATACATGACATCACCTTCCCCCCAAAGTCTTATGGGGATCATAGGTTTAGTCTTTCAGGTGGTCTACGCTCCTTCGTGGAGCGCCGCAGTTGGGGCTCTGGTTGTTGGACACTGACGTGAGTGTCTGTCACCTGTGGTGATTCCGGCCTGTCCGGGCTGACCGCAGGGACTGTACATTCTTCTGATTGCTCTTGTTGCTCGTTCACTGGCGGTGTTGTGAGCGCCATCTCATGGTCATCTTCAGGTTCCTCTGTGTCGATGCTGAACCTTATATTGACTTGGTCCAGATGCTTACGGCATATCTGACCATTGTTGAGTTTTACCACGATGAACCTATTCCCCTCTTTGTCAATTACAGTGCCCTCAAGCCATTTGGGCCTCATGGCGTGATTGAGGACGAATACAGGATCATTTATTTCTTTACATCTCCCTCTCGAATTACAGTCATGGTACTCGTTTTGTGACTTGCACTTGCCCTCAACTATGTCGGTCAGGACTGGGTGAATGAGGGACAACCGAGTTTTGAGTGTCCGTTTCATTAGTGGCTCTATGGGCGGGGCCCCATGAGCGAGTGCGGTCGGGATCTATAGGCCAGCAGGAGGCGCGACAGGTGGCATTGTAGGGAGGGTCCTTGAATCCTGAGCATACCTTGCTTAATGATTTGGACCGCACGTTCCGCCTGGCCATTGGAGGCCGGCTTGAACGGTGCAGTCCTGACGTGGTTGATGCCATTGCCCGACATAAACTCTTGGAATTCGTAGCTTGTGAAACATGGGCCTTTAACACTAACCAGGATGTCCGGCAATCAATGGTTGCAAAGATTGCACATAGGCTTTCCACGGTGGTGGATGACGTGCATAAATTCAGAATGATGCACTCGATCCATTTCGATTACGCATCTACCACAATAAGGAACATCTTACCCATGAACGGGCCCGCGTAGTCAACATGAATGCGTGACCATGGCCTGGTGGGCCAGGGCCACGAGCTGAGCGGGGCCTCCCTGGGGGCATTACCCAGCTGGGCACACGTCGTGCACCTGCGAACACAGTGTTCCAGGTCTGAATCAATTCCCGGCCACCAAACGTGTGACCGGGCAATGGCCTTCATCAGCACAATGCCTGGGTGCTCACTGTGGAGTTCCCTAATGAATGCCTCCCTGCCCTCCTGGGGCATAACTACCTGGCTGCCCCATGTTTCTATTAGGGGAATCAAGGGGTATGGTGAGAAAGCAGGAATGGGGTACTGAGGTTGCATGTTCAGCCATGAACTCATTGAATGGTGGTGCAGGCTCGAAGGGCCGAATGGCCTACTCCTGCACCTATTTTCTATGTTTCTATGTTTCTATGTAGTAGGCAGTCGGCTTGGATGGAGAGCTCATCCATCCGTCTGTGGAACGGTCTGATCTCCTCAGGGCATGCTCCGTGTGCGGGCGCCCAATCCCCAGTCAGGATACATTTCTTAATCAGGGATAGGAGGGGATCTCTGTTTGTCCAGATTTTGATCTGGCGGGCTGTGATGGGGGAGCCTGCGCTGTCAAAGGCATCGACAGGCATGGCCATCTCGGCGCTTTGCTCCGCTGCCCCCTCAGTGATGGCCAGTGGAAGCCTGCTGAGCGCGTCAGCACAATTTTCATTGCCGGGCCAGTGCCGGATGGAGTAGTCATATGCAGCCAGCGTGAGAGCCCATTGCTGTATGAGAGCTGATGCGTTGGCATTGATAGCCTTGCCGTCTGACAGCAGGGATGTTAGTGGCTTGTGGTCCGTTTCTAATTCAAACTTCCTACCAAAGAGGCACTGATGCATTTTTTTTACACCATAGACACATGCAAGCGCTTCTTTCTCAATCATCCCATATCCCCGTTCTGCTTGAGAGAGCGACCTGGAGGCATAAGCCACAGGTTGCATTACCCTGCTGCAACACGCACCCAAACCCATAGGACGATGCATCACATGTCAGAACCAACTTTATACAGGGGTCGTACAGGGTCAACAACTTGTTTGAACAAAGTAGGTTTCGCACCCGATTAAAAGCCCGTTCCTGACAGTCCCCCCAAAACCAATCACATCCCTGACACGGGAGCATGTGTAGCGGCTCCAACAACATGCTCAAGTTTGGCAGAAAGTTCCCGAAATAGTTCAACAGTCCCAGGAATGAACACAACTCCGATGTGTTGCAGGGCCTGGGTGCTCGTCGAATCGCTTCTGTTTTGGATTCGGTGGGCCACATCCCATCTGTAGCAACCCTCCTGCCCAGAAAATCAATCTCAGGAGCTAAGAATACACATTTAGACTTCTTGAGTCGCAGGCCTACCCGGTCCAATCAGTGTAGCACCTCCTCCAGGTTGTGGAGGTGTTCCTCGGTGTCTCGACCCATGATGAGGATGTCGTCCTGGAATATGATCATTCCAGGAATGGATTTAAACAGGCTTTCCATGTTTCATTGAAAAATTGCGGCCGCTGATCGAATGCCAAACGGGCACCTGTTATAAACGAACAGTCCCTTGTGCGTGGTGATGGTGGTCAGTAGTTTAGATTCGTCGGCCAGTTCCTGGGTCATATAGGCTGAAGTGAGGTCCAATTTGGTGAACAACTTGCCGCCTGCCAGCGTGGCAAAGAGGTCCTCCGCTCTCGGGAGCGGGTATTAATCTTGTTGGGACACGCGATTGATGGTGGCCACAGATCCTGACAGAGCCATCCTCTTTTAGGACGGGAACGATGGGGCTCGCCCAGATGCTGAAGTCAACAGGCGAGATGATGCTCTCTCTCAACAGCCGGTCCAATTCACTCTCGATCTTTTCCCGCATCACATACGGCACCGCTCTGGCTTTGTGGTGCACTGGCATCCGGGGTGATGTGTATCACTACTTTAGTGCCTTTGAAAGTCCCGACGCCAGGTTGGAATAGTAAATTGAATTGTTGTAGGACTTGTGAGCACGAACTTCGCTCCACAGATGACATTGCGTGAACATCCCCCCATTTCCAGTTCATCTCGGCTAACCAGCTCCTCCCTAACAGTGCGGGACCATTGCCCGGGAGAATCCAGAGCAGCAGCTGATTCACAAATCCATTGTGTGTGACAGCCAACATTGCACTGCCTAGCACTGGAATGATTTTTTTAGTGTAAGTCTGTAATTGTATCTCGATATGTGCTAATTTGGGTCTACTGGCTTTAAGTGGTCATAGCTTCTCAAATTGCTCAACTCCCATGAGTGACTGGCTGGCCCCAGTGTCCAGCTCCATGCGTACAGGGATACCGTTTAATAAAACCCTCATCATCATTGATGGCGTTCTGATGAATGAACTGTGAATATTCACCACATGGACCCGCTGAATCTCGGCATCCATCGATTTGCCCCAAAACTCATCCGGCCTCAAAGAACCCTCTTCTGGTCCATCCGCCTCATATATTAGTCTGGTTGCAGGCTTCCTGCACATTCGAGCTAAATGGCCACTGAGATTGCAGTTCCTGCAGACAAACTGTTGAAATCTGCAAGATCCAGCTGGGTGTTTTCCCTCACACCTCCAGCATGAGTTAAAGTTTCCATTGTTGGGAACAAAGGGTCTATGGCCAGGCATTCTGCGCTGACTGTCCCTTTGACTGCTTTTAAGTGCCCTATTAGTGGGTGTCAGTAGCCCCATCCCGGGCCGCATTGTCCACTGTGATGGCGTGAATGTCCGTTCAGCCTGCCATTGTCTCTTTTGAAGTCCGACTCTGGGGTCTATCGCTGCCTGGCGAATGTCGGACTGCCCCTGCCTGCCTGCGGGGCTCTGAGTCGCATTGATGATGTTGACTCCCTGATCCATCACCGCGTTAGAGGCAGAATTGCGCGTGTATATTATTTTCAACTCTTCCTCCCCCACCATGAAAGTTTGAACCATCAACACCGCCGCTTCCAAGGTCAAATCCTTGGTCTCAATTCATTTGTGGAAAATTCCCGCATGACCGATGCCCTCGATAAAGAAGTCTCTTAGCATCTCCCCCCTGCAGGCGTCTGTGAACTTACAGAGGCTGGCCAAACGCCGGAGGTCCGCTACGAAGTCCGGTATGCTCTGTCCTTCACGACGTCGGTGGGTGTAGAATCTGTGTTGGGCCATATGTATGCTACTCGCCGGTTTGAGGTGCTCCCCGATCAATTTGGTAAGTTCTTCAAAGGTTTTGTCTGCAGGCTTTTCAAGTGCCAGTAAGACCTTCATGAGCGCATAAGTCTTTGGTCCGCAGCTGGTCAAAAGATGAGCCCTTCGCTTGTTGGCCGCTGCATCCCCCAGCCATTCTTTCGTAACAAAGCTTTGCTGAAGCCTCTCGACAAAATCGTCCTAGTCTTCCCCAACACAGTTCCTTTCCTCTGTGCTACCGGTGGCCATTCTCGTGGGTTGTGAATTCCAGTTTCTCGTCGCCAATGTAAAGTCCTTACTCTACAGTCTGAAACCACACGAGGCACATTTTGGGGACTAGGTCATGCAGTGACCTGCTCCCTTTATTTACAGGACTCCAAAGACACTGACCTTGCGTGGGACCTCCCTTTTTATACCTGTGTGATCAGGTAAGGAGTGTCTCCCACAAGTTCACCCCTTGTGGTCAAGGTGTGCATTAAGGTTGAGTGTATACAGTAACACAGTGGTGTTATATTGTGGTTACATGACATGACAGTTGCAATGTTTATCACTGCCATTGGCAGTGATGCCCTAGATATTCACAATAATCTTCCCTACAAATCAGAGGAATTCAAGCAGGAAATTGAGATTATTTTGAAGCTCTGGGAAGAGCCCTGTAAAGGTAAAACCAGCATCATCTATGAACGGTATGAGTTTAACAACTGTGTAGAAGGGAACGAGCGGTTTGACAGATATCTTGTGAAAGTGAGAGAGCTAGCATCGTCATGTGATTTCAGCAATTTGAGCGATGATTTCATCGGAGATCGCATAGTCTGCGGAATATCTGATAACACTCTGTGTAAGAGGCTGTTGCAAGAATCAAGCCTAACACTTGATAAATGTGTGATGCTCTGTAAAGTTACAGAGGCCACAGTTGTGCAAATGAAATCCATGAAGCTCAATAAAACAGACTCTGAAGATGTCAAAACTGTCAGACATAAACCCCGACCCACAAAGAAAGAATTCTCAGACAAAGAGTTCACGAACAATTGCAGATATTGTGGCAAAAGACATGAGCTGTCGAAAACTAAATGCCCAGCATATGGGAAGACCTGCACAAGTTACGGCAAAGTAAATCACTTTTCTCAAAAGTGTAGGCAGAGTGGATCGAGGCAGAATCTACACATAACCCGAAATATAAGGGCAAGCCAAAAGTTCATGCATTATATGAAGAGAGTTATGATTCTGATTTTGAAGTCATGACTGTAAAGATGCTTGGTAAAGTTGATTGCACAATCGAGGACAAAGCTGACAGAAAGTATCCTAATAAGATTATGGCTACCTTCTCCATTAAAGGTCAAATAGATTGTGGCACCACATGCAATGTACTACCTCTTAGATACTTACCAAAAGGCTTAAAAATAAAAGAATCTATGACAATACTGTCACTATATGATAACCATGCAACCATTCCAGTGGTAGGGACTTGTAATGTGCCACTGGAAAATGCAAAGAACAAGCAAAAGTACATTGTGCCCTTTCTGATCATCGAGGGCCAAAGTGCACCACTGATTGGCTCATGCACTGCTCAACAGTTACAACTGATAAAAGTGCAACATCAGAATACCGTGGTGGTAAATGAACCACGCGAATTGCAAACTACGAACAAGGCAAACATCTCGCTAGCGTCAAAAACTGATGTCAACAATGCGTATCCGGGTGTGTTTAAGGGACTTGGCCACGTGCCAGGGACAGTTCACCTTGAACTTAATGAATCAGCGACACCAGCTGTAATGCCAACCAGACGGGTGCCAATAGCGATCAAACAAACACTAAAAGAGGAATTCGATCGTTTGGAAAATCAACAAATCATTACGAAAGTGGTTGAACTAATGGACTGGGTATCCAGTCTAGTGACTGTACAAAAACCAAATCAAAAGATACAAGTATGTATCGACCCTCAACATCTGAACAATGCCCTGAAACGTGGACACTATCCACTTTCTGTGATCGATGACATCTTGCCACAGATGTCAAATGTAAAGGTCTTCACTAAATCAGACTGCAAGGAGGATTTCTTGTAATATGAACTAGACACAGAGTCCTCCTACCTCACGACCTTCCAGACTCCATGGGGATGATATTGATATAATAGAATGCCATTTGGCATCAGTCCTACCCCGGAAATCTTCTAGCAGAAGCTAGACCAGAACCTAGAGGGTCTAGATGGAGTCTACAAGATGATATCTTGATCACTGGACGCGGTGAGACACTTAAGAGGCCAATCACGATCATGACACAAATTTACGCAACTTCATGCAGAGATGCAGAGAGTGAAACATCAAACTTAACCGATAATTTTGAATACAAGAGCTCCCAAGTGAAATACATGGGACACATACCTCAAAGCCGACCCAAGCAAAGTGGTCGCAATCAACAAAATGCAGAAACCACAGGATGTCGCAGGTGTATGATTTGTCAGCATGATAAAGTACCTCGCAAAATTCTTGCCAGATCGTTCAGACCTCAGTGAGCCTCTGCGACGGCTTACTCATAAAGACACAGGAAATGGACTGAAGAACAAGACAAAGCGTTTGAAGCTATCAAACAACATGTGACAGATTGTCCAGTGCTCAGGTACTTTGACCACAAACTTGCAACCAAACATCAAGGAGATGCTTCGAGCAAGGGTCTGGGGTTCATCCTTTTGCAACAGTGACAACCAATTGCATACTCGAACCGAGAACTCATTTTAGCATAGAAACATAGAAAATAGGTGCAGGAGTAGGCCATTCGGCCCTTCGAGCCTGCACCACCATTCACCACCACTGTATTGTGTACAGTTTTGGTCTCCTAACTTGAGGAAGGACATTCTTGCTATTGAGGGAGTGCAGCGAAGGTTCACCAGACTGATTGCCGGGATGGCGGGACTGACATATCAAGAAAGACTGGATCAACTGGGCTTGTATTCACTGGAGTTCAGAAGAATGAGAGAGGATCTCATAGAAACGTTTAAAATTCTGACGGGTTCAGACAGGTTAGATGCAGGAAGAATGTTCCCAATGTTGGGGAAGTCCAGAACCAGGGGTCACAGTCTAAGGATAAGGGGCAAGCCATTTAGGACCGAGATGAGGAGAAACTTCTTCACCCAGAAAGTGATGAACCTGTGGAATTCTCTACCACAGAAAGTTGTTGAGGCCAATTCACTAACTATATTCAAAAAGGAGTTAGATGAAGTCCTTACTACTAGGGGATCAAGGGGTATGGCGAGAAAGCAGGAATGGGGTACTGAAATTGCATGTTCAGCCATGAACTCATTGAATGGCGGTGCAGGCTCGAAGGGCCGAATGGCCTACTCCTGCACCTATTTTCTATGTTTCTATGTTTCTAATAAGATCATGGCTGATCATTCCCTCAGTACCCCTTTCCTGTTTTCTCTCCATACCCCTTGATCCCTTTAGCTGTAAGGGCCATATCTAACTCCCTCTTGAATATATCCAATGAACTGGCATCAACAAATGTCTGCAGTAGGGAATTCCACAGGTTAACAATTCTCTGAGTGAAGAAGTTTCTCTCATCTCAGTCCTAAATGGCCTACCCCTTATCCTAAGACTGTGTCCCCTGGTTCTGGACTTCCCCATCATCGGGGAAGCAGAAACGCGATACTCTCAAATCGAAAAGGAGCTGCTTGCTCAATCTTCGGAATGGAACGAAACCATCAATATGTATACGGTCACAAGATCATGCCTCGAGCAGACCATAAGCCTTTGGTTGCTATACCACGCAAGCCGTTATCTGCAGCACCCAAGCGACTACAACGTCTGCTCATTCGGCTCAACCAATATGACGTCGAAATAAAGTATCAATCAGGAAAAGAAATGTACTCAGCAGACACCCTCTCGCGCGCATATCTCGAAAACGTGGAGAGATCACCAACAGAAATTGCAGTGGAATGCATCCACATGGTGGACTTTCTCTCACTTTCCAAACAAGGACTGACTACCATACAACACGCAACTGTAAGCCACTCCACACTACAACTGGTTATACAACAAATCACGACAGGATGGCCAGAAACCACACATGAATGCCCGCCTGAAACGTATGCATACTTCAAATTTCGTGACGAACTCACAACACAGGATGGCATAGTCTTCAAAGGCTATCGTTGTGTCATACCAAATTCCCTGAGATCCGACATTTGTCAGTGATATCATGCTGCTCACACTGGCGTCGAGAGCATTCTTCGACGTGCCAGAGAATCCGTTTACTGGTCAGGACTGAACAGTGACATAAAAGACTATGTTTTAAAGAGTGAAACATGCAACATTTGGAGAAAGAATCAATAAGATAAAGTGTTGTTGTTGTTTGTTAAACTTGTAGTTGTTTACTACATGTATTCATAAGAAGTTAATTACCTGTTTATATTGAAACTAACTTTAATTCATTTTTGTTCTTATGAAAGGAAAGGTGTAACGAGATAATGTATAGCGCCCTCTAGCTAGGAGGTTTAAGGTGCTGTATTGAGAGAGAGGGTCTGTGAAGGAACGTCATTTTAAAACTCCACATGGCTGTCTGAAATCTCCCAAATAGAGTTAAGTTGAACTAAGAGTGTTCAAGAGACTTTAAAATACAATATCGATTAACTCCTGTTTGAACATTTTAAATAGACTCCCACTCACTTTCTGGCATATCTTCTATTGAGCTGGTATCATTGTAACAAGTATTCAGTACTGAATACCTGTTTGTCAATTCAACATTCTCATGCACTGTCTCCTCTTCCTACACTGATAGATGGTCACCCACTTCCCTTCCTCAATTGCTAATACAAACTCAACTGTCTTAACTGACTCAATAACCCAATGGTCACAGGGGAAACAATAATCAATGAGAGAACTGTTAAACACACTACTTATGTAATCAATTAATTAACCTATTACCAGCTCAAATCAGCCGACAGCTAAGTCACAAAATTGTTTCTAATATCGAACAACTAAAATGAAGGTCATTAAAGTCAACCGCAATACAATAAATAAGTAAGTGTCAGCACCTGCCCCAGTTACTCCCACTGAGGCTGAACTTCACACTCCATTAACCCTTTGTGCTCCACTGGCTGCTCGCCGCTGTAAGCAGAACACAGCGAGAAAGCTGATAGAACCTCCCTGAGGTCTCCTAAACGGAGCCCTAACCACTTCCCTTCTCAACAAGCTGGTACAGTGTTTCCATGGGGCATATTCTAAGCAAGTGGAACTTTGAACTGTTTTATGCAAGATATTACTCTTGGCTTCACAGGAAGGTGGCCTTGTGATCCCCACCAGCACCTGGGAATCCATGGCCCAACACTGCCCTGCTCTTGTATTCCATGCCTTGGCTAATAAAGGCAAGCATTCTGTATGCTTTCTTAACCACCTTATCTACCAGTCCTGCTACCTTCAGGGATCTGTGGACCTGCACTCCAAGGTCCCTTTGTTCCTCTATGCCTCTCAGTGTCTTACCATTTAATGTGTATTCCCTTGCCTTGGTAGCCCTCCCCAAATGCATTACCTCACACTTATCCGGATTGAATTCCATTTGCCATTGTTCTGCCCACCTGACCAGTGCATTGATATCTTCCTGCAGTCTACAGCTTTCTTCTTCATTATTAACCACACATCCGATTTTAGTATTATCTGCAAACTTCTTAATCATACCCCCTATAAACAAGTCCAAATCATTGATATACCACAAAAAGTAAGGGACCCAGTACTGAGCCCTGTGGAACCCTACTGGCAACAGCCTTCCAGTCACAAAAACATCCATCAACCATTACCCTTTACTTCCTGCCTCTGAGCCAATTTTGGATCCAACTTGCCACTTTGCCTTGGATCCCATGGACTTTTATTTGTGACCAGTCTGCCATGTGGGACCTTATCAAAAGCCTTGCTAAAATCCATATACACTACATCAAACGCACTACCCTCATCTACCCTCTTTATTACCTCCTCAAAAAATTAAATCAAATTAATCAGACATGACCTTCCCTTAACAAATCCATGCTGACTGTCCTTGATTAATCCGTGTCTTTCTAAATGAAGATTAACCTGTCCATCAGAATTTTTTCCAGTAATTTTCCCACTACCAAGGTTAGGCTGACTAGCCTGTAATTATTCAGTCTATCCCTTTCTCCCTTTTGAAACAAAGGTATCACCTTAGCAGTCCTCTAATCCTATCATCGTCATCATCATAGGCAGTCCCTCTATATCGAGGAAGACTTGCTTGCACTCTAAAAGTGAGTTCTCAGGTGAATGTACAGTCCAATACGGGAATTACAGTCTCTGTCACAGGTGGGACAGACAGTGGTTGAAGCAAAGGGTGGGTGGACTGTTTTTTTTTTTTTAAATTCATAGCCAATCGTTCCAATTCTTTGTCAAATCACAAACGCCAGAGGTCACCTTGGGCCCATTCAAGGATCACTCTGCGCCAATGCTCTTAGCCAAAAGGCCTAGAGCCACTGCACCGTTCCTGGAAGTACTGCAATACCAGGTTCATGCCATGGAGGTGGATGGGTCAGGTCCCCCACACACCTCCTATTTCCAAAAAAGCAAGCATATACCTTCCTGATCCAGGGAGAACCACCTTGGGGTTATGGTGGTTACTCCCCTGTCAGGTCAGTTACGCATCGCACGCACATTCCACTGCCTGCACTTGATCTCTGCTTGCTCTCGGCGACGAGACTCGAGGTGTTCAGCGCCCTCCCGGATGCTCTTCCTCCACTTAGGGCGGTCTTGGGCCAGGGATTCCAGGTGCTGGTGGGGATCCTGCGGCACCATACCTGTAACCAGGGAATATTGGAAAATGATGGTCAGAGCCTCTGCTATTTCCTCTTTTGCTTCTCTTCACAACCTGGGATTCATTTCATCTGGTTGAGCCGCCTCGGGGAAATCCCCTCCGTGCCTTTCAGTTCCGCGCGGAGGGGTTTCCTGTACGGGCTGCTCCTGCACACCCTCAACTTTGCCATCCTCGCCGGCCGTCCGGACACGCCATGGCGTACCATCTTGCCGTCCGGAGGAGGCGGGGGTCCCCGATGGAGGACACTCTACGCAGGGGTCCTCCCACTATTCATCGGGGACTTGGCCTGGAGGGTGGTGCATGGAGCAGTGCCGTGCAACAAATTTTTAAGCCGGTTCACGGACTCCCAGGCCGCCTGCAATTTCTGCGGTCTGGAGGAGTCCGTGTTCCATGTTTTTATTGAGTGCACGAGGTTGCAGCCCCTGTTCCATTATTTGAAGGGGCTGCTCCTGAAATTCTGGCTGCACTTCAGTCCCACTCTCCTGATCTTTGGGCACCCTGTGCGGAGGGGAGCGGGTAGGTCCGAAGGCCTCCTCGTAGGACTGCTCCTGGGCACGGCCAAGGGTGCCATCAGCCGGTCCAGGCAGCGGGCGGTCGAGGGGGTCGTTCAACCTGACTGCCTGCCTCTCTTCCGCTCTTACATCCGGTCCAGGGTGTCCTTGGAGATGGAGCACGCGGTGTCCACCGGTACGCTCGCGGCCTTCCGCGAGAGGTGGGCACCGGAGGGACTGGAGTGCATCATCACGCCCGGCAACCAAATTTTAATTTGATTTTACGTTTTTAAGTTTAATTTGTTTTAATTGCCGGTGCTTTTAGTGTCCCCCTTCCCTTTTATAGGGTGCACTGGGGAAAATTGTGATTTTAGTGCCCAAAAAAAAAAAAAAAGAAAAGAAAAACACAAAAAAAAACAAAAAAAGGGGGGGGAAAAAAAAAAAGGGGCCTTGTAAATGTCTGGAGTGTCACCCAGGTCGGGTGGCACCGTTTAATGTTTTATGTTTTCGCAGGTAAACTCAAAAGAGTTTCATTTCATCTGGGCCTGGCGTTTTATCGACTTTCAAAGCTACTAACCCCCTTAATACTTCTTCCCTCACTATGTTTATTTCATCTAATATGTCACACACTTTCTCCCTGATTGCAATGTCGGCATCGCCTCTCTCTTTTGTGAAAACAGACGCAAAGTGTTCGTTAAGAACCACACCCACGTCTTCTGCCTCCACACACAGATTATCTTTATGGTTTCTAATAGATCCCACTCTTTCTTTAGTTATCCTCTTGCTCCTAATGTATTTATAAAACATGTTGGTGTTCGGAGGGTCCTGGGTGTCATTGTACACGAATCGCTGAAAGGTAACATGCAGGTACAGCAAGCAATTAAGAAAGCAAATGCTTTGTTGGCCTTTATTACAAGAGGATTTGAGTATAAGAGTAAAGACCGCACCTGGAGTATTGTGTACAGTTTTGGTCTCCATATCTAAAGAAGGATATATTTGCCATAGAGGGAGTGCGACAAAGGTTCACCAGATGTATTCCTGGGATGGTGTCAGTGCTATGCGGCAAGGCCGCATCGCAGAGCACTAAGCGGCCTCACCGCGTAGCACTGACGCATTTCAAGAAGTGGTCAAAAGGAAAAGTAAAAGACAAGCTGAACAATTTGATCCTGTTTGACAAAGCAACATATGACAAACTGTTGAAAGAGGTGCCCAACTGCAAGCTCACCACACCTGCAGTCGTCTCTGAAAGACTAAAGATCCAAGGTTCTCTGGCCAGGGCTGCCGTCCAGGAGCTGCTTTCAAAAGGTATGATCAAGCTGGTGTGCAAACACAGAGCACAGGTTATCTACACACGAAACACCAAAGGAGGGGATGCACCTGCTGCTGGCGATGAGGCATAAACAGGTTCTGGGATGGATTCCAAGTGAAGATACTTAGCTACAATTGTAAAAATGGAAGAAAATAAAGCCTTGGCCACAGCCCGGCACCGAAACAGAGTGCACGGTCGTGCCCCGGACCCCGCGAAAAGAGAGGCAAATGGCTGCCGGTAAGGGGAGGGGGCCACCTCCCCTTTAGGTTTCACTCCACGATGGGTGACCAGCCCGGTTCGAAACCTGCAAGGCCGGTGTGGGCATCGCCCGGAACAGCCTCCCTGGATGCTGGCCAATTTCTACTGCGGGGTAAAAAGGGGTCGCAGTGACCCAGAGCCCTATCAGCGGGAGCACGGCACCACCTCCGCTAACTCCCACGCAATCTCGCGCCCCATTAGCGCCCCCTGGAGGCGCCCCCTGGAGGCACAAAACAGGGGAATTTCGGCCCCTTTGTTTACAACAAGCTTCTGCTGCCCCAGGCCCATCTTATGCCTGATCGGAGAATGCCTGATGTTGGAACTGAATGCTAAAATGCTCCATTCTCCCCAAAACGGATTTTAGTGACTTTGAAGAATTGAAAATAAAATCATAAAATCTATTAGTTGAAAATGAAATAATCAGACAAAATTTAGCAGTATAAATTATTTTTAAAACAGTGGCAGAAACAATATATTTTAATAATTTGTCAAGGAGATAATTTATATTACAAAATCCATGTTTTATTGGCAATTGTGCAAAAACATTGTGAGGGAAGTGTCACTGTAGAAATCTAATACGTATTTAGAAAGTAATGCTTCCCTCTGTTGGATACTGTGAGTATAACAGTCAATAGAGGAAGGGAATAAGACTCATGGCAGCCTCCATTTTAAGCCATTTACTGATAGTTGTGATTAACAATCCTGAGGTGCTCTTGCAGAGAACGGCACAGGCTCAATGGACCGAATGGGCTTCTTCCATGCTGTAATATCCCCTTGACTCTATAAAATGATTAGGTGTTACTATATGTGTTTAAGACAATGAAATAGTGCAATGGTGTGTATATTCTTTGGTAGATTTGTGCTATTCAATGCTGTAATTGGCATCAATATACTAAGATGCTTCTGCAAAAATGACATCTCCTGATTTTCTATCTGGTGGTTCCAGAAATGGTGTGAGTGTGCGTGTGTGTGTGGGTGTTTAAGTCTGTGTGTGGGTGAGAATCATTAGACAGTACTCCACATGTGACTATTACTTGTGGGCCAGCTCTCAAAATTCAGAATGAGACTTTCAAATGGATACTCAAAATGGCAGCCTGCCTTGTGAAGCGGAATCCTCTAGCCCTGGGGTAATACTGGTGTAGTAAAAATGCTCAGTGTTATTGTACCTGCATTTGTTGCTCACTTACTAATTCCTCTTCCTCATTTTAATAATGCAGTGTGATTGGCAGCCTCGAAGGAATATCAATCCTTACCCCTTTGTAAGGCACATTGTCAAAATCAACAGTTGTTATGTATGTAAACTTTACTAGTGTGTAAGAGCCAGGACTAAGGTTGTTGTGTATGGAGAAAGAGTCAGACTGAACACTGTGAGCTCAAAGTAAAGTGTGACCTTAGTCTTTTATTGCAGGTCTCCAGAGTGCCTCTCCAACCTGTGAAGCTTCCTTAAATACCTGTGCTCCAAGGCATTATGGGATCCCTTGGGACTCCGGGGAATGAGCCCTCTGGTGGCTGTACAGAGTAAATACAAGTCCACATATATAACAACAATCTCCCCCGAAGTCAATAGTATAACTATTTACAATGTGAGTTGATCTGGAGCCCTTCTTGCCCTGGTTGATCGTCTCGGTGTGAAAGTTGGTGTTGTTGAATCATTTGTTGGGCCTTTGTTGGGCCCTCGCTGGGCTGCTCTGCAGCTAGCCTTGCTGGGCTGCCTGGTGTGTTGGGCCCTGCAGGGCTGCTGTGGATGATGGGTTCTGCTTCGTGGTCAACCGTGCTGTTGGTTGCCACTGGTGTGTGTGTTGGGGGATCAAAAAAGGTAGGGTCCAAGGTGGGTCGCTCAGGGTAGTCCGGGAATCTGAGATTGATTTGGTCCAAGTGTTTCCGGTGAATGAGTCCATTTGAAAGTTTGACCTTAAACACCCTGCTCCCCTCTTTGCCCATGGCAGTGCCGGGAAGCCACTTGGGACCTTGTCCATGATTTAATACAAATCATTGACTTCAATCTCACGTGACACATTTGCGCTATCATGGTATGCACTTTGTTGAAACCGCCTGCTCTCTAGCTGTTCATGTAGATCAGGGTGAACTAACGCGAGCCTTGTCTTCAGTGCTCTTTTCATGAGCAGTTCAGCAGGTGGGATCCCAGCGAGTGAGTGTGGTCTCGTGTGGTAGCTAAGCAGAACTCGGGATAGGCGAGTCTGCAGTGAGCCTTCAGTTACCCTCTTCAAGCCTTGCTTGATGGTTTGCACTGCTCTCTCTGCCTGACCATTGGACGCTAGTTTAAAAGGGGCAGATGTGACATGTTTGATCCCGTTACGGGTCATGAATTCTTTGAACTCAGCATTGGTAAAACATGGCCCGTTGTCGCTCACCAGGACATTGAGTAAGCCGTGTGTGGCAAACATGGCCCGCAGGCTTTCAGTGGTGGCAGCGGACGTGCTAGCCGACATTATCTCACATTCAATCCACTTGGAGTACGCGTCTACAACCACAAGGAATATTTTAGCCAAGAACGGGCCTGTATAGTCGATGTGTACCCTAGACCACGGTTTGGAGGGTCAAGACCATAAACTTAGCGGCGCCTCCCTGGGTACATTGCTTAACTGCGAGCATGTATTACATCTGTGAACGCAGGACTCTAAGTCTGCATCGATACCGGGCCACCACACGTGGGATCTGGCTATTGCTTTCATCATTACAATGACTGGGTGGGTACTGTGGAGGTCATTGATGAAGGTGTCTCTGTCCTTCTTGGGGACCACTACTCGATTGCCCCACAGAAGGCAGTCTGCCTGTTTAGACATTTCATCTATGCGCCGCTGGAATGGCTTTATCGTTTCCTGCATTTGCATTGGAACACTGGACCAGCTCTCATGAAGCACACAGCTTTTGACTAGAGATAATAAGGGGTCCTTGCTTGTCCAGGTTTTGATCTGCCGGGCAGTGACGGGTGATTACTCACTCTCAAATGCTTCCATAACCATGGCTAAATCTGCGGGCTGCGCCATTTCCACCCCCGTGGTGGGTAATGGCAGCCTACTGAGAGCATCAGCGCAGTTTTCTGTGCCTGGCCTGTGGCGGATGGCGTAGTTGTATGCGGACAACTTGAGCGCCCATCTCTGGATGCGGGCCGATGTATTGGTATTTATCCCTTTACTCTCGGAAAACAGGGATATAAGTGGCTTATTGTCAGTTTCCAATTGGAATTTTAGCCCAAACAAGTATTGATACATTTTCTTTACCGCATAGACACACACTAACGCTTCTTTCTCAATCATGCTGTAGGCTCTCTCAGCCTTAGACAGATTCCTGGATGCATAAGCAACCGGTTGCAGTTTCCCGAAATCATTAGCTTGTTGCAATACACAGCCGACGCCATATGATGACGCATCACATGCTAGTACCATGGATCATACAACACAAGCAATTTGTTTGAACATAACAATTTTCTCGCTTTTATAAAGGCATTTTCTTGGCTTTTGCCCCAAACCCATGCGCTCCCTTTTCGTAGTAAGACATGCAGTGGTTCTAGCAGTGTGCTGAGACCCGGTAAGAAGTTGCCAAAGTAGTTTAAGAGTCCCAGAAACGACCGCAGCTCCGTCACGTTCTGTGGCCTTGGTACGTTCTCGATTGCCTCCGTCTTCGCGTTGGTGGGCCTGATGCTGTCCGCCACAATTCTCCTGCCCAGGAACTCCACTTCAGACACCAGGAAAACGCACTTCGAGCGTTTTAATCTGACCCCCATGCGGTTGAGTCGACTAATAACCTCCTCCAGATTCTGCAGGTGCTCGACTGTGTTCCGACCTGTGACCAAGATGTCGTCCTGGAAGACCACGGTGTGCGGGACCGACTTCAGTAAACCTTCCATGTTTCTCTGGAATATCGCCGCCGCTAATCGAATTCCAAACGGGCATCTGTTATAAACAAAAAGACCTTTGTGCGTGTTGATGCAGATGAGGCCCTTCAATGATTCCTCCAGTTCCTGCGTCATGTAGGCTGAAGTCAGATCCAGCTTCGTGAGCGTCTTTCCTCCCACCAGCGTTGCAAAGAGGTCGTCGGCTTTTGGTAGTGGGTATTGGTCCTGCAGGGAGAAACGATTGATAGTTACTTTATAATCGCCACAGATTCTGACGGTGCCGTCTCCCTTGAGGACTGGAACAATAGGACTGGCCCACTCGCTGAAATTGATCGGTGAAATGATGCCCTTTCATTGCAGCCAGTCTAACTCGATCTCTACCCTTTCTCTCATCAAGTACGGTACTGCACTCACTTTGTGATGGATGGGTTGCGCCCCCCGGAATTAGGTGGATCTGCACTTTTGCTCCTTGGAATTTCCCGATGCCTGGTTCGAACAGTGAAGGAAATTTGTTTAAGACCTGGGCACACGAAGTGTCATCAGTGGGCGATAGCTTTCAGACATTGTCCCAGTTCCAGCGTATCTTTCTCAGCCAGCTCCTGCCGAGCAGCGTGGGACCATCACCCGGTACCACCCAAAGTGGTAGCTTGTGCACCGCTCCATCGTAGGAGACCTTTACGGTAGCATTGCCGATTACAGGAATCAGATCTTTAGTGTAAGTTCTTAGTCTCCTGCGTTCTGGAGTTAAGACTGGCCTTGTTGCACCACAACCTTTCGAAAGTCTTTTGCCCATGATGGACTGGCTCGCGCCCGTGTCCAGCTCCATTTACACTGGAAGTTCATTTAGTTCAACATTCAGCATTATCGGGGGACAATTCGTGATGAATGTGTGCACCCCATGTACCTCTGCCTCCTCTATCTGAGGCTCTGGTTCGTAGTGATCCTCCATGGATCTGTCCTCCTCTGCAACGTGGTGGTTTGCATGTTTAACAGGCTTAGCAGCTCGCCTGCACACTCGTTGGAGGTGTCCCATTGTTCCACAGCCCTTGCAAACATATCCTTTGAATCGGCATGAATGGAAACGATGATGACCTCCGCAGCACCAACAAAGGTGTCAATGGCCTTGCATTCATCACCCTTGATGGTGGACTCTGAGACATCTGCGGACGTGTAGCTGCAGATATGTGTGACCTGCCCTGTACGTTACGATTGGAAAATAACATCACTTTGTTCACAGTACTTGTAGCAGCACTTGTATGCTGAGAGATTTGCTTAGTATTGTCACTGGTGGCAATGAATTCCTGAGCTATTGCTGTGGCCTTACTCAAGGTTGGGGTCTCCACAGTCAAAAGCTTGCGAAGTATGGTTTCATGGCCAATGCCAAGTACGAAAAAGTCTCTGAGCATGTGCTCCAAATGTCCTTCAAATTCGCAATGTCCTGCAAGGCGTCTCAGCTCGGCGACATAACTCGCCACTTCCTGGTCTTCAGATCTTTTGTCGTGTAGAATCGGTACCTCGCCATCAGAACGCTTTCCTTCGGGTTCAAATGCTCTCAGACCAGTGTGCACAAATCGTCGTACGATTTCTCTGTGGGTTTCGCTGGAGTGAGCAGATTCTTCATGAGGCCATACGTTGGTGCCCCACAGACGGTGAGGAGGATCACTCTACGTTTGGCAGCGCTCTCTTCCCATCTAGCTCATTGGCCATGAAGTATTGGTCAAGTCGCTCCACAAAAGTTTCCCAATCGTCTCCCTCCGAAAATTTCGCCAGGATGCCCACTGTTCTTTGCATCTTTGGGTTCGCTATCTGTATCTCGTCGCCAGTTGTTGTGTATGGAGAAAGAGTCAGACTGAACACTGTGAGCTCAAAGTAAAGTATGACCTTAGTCTTTTATTGCAAGTCTCCAGAGTGCCTCTCCAACCTGTGAAGCCTTCTTAAATACCTGTGCTCGCAAGGGATTATGGGATCCCTTGGGACTCCGGGGAATGAGCCCTCTGGTGGCTGTACAGAGTAAATACAAGTCCACATATATAACAAAGGTTGTCAACTCAGATGGGACACATTCCCGGAGGTTTCATCACAGGACCTCCAGCCTCCAAGCACCCCGCCCAGTCAAACAGCAGTTTTCCCCCATCTCCTATATTTATATAGAATCATAGAATAGTTACAGCACAGTAGGAGTCCATACGGCCCGTCGAGCCCGTGCCGGCTCTCTGCAAGAACACTTCAGCTAGTCCCACTCCCCCGCCCTTTCCCCGTAGCCCAGCAATTTTTTTTCCTTCAGGTACTTATCTAATTCAATTTTGAAGGTCACAGTTGAATCTGCCTCCAACATCCCTTCCTCAGTGAATTCCAGATCCTAACCACTCGCTGCTTAAAAATGCTTTTCCTCAACAGAGTTGGGTCACAGATCAGCCATGATCTGAATAAATGGTGGAACAGGCTGGAGGGCGGTAAATGGTTGACTTCTATTCCTATGATAATTATGAAATGCTCGGGGTCGAAATTCAGTTTCTACCACCACCTGTTACTGCGCGCGGGAGGCGGCTAACGTACGGCAAAGGCCGACTTTCGACGGTAAGCGGCGTCCACACCTGCGCAGAAATTCTGTCGGCTCTTTGGCAGAGGTTCCAAGAGATAACCCTGCGCCGGTTAACGCCACCCACGTGGGGATGTCACCTAACGCTCGGCGGTAAAATCACCTTTACAAACACAGCGGTATCGAATTTCGATCCCGATTGTTTTATTGTACTGCATGAAAGTGGAGTTGAGAATCACAATTTAAAAGCAACACCTGAACAGGGACTTGAACGCTGGGCCTTCAGATTAAAAGTCTGATGCTCTACTGACTGAGCTATCTGGGCTCAGCTAAATTTCTTCCCGTCAGGAAATTAAATCCAGGTCTCCTACCAGATAGGCAGGACTATTGATCACTGTGCTGACGAGGAGCATAAGAACATAAGAACATAAGAAATAGGAGCAGGAGTAGGCCATACAGCCCCTCGGAGCCTGCTCTGCCATTTAATACCATCATGGTTGATCCGATCATGGACTCAGGTCCACTTCCCTGCCCTCTCCCCATAACCTCTTAATCCCTTAGCGGTTAACTGACTATCTCTGTCTTAAATTTATTCAATGTCCCGGCTTAAACAGCTCGCTGAGGAAGCGAATTCCACAAATTTACAACCCTCTGAGAAACGAAATTCCTCCTCATCTCTGTTTTAAATGGGTGATCCCTTATTCTAAGATTATGCCCTCTAGTTCTAGTCTCCCCTATCAGTGGAAACATCCTCTCTGCATCCACCTTGTCAAGCCCCCTCATAATCGTATACGTTTCGATAAGATCACCTCTCATTCTTCTGAATTCCAATGAGTAGAGGCCCAACCTCCTCAACCATTCCTCATAAGTCAACCCACTCATCCCCAGAATCAACCTAGTGAATCGTCTCTGAACTGCCTCCAAAGCAAGTATATCCTTTCGTAAATATGCAAACCAAAACAGCACGCAGTATTCCAGGTGTGGTCTCACCAATAACCTGTATAACTGTAGCAAGACTTCCCTGCTTTTATACTCCATCCCTTTTGCAATAAAGGCCAAGATTCCATTGGCCTTCCTGATCACTTGCTGTACCTGCATACTAAACTTTTGTGTTTCATGCACAAGTTCCCCCAGGTTCTGCTGTACTGCAGCACTTTGCAATTTTTCTCCATTTAAATAATAACTTGCTCTTTGATTTTTTTCTGTCAAGGTGCATGACCTCACATTTTCCAACATTATACTCCATCTGCCAAATTTTTGCCTACTCACTTAACCTGTCAATGACCTCCTGCAGATTTTTTGTGTCCTCCTCACACATTGCTTTTCCTCCCATCTTTGTATGGTCAGCAAACTTGGCTACATTACACTCGGAAATCACGCTGACAAAATAGATTTTTATTTGACAATACATTAGTTACATGGTCACCATTACTGATACTAACTATACTGGTGAAAGACCGCCTGAAGTGGAGGAAGAGCATCCGGGAGGCCAAGCGCAGACAGCGGAAGGAGCGTGCGGCAAACCAGACTCCCCACCCACCCTTTCCTTCAACGACTGTCTGTCCCACCTGTGACAGAGACTATAATTCCCGTATTGGACTGTACAGTCATCTGATAACTCACTTTTAGAGTGGAAGCAAGTCTTCCTCGATTTCGAGGGACTGCCAATGATGATGATGGTGTGCGTGTGTGCATGAGGTGTGTGGGTGTTTAAGTCTGTGGGTGGGTGAGAATCATTGGACAGTACTCCACGTGTGACTATTACTTGTGGGCCAGCTCTCAAAATTCAAAAATAAGAATTTCAAATGGATGCTCAAAATGGCAGCCTGCCTTGTGAAGCGGACTCCTCTGACCCAGGGGTAAGCTGGCCCTGGGGTAATACCGGTGTAGTAAAAATGCTCAGTGTTATTGTACCTGCATTTGTTGCTCGCTTACTAATTCCTCTTCCTCGTTTTAATAATTTAGCGTGATTGGCAACCTCAAAGGAATATCAATCCTTACCTCTTTGTAAGGCACATTGTCAAAATCAACAGTTGTTATGTATGTAAACTTTACTAATGTGTAAGACTTGCCACCAGGGGGCGCATCTGTTGCAGACCCAAGGGTCACCTGCACACCCAGGGCAAGCAGGTATAAAAAGCACTTCGCGATGCTACTCTGGAGTTATGTTAAAGAGACCAAGGCCACAACAGTTTGAGCTTACAGTATACAGTCTTGTGGAGTTATTCTGAACATAACAATTGGCGACGAGTAACAGATCACGAACTTTCACGCGGTTAGGGCTGCCAGTGGTATTCTTGAGAGATTTGTTGAGGGTGATGATTGGGAAGCCTTCGTTGAGCGTCTTGACCAGTACTTTGTGGCCAATGAGCTGGATACGGAAGAGACCGCGGTCAAGCGCAGGGCGATTCTCCTCACCGTTTGTAGGTCCACGATATGTGGCCTTATCAAATATCTGCTCGCACCGACGAAACCAACAGAGAAGTGATATACGGAGTTGTGCACGCTGGTTCGGGAACATCTCAAGCCGAAGGAAAGCATCTTAATGGCCAGGTATCGCTTTTACACGCACCATCGCTCCGAGGGCCAGAACATGGCGAGCTATGTCGCCAATCTAAGACGCTTTGCAGGACCGTGCATATTTGCTGGATTTTGGGGGAAATGTTGCGGGACTTTTTCGTGCTTGGAGGTCATTCTTCGCAAACTGCTGGCAGCCGAATCCCTAGATCTGAGCAAGGCCATCACGATAGCCCAGGCTTTCATGTCCACAAACGATAAGACTAAACAGATATCTTTGCAGCATCGAAGCTCACCGGCAAGTACTGTGCATAAAATAATGCCTTCAGCAGGCAGAACTGTACATGGCAGGGCCTACACGCCTGCAGATGCTAAACCTAGGATGACCCAGAGTCCGCCGTGGGGCCTGAATGTGAATCCATTAACATCATGTTGGCGCTGCGGGGGTAATCATCGGGCCCATCAATGCTGATTCAAGCACTACGTGTGCAAAGGCTGCGGAACAACGGGGCACCTCCAGCGAATGTGCAGACGTGCTGCGACTCACCACGTGGCAAAGTCGGCAGAAGATGACTGATCCGGCGCGGATCACACGGAACGAATAAGAGAGGCAACTCAACCCGAGACTGAAGAGGAAGTGTATGGGGTACACACCTTCACCACCAAAAGCCCTCCGATAATGTTGAAAGTCAAATTAAACAGCATTCCATTTTCCATGGAATTTGACACAGGGGCGAATCAGTCAATTATGAGCCAGAGGCTTTTGAGAAGCTGTGGGGCAACAAGGCACAAAAGCCAAAACTAAGCCCGATTCACACCAAGCTGCACACTTACAAAAGAGCGGATACCAGTCATTGGCAGTGCGGCAGTGAAGCTATCGTACGATGGAGCTGTGCATGATTTATCACGATGGATTGTACCAGGTGATGGCCCAACGCTGTTCGGCAGAAGCTGGCTCGGAAAGATCCAATGGAACTGGGACGATATCAAACATAAGAACATAAGAACATAAGAATTTGGAACAAGAGTAGGCCATCTAGCCCCTCGAGCCTGCTCCGCCATTCAATAAGATCATGGCTGATCTGGCCGTGGACTCAGCTCCACTTACCCGCCCGCTCCCTGTAACCCTTAATTCCCTTATTGGTTAAAAATCTATCTATCTGTGATTTGAATACATTCAATGAGCTAGCCTCAACTGCTTCCTTGGGCAGAGAATTCCACAGATTCACAACCCTCTGGGAGAAGAAATTCCTTCTCAACTGGTTTTAAATTTGCTCCCCCGTATTTTGAGGCTGTGCCCTCTAGCTCTAGTCTCCCCGACCAGTGGAAACAACCTCTCTGCCTCTATCTTGTCTATCCCTTTCATGATTTTAAATGTTTCTATAAGATCACCCCTCATCCTTCTGAACTCCAACGAATAAAGACCCAGTCTACTCAATCTATCATCATAAGGTAACCCCCTCATCTCCGGAATCAGCCTAGTGAATCATCTCTGTACCCACTCCAAAGCTAGTATATCCTTCCTTAAGTAAGGTGACCAAAACTGCATGCAGTACTCCAGGTGCGGCCTCACCAATACCCTGCACAGTTGCAGCAGGACCTCCCTGCTTTTGTACTCCATCCCTCTCGCAATGAAGGCCAACATTCCATTCGCCTTCCTGATTACCTGCTGCACCTGCAAACTAACTTTTTGGGATTCATGCACAAGGACCCCCAGGTCCCTCTGCACCGCAGCATGTTGTAATTTCTCCCCATTCAAATAATATTCCCTTTTACTGTGTTTTTTCCAAGGTGGATGACCTCACATTTTCCGACATTGTATTCCATCTGCCAAACCTTAGCTCATTCGCTTAACCTATCTAAATCTCTTTGAAGCCTCTCTGTGTCCTCTACACAACCCGCTTTCCCACTAATTTTAGTGTCATCTGCAAATTTTGTTACACTACACTCTGTCCCCTCTTCCAGGTCATCTATGTATATTGTAAACAGTTGTGGTCCCAGTACCGATCCCTGTGGCACACCACTAACCACTGATTTCCAACCCGAAAAAGACCCATTTATCCCGACTCTCTGCTTTCTGTTCGCCAGCCAATTCTCGATCCATGCTAATACATTTCCTCTGACTCCGCGTACCTTTACCTTCTGCAGTAACCTTTGTGTGGCACCTTATCGAATGCCTTTTGGAAATCTAAATACACCACATCCATCGGTACACCTCTATCCACCATGCTCGTTATATCCTCAAAGAATTCCAGTAAATTAGTTAAACATGATTTCCCCTTCATGAATCCATGTTGTGTCTGCTTCATTGCACTATTCCTATCTAGATGTCCCGCTATTTCTTCCTTAATGATAGCTTCAAGCATTTTCCCCACTACAGATGTTAAACTAACCAGCCAAACTGTCCCCTTTTTTAAACAGAGGCATTACATTAGCTGCTTTCCAATCCGCTGGTACCTCCCCAGAATCCAGAGAATTTTTGTAGATTATAATGAATGCATCTGCTTTAACTTCCGCCATCTCTTTTAATACCCTGGGATGCATTTCATCAGGACCAGGGGACTTGTCTACCTTGAGTCCCATTAGCCTGTCCAGCACTACCCCCCTAGTGATAGTGATTATCTCAAGGTCCTGCCTTCCCACATTCCCGTGACCAGCAATTTTTGGCATGGTTTTTGTGTCTTCCACAGTTAAGACCGAAGCAAAATAATTGTTTAAGGTTTCAGCTATTTCCACATTTCCCATTATTAAATCCCCCTTCTCATCTTCTAAGGGACCAACATTTACTTTAGTCACTCTTTTCCGTTTTATATATCGGTAAAAGATTTTACTATCTGTTTTTATGTTTTGCGCAAGTTTACTTTCGTAATCTATCTTTCCTTTCTTCATTGCTTTCTTAGTCATTCTTTGCTGTCGTTTAAAATTTTCCCAATCTTCTAGTTTCCCACTAACCTTGTCCACCTTATACGCATTGGTTTTTAATTTGATACTCTCCTTTATTTCCTTGGTTATCCACAGCTGGTTATCCCTTCTCTTACCGTCCTTCTTTTTCACTGGAATATATTTTTGTTGAGCACGATGAAAGAGCTCCTTAAAAGTCCTCCACTGTTCCTCAATTGTGCCACAGTTTAGTCTGTGTTCCCAGTCTACTTTAGCCAACTATGCCCTCATCCCACTGGAGTCCCCTTTGTTTAAGCATAGTACGCTCGTTTGAGACACTACATCCTCACCCTCAATCTGTATTACAAATTGAACCATACTGTGATCACTCATTCCGAGAGGATCTTTTACTAGGAGATCATTTATTATTCCTGTCTCATTACACAGGACCAGATCTAAGATAGCTTGCTCCCTTGTAGGTTCTGTAACATACTGTTCTAAGAAACAATCTCGTATGCATTCTATGAATTCCTCCTCAAGGCTACCCCGTGCGATTTGATTTGACCAATCAATATGTACTGTCTTCGGTGGATGACGCCTCGTGCGCCCAAATGCTTAACAAATTCCCGTCGTTATTTGAGCCAGGCATCGGCAACTTCACAGGTGCCAAAGTGCAGATCCATCTAGTCCCTGATGCACTTTGGCACCTGTGAAGTTGCCGTTTATCACAAGGCCCGAGCGGTTCCATATATGATGCAAGAGAAAATCGAGATTGAGCTGGACAGACTTCAACGAGAAGGGATCATATGGCCAGTCAAGTTCAATGAGTGTGCCAGTCCAATTATTGTTGAAAAGCGATGGGACGGTCAGAATCTGCGGGAACTACAAGGTAACGATCAACAGAGTCTTGTTACAGGACCAGTACCCACTACCCAAAGCAGATGACCTGTTCAAAACGCTAGCAGGGGGGAAGTCGTTCACCAAGCTGGATCTAATCTCTGCTTACATAACAAAGGAGCTGGCTGGACTTTCGAAAAAATTGACGTGTATCAACACGCACAAAGGACTGTTCGTGTACCACAGATGCCCCTTTTGGGATTCGCTCAGCTGTGGCCATCTTCCAGAGGAACATGGAGAGTCTGCTGAAATCGGTTCTGCACATCGTGGTGTTTCAAGACGACATCCTGATCACTGGTCACAACACCACCGAGCATTTGCACAACTTGGAAGAGGTTCTAAAGCGACTGGACAGAGTGGGATTCAGGCTGAAATGCTCCAAGTGTGTTTTCCTGATGCCAGAGGTTGAATTTCTGGGGAGAAAGATTGTGGCGGACGGCATCAGACCCACGAACTCCAAGATGGAGGCCTTCAAGAATGCACCCAGATCACAGAATGTGACGGAGCTGTGTTCGTTCCTGGGACTTCTCAACTATTTTGGTAACTTTCTACCGGGGTTGAGCACTTTGCTGGAACGCTTGCATTTATTGCTATGCAAGAATGACGACTGGGTTTGAGGTAAATAAGGCCAGAAACTTGCTATGTTCTAAAAGTTACTTGTATTATATGACCCGTGTAAACGTTTAGTACTAGCTTGTGATGCATCTTTGTATGGGGTCGATTTTGTGTTATAGCAAGCCAATCTAAGGCTGAAAGAGCCTACAGTATGGTTGAGAAAGAAGCATTAGCATGCGTATACGGGGTTAAGAAAATGCACCAATTGTCCACCAGCGGGGTGGAAATGGTGCAACCTGCAGACTTGCTTCTTGTGATGTTTTTGAGAGCGAGGGGTCACCCATCACAGCTCGCCAGATCAGGACCTGGACTAACCAGGACCTTGTGCTATCACTAGTAAAAAGCTACTTCCTTAATGGGAGCTGGTCGACGGTTCCTGGGGAAATGCAAGATGAAATTAAGCTGTTTTACCGATGCAAGGATGAAATGTCCATCCATTCGGATTGTCTCCTTTGTGGGAATCATGTGGTTTTGCCAAAAAAAGGCAGGGAAACGTTTATACGTGACCGACACAGTACCCACCCAGGCATAGTCATGATGAAGGCTATCGCCAGGTCTCACCTTTGGTGGCCCGGCATTGACTCAGAATTGGAGTCATGTGTATACCAATATAACACTTGTTCACAGTTGACCAATGCACCAAGGGAGGCCCCACTGAGTCTGTGGTCATGGCCCTCCAAACCGTGGTCCAGGGTCCACGGAAATTTTGCTGGCCCCTTTCTAGGAAAGATGTTCCTAGTAGCAGGGGACGCTTATCTAAATGGATTGAATGTATAATAATGTCATCATGTACATCCACTGCCACCATTGAAAGCCTCCGGGCCATGTTCTCCACCCATGGTTTGCCCGACGTCCTTGTTCGTGACAATGGACCGTGTTTCACCAGCTCGGAATTCAACGAGGTCATGACCCGCAATGGCATCAAGCATATCAAGTCTGCCCCATTTAAGCCCGTATCCAATGGTCAAGCGGAACGGGCAGTCCAAACTATCAAGCAGAGTTTGAAATGCGTGACGGACCGGTTATCTCCGATTCTGCTCAGCGACCCCACTCACTTACTGGTGTTCCCCCTCCAGAATTATTAATGAAGAGAGCACTCAAAACCAGGCTCTCCTTAGTCCACTCGGATCTCATGTAGAAACCTGGCGTCACCGGCATAACGTGTACCACAATCGCGCGGCTGTATCGCCTGACATTGAGGTTAATTGCCCTGTGTTTGTTCTTAATTATGGTCATGGTCCCAAATGGGTTGCTGGCACTGTTTTATGCAAGAAGGGGAATAGAGTGTTTGTTGTCAAACTTTTGAATGGATAAACGTGCAGAAAACATTTGGATCAGACCAAACTGCGATTCACTGACAACCAAGAACAGTTTGAAGAGGACATTACCATCATTAATCCACCAACACACACCCAACCAGCAATCGACCTCGCTGTCAATCACGAGGATGAACCCACCGTGCTCAACAGTCTGATCAGACCAGCCGCGCTGCCATGCAGCAATGATCCGACCAACTCGCCCATGCCAGGACTTCAACTCAGGCGATCAACCCAGGAACGAAGAGCTCCTGATCGCCTCAACTTGTAAATAACTTGTCTCTAAGACATTGGGGGGGAGGAGTAATGTTATGTATTTAAACTTTACTAGTGTATAAGGGTTGCCACCAGGGGGCGCACCTGTGGGAGACCCAGGGTCACCTGCACACCCTGGGCAAGCAGATATAAAAGGCAGTCTACCTCACTCTGGAGTTACAATAAAGAGACCAAGGTTACAACAGTTTGAGCTTACAGTATACAGTCTTGTGGAGTTATTCTGAACATAACAGTAAAGTCGCTGGCTGAAAAAACAAAAAAAAGCAACCACTGGAGCCTACCTTGCAAAACCTATTAATGATTGAAGCAAAATGCATGAGAGGGATGATGAAGCTGTTCCCTTTAAGAGGCCTGTTTCAGCAGGTGAGTTCCCAGTTGTGACCACTACTTGTGATCCAGGACTAAGGTTGCCAACTCTGATGGGACATGTACCCAGAGGTTTCGTCACAGGACCTCCAGCCTCCAAGCACCCCGCCCAGTCAAACAGCAGTTTTCCCCCATCTCCTATATTTATATAGAATCATAGAATGGTTACAGCACAGCAGGAGACCATACGGCCTGTCGAGCCCGTGCCGGCTCTCTGCAAGAACACTTCAGCTAGTCCCACTCCCCCGCCCTTTCCCTGTAGCCCTGCAATTTTTTTCCTTCAGATACTTATCTAATTCAATTTTGAAGTTCACAGTTGAATCTGCCTCCAACATCCCTTCCTCAGTGAATTCCAGATCCGAACCACTCGCTGCTTCAAATATTTTTCCTCATGTTAGGGTTAATAACAGAGTTGGGTCACAGATCAGCCGTGATCTGAATAAATGGTGGAACAGGCTCGAGGGCGGTAAATGGTTGACTTCTATTCCTATGATAATTATGAAATGCTCGGGGTTGAAATTCAGTTTCTACCACCACCTGTTACTGCGAGCGGGAGGCGGCTAACGTACGGCAAATGCCGACCTTCGAGGGTAAGCGGCGTCCACACCTGCGCAGAAATTCAGTTGGTTCTTTGGCAGAGGCACCAAGAGTTAACGCTGCGCTGGTTAACGCCACCAGTGTGGTGATGTCATCCAGCATGCAATGCGTCCCTGGCGCCTCTATCGCGATATTTAGCTTGAACGTCGGCCTTCCCGGCAGGCGTTCTTACAGCCTGGAAAAAGTGGTGAGTAAACAGCGGAACTCGGGCAGAATCGGCCAAAGAGCAAGGTAAGTTTTTTTCTTTTTTTATTTCTTCAGTTTTACATTAGCTCTAACACTGGGGGAGTTTGTGTGTGGGTCGGAGAAGTTTGAGTTTTTTTCTTTCTTCCCGTTTTCAAGCGAGTGTGGCGGCAGCCTCCCGACGTGAAGTTCAGTCAGCCTCCTGAGCTCCCGCCTGAGGATGAATGTGCAACGCCACTTTTTAGTGCTGCTCTCTCATCTTTCTGTGTAAAACCTCAATTTGGCAGTTTGAACCTGCACCTATCGCCCGCCAATAAAATCACCTCCTCACAAACAGCAGGACAGAATTTCGACCCCGAGTGTTTTGTGGTACTGCATGAAAGTGGAGTTGAGAATCACGATTTAAAAAGCAATGCCTGAGCAGGGACTTGAACCCTGGGCCCTCAGATTAAAATTATGATGCTTTACCAACTGAGCTATCCAGGCTCTGCTAAATTGCTTCCCGTCGCGGAATTAAATCCCAGCCTCCTGCCTGATGGGCAGGAATATTGATCACTGTACGAACGAGGAACATAAGAACATAAGAACATAAGAAATAGTAGCAGGAGTAGGCCATACAGCCCCTCGGAGCCTGCTCTGCCATTTAATACCATCATGGCTGATCCGATCATGGACTCAGTTGCACTTCCCTGCCCTCTCCCCATAACCTCTTCATCCCTTAGCGGTCGAGAAGCTGTCTGTTATGTCTTCAGATGCTCTGATAATGACTCCATGAGACAATGTGTTGTATTTGAACTGTAGTGACCTTAGTCCTTTATTGATAACTCTAGTGAGGATCAATAACACGGTGGCCTGCCTTTTATACGAGGCCTGGCTCACCTGTACAGGTAACCTACAAGTCTCCCACTGCAGTGCCCTCTGGTAGCACATCTTTTAATAGTACAAGCAGTAACCATGTAGGATAAATGGCATCACTCTCCCCCAAGTCCTTAGTGCTAATCGCCTTCATGCATTGACTGTGCTCTGGGCTTAGCTCTATCTGGTTGACCCTTGGAGAGTTGTTTCCATCTTGGGTGAGTTGGTGTTGTTTCGTTGGCAGTAGAGGTGCTGTTGGTTTCTGGTTGTGCATCCATGACCACTCCATTCTCTCCCCACCACATGTAGATTATGCCGGTGGCTCATTACATTCATATACATTCAAGTCTCCCCCAAAAATTTGCATTTATAGTATTGCATTCATAGTACTGTAGTGAGTCAAGTACATTTGAATGGTGAGGTACATACTTGGAATATACTTGGAGTCAGTGCTGGGGTCAGCACCGGTGCGTGAGGACAAACTAGTGCCAGAACTGTTGGATGATGTCTAGGTAGTCTGGTGGTGGCGCGGTGCCCAGTGCTGGCAGTGGGAACCTGGTTGGCTCAAGTTGCCTGCTCTCGAGACTTTTGTTGTTGCTCCTAGCACGGGCAGGTTCACAGATGCCTGTGACCTTCTGTCCTCTCCTTGCGCCCCGAGTCGCTGTTGCTCCCTAAGGAGCAGTCGTCCAGCAGTGCACAGGGAACTGCTGACTCGCTTGCCTGGGCGTTATTTGGTTTGGAATCCTGGCTGGTCCCAGTCCCATTTGGGAGAACCGTTGTGGGTGACCCTTCATTCCCGGGTGTGGCCTTGGTGGTGATACGGTCTGGGGACTGCGCCCTAGTGCAGTTTGCTCTTTCAGGCTCATGGCGGATGGTGCTATCGGGTGCCTGAGAGGTAGAGCCGATATCAATACCAGTGCCGTTGGCCTGCTGAGGTCGTTTGCTCTGCAGTTTGTATATATTAGCTGCATCTTGCCATATTCCATGGTGCATAACTCTGGTCCCAGGGATGCAGGCTACAGCATTGGGTAGCTCGCTGGACCTGTGTGCTCCCGATGGGTGTCTGCCCGCTGCATTGACTTTATGCAGTTGAAATCCTACCTCGCACAACGTTTCATTACTTATTGTAAATAACCTGTAGCTACAATCGCAATCGCGCGACTTTTCTTTGCTTATTGCATGTACACAACTCTGATCATCAATTACACATTTTACATCTAACTCACAGTTGCTATTACATTGAGTGAGAATGTGGAACTGTCCCTTTAAGTGTGGTGGTTTGCTGGCCTCCTTTAAGAGAGCCTTGCTATCTTTACCCCAATCCTCTTCTTCGCTTGTTGCTCCATCAGCGCTGCACCTCATGGTCTGGCCGCCGCCATCTTTTTCTTCAGCGCCTCACCTTGTGGTTTGGGCGCCATCTTTCCTCCATCCACGATGTTGACTGCGGTGATCCCCTTCTCCCCGGGTTCTGCCATCGAGGCTGGGAAGTCAACTTTGGATCCGATTTTCTTCCTCCGGAGTCCTGCCACTGGAGCCTGGAAGGTGCGTTCGGGTCGTCTCAGCTGGGTCATCTCTGCGCAGTCGTGCTGAGCGGTCTGTGCCTTGGGTGCTGTGCTGGTCTGCTCTCTGGTGCCTGGTCCAGGTGAGACCTTGTTTTGCCTCTGAGCGCAGAGGACCTCAATAGCTGGAGGGATGAAATCTTCCCAGCTCCAATGGATCTGCTCCATCCACCTTCTTCCGAGTAGCGTTGGTCCATCACCTGCAACAATCCACGGTAACATGCACCGCGCCGTCATGGAGTACCTTTACATCCACACTACCAACGACTGGGATAAATTCATCGGTGTAGGTGCGCGGTTTTGCCTGAATCGGGACCAACTTGGGTCGTTCAGTTTGCTTGTGCCATAGCCTCTCAAAGGCTTTTTGATTCATTACTGACCGGCTCGCCCCCGTGTCCACTTCCATGAAGACTGGAACGCCATTTATCTCGACTTCCATCCTCAACGGAGAACATTCTGTGGTGCAGGTAAACATGCCATATACCTCATGGTGGGACTGAGCTGCCTCTCTGATTATCACTTCATAATCCGCACTGGATTCAAGACCAACTGCAGACTCCTCATCAACACAGTGAGTCATATTTCTTTGGCACATTCGCTGGAGGTGGCCCTTTGTGCTGCAGCCTTTACACATATAGTCTTTAAAGCCGCACTGGTGAGCTCTGTGATTCCCTCCGCAACACCAGCATGCTGCTACTCGATTAGCCCCCCTCGGCGGACTCTAAGTTAAGGGACTCAGGGGCCTGTTTTCTCTCCCCTGAGAAGATTCACGTTCTACAGTCCAGCTTCTAAAAGGCGCCATTCTGTGCACAGTACTTGCCGGGTTTGACTCCTGAGGATGAGTCATCCGCCTAGAGCCGCAGGTCGAGATCATGAATTCTTGGCTCACGGTGAAGGCCTTCTGCAGTGTGACTGTGGTATCCGCAGATAGTAGTCTGTGAAGAAGGCCCTCGTGGCCAATTTCGATGACGAAGATGTCCTGCAGCGCTTTGGTGAGGTGGTCGCCGAAATCACATTGTGCTGCCAGCCTCCTGAATTCTGCAGCATATTTCACGATTTCCTGGCCTTCGGGCCGTCGGTGGGTGTAAAACCGATGTCTGGCTGTGAGGATGCTCTCTTTGGGCTTGAGTTGTTCTTGGATCAGCGTTACAAGCTCCTCGAACGCCTTGGCCGTTATCTTCGCTGGTGGATCCACAACTGGTTAGCAGGATAGCTCTGCGCTTATCAGCCAGTGTGACCGGATTGTCGCCTGCCAGATCGTTTACTGTGAAGAAATGGTCGAGCCGCTCCACAAAGACGTCGCAATCATCACAATCGACAAACTGCTGCAATGTACCAAAGTTAGCCATTTCCGCGTGAAGGTCCATAATCTCGTCGCCAATTGTTATGTCTGAAGATGCTCTGATCATGACTCCACGTGACAAAGTGTTGAACTTGAACTGTAGTGAACTTACTCCATTTAACGTAACTCCAGAGTGAGGATCACACACGGTGGCCTGCTTTTTATACTAGGCCGGGAACACCTGTAAAGGTAACCTGCAAGTCTCCCACTGTGGTGCCCTCTGGTGGCACACCTTGTAATAGTACAACCAAGTAACCATGTAGGATACATGACACTGTCTATCTCTGTCTTAAATTTATTCATTGTCCCAGCTGCCACAGATCTCTGAGGCGGCGAATTCCACAGATTTACAACCCTCTGAGAGAAGAAATTCCTCCTCACCTCTGTTTTAAATGGGTGACCCCTTATTGTAAGATTATGCCCTCGAGATCTCGTCTCCCCTATCAGTAGAAACATCCTCTCTGCATCCACCTTATCAAGCCCCCTCATTATCGTTTCGATAAGATCACCTCTCATTCTTCTGAATTCCAATGAGTAGAGGCCCAATCTATAAACCTTTCCTCATAAGTCAACCCCCTCATCTCCGGAACCAACCAAGTGAATTTTCTCTGAACTGCGTCCAAAATAAGTATATCCTTCCTTACATATGGAAACCAAAACTGCATGCAGTATTCCAGGTGTGGCCTCACTAATACTTTGTATAGCTGGAGCAAGAGTTCCCTGCTTTTATACTCCATCCCCTTTACAATAAAGACCAACATACCATTGGCCTTCCTGATCACTTGCTGTACCTGCATTCTAAACTTTTGTGTTTCATGCACAAGTAACCCCAAGTCCCGCTGAACTGCAGCACTTTGCAATTTTTCCCCATTTAAATAACAACATGCTCTTTGATTTTTTTTCTGCCAAGGTGCATGATCTCACACTTTCCAACATGATAATCCTTCTGCCAAATTTTTGCCCACTCACTTAACCTATCAATGCCCTTCTGCAGATTTTTTGTGTCTTCCTCACACTTTGATTTTTTTCCCATCTTTGTCTGATCAGCAAACTTGGCTATGTTACACTCGGAAGTCACGTTGACAAAATTGACTTTTATGACAATACATTAATTATATGGTCACCATTACTGATACTAACTATTCTGGTCAATGATCGCCCGAAGTGGAGGAAGAGCCTCCAGGAGGGCGCAGAGCACCTCGAGTCTCATCATCGAGAGCATGCAGAAAACAAGCGGAAGGAGCGTGCGGCAAACCAGACTCCCCACCCACCCTTTCCTTCAACCATTGTCTGTCACATCTGTGAGAGAGACTGTAATTCTCGTATTGGATTGTACATTCACCTGAGAACTCACTTTAAAAATGGAAGCAAATCTTCCTCGATTTCAAGGGACTGCCAATGATGTTGATGATGATGATGGTGTGCGTGTGCATGAGATGTGTGGATGTTTAAGTCTGTGGGTGGGTGAGAATCATTAGACAGTACTCCACATGTGACTATTACTTGTGGGCCAGCTCTCAAAATTCAGAATGAGAATTTCAAATGGATGCTCAAAATGGCAACCTACCTTGTGAAGCGGACTCCTCTTACCCAGGGGAGAGTTGGCCCTGGGGTAATACTGGTGTAGTAAAAATGCTCAGTGTTATTGTACCTGCATTTATTGCTCGCTTACTAATTCCTCTTCCTCGTTTTAATAATGTAGTGTGATTGGCAGCCTCGAAGGAACACCAATCCTTACCTCTTTGTGAGGCACATTGTCAAAATCAACAGTAACGACGCCGGCCGAAAAAACAAAAAAAAGCAACCACTGGAGCCTACCTTGCAAAACCTATTAATGTTTGAAGCAAAATGCATGAGAGGGATGATGAAGCTGTTCCCTTTAAGAGGCCTGTTTCAGCAGGTGAGTCCCAGTTGTGACCACTACTTGTGAGCCAGGACTAAGGTTGCCAGCTGTGATGGACATGTACCCAGAGGTTTCATCACAGGACCTCCAGCCTCCAAGCACCCCGCCCAGTCAAACAGCAGTTTTCCCCCATCTCCTATATTTATATAGAATCATAGAATGGTTACAGCACAGTAGGAGTCCATACGACCCGTCGAGCCCATGCCAGCTCTCTGCAAGAGCACTTCAGCTAGTCCCATTCATAAGAACATAAGAATTAGGACCAGGAGTCGGCCATCTAGCCCCTCGAGCCTGCTCCGCCATTCAATAAGATCATGGCTGATCTGGCCGTGGACTCAGCTCCACTTACCCGCCCGCTCCCCATAACCCTTAATTCCCTTATTGGTTAAAAATCTATCTATCTGTGATTTGAATACATTCAATGAGCTAGCCTCAACTGCTTCCCTGGGCAGAGAATTCCACAGATTCACAACCCTCTGGGAGAAGAAATTCCTTCTCAACTCGGTTTTAAATTGGCTCCCCCGTATTTTGAGGCTGTGCCCCCTAGTTCTAGTCTCCCCGACCAGTGGAAACAACCTCTCTGCCTCTATCTTGTCTATCCCCTTCATTATTTCAAATGTTTCTATAAGATCACCCCTCATCCTTCTGAACTCCAACGAGTAAAGACCCAGTCTACTCAATCTATCATCATAAGGTAACCCTCTCATCTCCAGAATCAGCCTCCTGAATCGTCTCTGTACTTCCTCCAAAGCTAGTATATCCTTCCTTAAGTAAGGTGACCAAAACTGCACGCAGTACTCCAGGTGCGGCCTCACCAATACCCTGTACAGTTGCAGCAGGACCTCCCTGCTTTTGTACTCCATCCCTCTCGCAATGAAGGCCAACATTCCATTCGCCTTCCTGATTACCTGCTGCACCTGCAAACTAACTTTTTGGGATTCATGCACAAGGACCCCCAGGTCCCTCTGCACCGCAGCATGTTGTATTTTCTCCCCATTTAAATAATATTCCCTTTTACTGTGTTTTTTTCCAAGGTGGATGACCTCATATTTTCCGATTATTGTCCGCCCCACCGTGAAGTTATTATTTGGGGGCCTATAAACTACGCCCACCAGTGACTTTTTCCCCTTACTATCTCTAATCTCCACCCACAATGATTCAACATTTTGTTCATTAGAGTCAACATCGTCTCTCACAACTGCCCTGATATCATCCTTTATTAACAGAGCGATCACACCTCCTTTCCCTTCTTGTCTATCTTTCCGAATTGTCAGATACCCCTGTATGTTTAATTCCCAGTCTTGGCCACCCTGCAACCACATTTCAGTAATGGCCACCAAATCATACCCATTTGTAATGATTTGTGCCGTCAACTTATTTACTTTGTTTCGAATGCTGCATGCGTTTAGGTAAAGTGTTTTCATACTAGTTTTTAAACCATGATTTTTAGTTTTGACCCCTCCTGCAGCCCCTTTATATTTATACATATTGTCCCTTCCTATCCCCTTGTGGTTTACATTTACCCCAGTGCTACTCTGCTCTGTTGCCTCCTGCCTTTTGCATCCTTTCTTGGGGTTCTGTTCATCTGAGCTCTCACCCAGCTCAGAGCCCTCTCCTGGGTTCCCATCCTCCTGCCAAGCTAGTTTAAAGCCCTCCCAACCGCACTATCAAAACCACTCACGAGAACATTGGTCCCGTCTCTGTTGAGGTGTAACCTGTCTGACTTGCACAGGTCCCACCTACCCCAGACGCGGTCCCAATTGTTCAGGAAACTAAAGTCCTCCCTCCTACACCAATGCCCCAGCCACGTATTTATCTGACTAGCCTTCCTATTTCTACCCTCACTAGTACGTGGCACTGGCAGTAATCCCGAGATTACCACCTTTGAGGTCCTGTCTTTCAATCTTACTCCTAGCTCCCTAAACTCAGCTTTCAGGACCTCACCCCTTTCTACCTATATCGTTGGTACCAATGTGGACCACAACCATTGGCTGTTTCCCTTCCCTCCCCAGCATGCCCTGCAATCGCTCAATGACACTCCCCCGCCCATTCCCCGTAGCCCTGCAATTTGTTTTCCCTCAGGTACTTATCGAATTCAGTTTTGAAGGTCACAGTTGAATCTGCCTCCAACAGCGCTTCCTGCAGTGAATTCCAGATCCTAACCACTCACTGCTGAAAAATCATTTTCCTCATGTTAAGGATAAGGGGTGAGCCATTTAGGACCGAGATTTGGAGAAACTTCTTTACTCAGAGAATTGTGAACCTGTGGAATTCTCTACCACAGAACGTTGTTGAGACCAGTTTGTTAGATATATTCAAAAGGGAGTTAGATGTGGCCCTTACGGCAAAAGGGATCAAGAGATATGGAGAAAAAGCAGGAATGGGGTACTCAAGTTGCATGATCAGCCATGATCATATTGAATGGTGGTGCAGGCTCGAAGGGCTGAAAGGCCTACGCCTGCACCTACTTTCTATGTTTCTATGTTTCTATAAACAGAGTTGGGTCACAGATCAGCCATGATCTGAATAAATGGTGGAACAGGCTCGAGGGCGGTAAATGGTTGACTTCTATTCCTATGATAATTATGAAATGCTCGGGGTCGAAATTCAGTTTCTACCACCACCTGTTACTGCGAGCGGGAGGCGGCTAACGTACGGCAAATGCCGACCTTCGATGGTAAGCGGCGTCCACACCTGCGCAGAAATTCTGTTGGTTCTTTGGCAGAGGTGCCAAGAGCTAATGCTGCGCCGGTTAACACCACCAGTGTGGTGATGTCATCCTGCACCTAACGCTCGGCGGTAAAATCACCTCCTCACAAACAGCGGTCCCAAATTTCGACCCCGAGTGTTTTATGATACTGCATGAAAGTGGAGTTGAGATTCACAATTTAAAAGCAACACCCGAACAGGGACTTGAACCCTGGGCCCTCAGATTAAAAATCTGATGCTCTACCGACTGAGCTATCCGGGCTCTGCTCAAACTTTGCCCATCGCAGAATTAAATCCCGGTCTCCTGCCTGATAGGCAGAAATATTGATCACTGTACGAACGAGGAACATAAGAACATAAGAACATAAGAAATAGCAGCAGGAGCCGGCCATACAGCCCCTCGGATCCTGCTCTGCCATTTAATACCATCATGGCTGATCCGATCATGGACTCAGGTGCACTTCCCTGCCCTCTCCCCATAACCTCTTCATCCCTGAGCGGTCGAGAAGCTGTCTGTCATGGTCTTAAATTTATTCAATGTCCCTGCTTCCACAGCTCTCTGAAGCAGCGTATTCCACAGATTTACAACCATCTGAGAGAAGAAATTCCTCCGCATCTCTGTTTTAAATGGGTGACCCCTTATTCTAAGATTCTAGTTCTAATCTCCCCTGTCATGTATCTTACATTGTTATATATAACTGTATCGTAACATGCTATACATGACTGTAATAAGATATGACCTGTAACCACCAGCATATCTTACCTCCAGGAGTGCACTTGCAAGAGACAGGTATATAAGGACAGGTCTCAGGCAAGTGCAGCATTCCAGAGCTGTGAAATAAAGGTGCAGGTCCAGAGTGAGCTTGACTTCACTACATGCCTCGTGTGAATCTGTACTGAGGGGACAAGACTTTACAGTGGCAACGAGTGACGGGATTACAGAATCCACAGAATGGCGAACAATGGATCAGATGAAAAGTACAATGCTGGAGACAATTGGGAGGACTTTATAGAAAGGCTCCAGCAAAGCTTTGTAACCAAAGACTGGTTAGGAGACGACAAAGCAGACAAGAGAAGAGCCCATCTTTTGACCAGCTGTGGCTCGAAAACATACGCTTTAATGAAGGATCTGCTGGCACCTGAGAAACCAGCAAGCAAGTCGTTTGAAGAATTGAGCACACTAGTAAGAGACCACCTGAAGCCAGCGAGCAGCCTACACATGGCCAGACACAGGTTCTACAACTACATGCGCTGTGTGGGCCAGAGCATACCCGACTTCGTGGCGGAACTTTGGAGGTTGGCTATTTTATGTGAGTTCTCCGATGAACTGAGGAGAGAAATGCTGACAGACTTTTTCATTGAAGGAATAGGCCACGCAGGCATATTCCGAAAGCTCATAGTGACCAAGAACCTGACCTTAGAGGCGGCAGCACTGATTGCACAGACATTCTTGGGAGGGGAAGAAGAAACGAGGTTGATTTACAATGCAGGTACGACAACTAACAAAATATCGGAACAAGAAGTTCAGAGCATTATCAAGCTGCTACCCCCACACACAGATGAAACCGGGAGAACAGGCTCTCGACAGCAGGCAGTGGTGCAAGAAGCCATCAAGGCCCACAGGAACGGCCGTTCAGACCTCATCAATCCACAATGCGAGCAATCAACTACAAACTGAGCGAAGCTCAAGAGAGATCAGCCAGACGCAGCTCATTCTTTGCAAGCAGTCTGTGCTGGAGGTGTGGGGGTGGGCACTCATCAAGGGGATGTCGATTTCAGCAGGCTGTTTGCAGGAACTGTGAATATACAGGGCATTTGGCCCGCATGTGCAAAAAAACGGCAGCTCGGCTGGTATACGAATCGGATGGGTCGGAAAGCGGACCAGAAGACGGTGGGGACAGTACCCGGGACACCGATGTACTGTCAACACGATCAATGGCCGCTGCTCCTACAACAGAACGCCTCTTATAATGATGAGGGTCCTACTCAATGGGATACCCGTCAACATGGAGCTGGATACGGGAGCTAGTCAATCTCTCATGGGCGCTCAACAATTTGAACAACTGTGGCCGCATAAAAGAGACAGACCAAAACTCACAAGGATCGACACCAAACTAAGGACCTATACCAAAGAAATCGTACCAGTCCTCGGCAGCGCCATGCTCTCTGTCACACACAAAGGGACAGTGAACCGACTTCCCCTATGGATTGTCCCCGGAGACCTCCCAGCACTACTGGGGAGAAGCTGACTGGCAAAACTAAACTGGAAATGGGATGATGTCCATGCCATGTCATTAGAGAAACGAACCTCCTGCTCAACAGTTATAAAGCGATTTGAACATCTCTTTCAGCCAGGTGTGGGCACTTTCAAAGGGGCCAAAGTCAAAATCTACATCACACAGGATGCTAGACTGGTCCATCACAAGGCCAGAGCTGTACCCTATGTGATGAGGGAAAAGATTGAACGCGAACTAGACAGGCTTCTGCGGGAAGGCATTATATCACCTGTGGAATTTAACGACTGGGCAAGTCCCATCATCCCAGTCATGAAGCCTGATGGATCCGTACGAATCTGTGGGGACTACAAATCTACCATAAACAGAGTCTCCCTACAGGACCAGTACCCGCTGCCCAGAGCGGAGGACTTATTTGCCACATTGGCTGGAGGTAAACTTTTCTCAAAACTAGACCTCACATCTGCGTATATGACACAAGAATTGACCGAGGAATCCAAGCTACTCACCATCATCAACACACATCGAGGCCTTTTCATGTACAATCGATGCCCATTCGGCATCAGGTCGGCAGCTGCCATATTCCAGCGCAACATGGAGAGTCTGCTCAAGTCCATCCCGGGGACTGTTTTATTTCAAGCCGACATACTTTTCACGGGCAGGGACACTGACTCTCATCTCCGTAATTTGGAAGAAGTACTAAAGCAGTTGGATCGGGTAGGCCTACGAGTCAAGAATTCCAAGTGCCTGTTTCTCGCACCCGAGGTTGAATTTTTGGGCAGAAGGATTGCCGCTGATGGAATCCGCCCAACAGAGTCCAAAACAGAAGCAATTCGCCTGGCACCCAGGCCCCGGAATGTCTCAGAACTGCGCGCCTTTCTTGGGCTACTCAATTACTTTGGGAACTTTATGCAGAACTTAAGCACGCTGCTGGAGCCTCTCCATGTGCTACTCAGGAAGGGGTGTGATTGGTTTTGGGGGGATGCCCAGGAACGCGCCTTCAATAAGGCACGCAATCTTCTGTGTTCCAACAATGTTTTGACTTTCTTTGATCCAGGTAAAAAGCTAGTTCTCACATGCGATGTGTCAGCGTATGGGTTCGGGTGCGTTTTGCAACATTTCAATCGTGCGGGCAAATTACAACCCATAGCTTATGCCTCCAGGTCACTTTCGAGGGCGGAGCGCGGGTACGGAATGGTGGAAAAGGAGGCGCTCGCGTGCGTGTACGGTGTCAAAAAGATGCACCAATACCTTTTTGGGGCCAAGTTCGCGTTTGAAACTGACCACAAGCTCCTCACGTCCCTTCTATCCAAGAGTAAGGCAATAAGCGCCACGCCTCGGCACGAATTCAACGGTGAGCACTCATGCTGGTGTCCTACGACTATACCATAAGGCACAGACCAGGCACAGACAACTGGCACTCAGCAGGCTACCCCTGGCAACCACGGAAGGGTCTGACGAACAGGACTGTGAGATAGTCATGGCAATCAATGCCTTTGAGTCCACAGGTTCGCCCATGACGGCTCGCCAAATCAGAGCCTGGACGGCCAGCGACCCCACGTTATCCTTAGTAAAAAGATGTGTCCTAACCGGTGACTGGGCAGAGGCTCGCGATGCCTGCCCCGAGGAATTAAAACCCTTTCACAAGCGCATGCATGAGCTATCACTACAAGCAGACTGCCTGATGTGGGGCAGCTGAGTAGTCATGCCTCTGCGAGGCAGAGAGGCATTTGTCCAGGAGCTCCACCGCGAGCACCCGGAGATCGTTCTCATGAAGGCCATAGCCAGATCCCACGTCTGGTGGCCTGGTATTTACGCGGAATTGGAGCTCTGCATCCGAAGGTGCACCATTTGTGCCCAACTCAACAATGCCCCCAGGGAGGCTCCCCTGAGCCCCTGGTCTTGGCCTACCAAACCGTGGTCGCGGGTGCACGTAGATTATGCGGGCCCATTCATGGGCAAAATGTTCCTCGTAGTTGTAGCTGCATTTTCAAAGTGGATCGAATGCATCATTTTAAACTCGAGCAAAAACTCCACCACTGTGGATAGCCTCGCAACCATGTTTGCAATGCACAAAATCCTTGAATATTGGTCAGTGACAATGGTCCATGTTTCACCAGCGCAGAATTCCAAGATTTTATAATTGACCACGGCATAAATCATGTCAAGACGGCACAGTTCAAGCCGGCCTCCAACGGCCAGGCGGAGAGAGCAGTGCAAATCATTAACAAGGCATGCTTAAAATCCAAGGTCCCACGCTGCAGGGTCGCATGTCGTGAATGCTGCTGGAATACAGATCTCGACTGCACTCACTGACTGGGATCCCCCCCGCGCAACTGTTGATGAAAAGGACTTTAAAGGCAAGGCTCTCATTAATCCTCCCAGACATGCACGAAATCGTTGAGGCAAAGCGCCGTAAGCTGACTAAGTACCATGACAGAAATTCGAGGGGGGGATGGAATGAGATGGGGGACAAAGAGTTTGTACTAAACTATGGCATGGGTCCCAAATGGCTTGCAGGACAGTAACGGACAAGGAAGGAAACAGGCAACTGGTCGTACAAATGGACAATCGCAAAACCTGCCGGAGGGATGTAGACCAAGTCAAAAGCAGATTTACCAACAACACTGCGGAACCAGAGGCAGACTACAATGTGGAACTCGCACCACACCTGGTGGACAGACAGAGGGAACAACCTAAGGAAAAGACAATCCCAACAGACAGCCCAAGCGAGTCAACAACAATCACACCAATCGAAACAGACCGCCCAGGCGAGATACCAGCAACCACACCCAAAGAAAAACAGACACCAAGGCAAACAACTGAACCACAACTCAGATGCTCCATGCGAGAGCGTAGACCACCTGAGAGACTGAACTTATAAAGACAATAAGACCTTGGGGGAGGGTGATGTTATGCATCTTACATTATTATATATAACTGTATCCTAACATGCTATAGATGACTGTAATAAGATGTGACCTGTAACCACCAGCATACCTCACCACCAAGGGTGTACTTGCAAGAGACAGGTATATAAGGACAGGTTTCAGGCAAGTGCAGCATTCCAGAGCTGTGAAATAAAGGTGCAGGTCCAGAGTGACCTTGACTTCAGTACATTCCTCGTGTGAATCTGTACTGAGGGGACAGGACTTTACATCCCCTATCAGTGGAAACATCCTCTCTGCATCCACCTTATCAAGCCCCCTCATAATCGTACACATTTCGATAAGATCACCTCTCATTCTTCTGAATTCCAATGAGTAGAGCCACAACTATAAACATTTCCTCATAAGTCAACCGCCTCACCTCCAGAATCAACCAAATTAATCTTCTCTCAACTGCCTCCAAAGCAAGTATATATTCCTTAAATATGGAAACCAAAACTGCACGCAATATTCCAGGTGTGGCCTCAATAATGCCTTGTATAGCTGTAGCAAGACTTCCCTGCTTTTATACTCCATCCCCTTTACAATAAAGACCATTGGCCTTCCTGATCACTTGCTGTATCTGCATACGAAACTTTTGTGTTTCATGCACAAGTCCCCCCAAGTCCCGCTGTACTGCAGCACTTTGCAATTTTTCTCCATTTAAATAATAACTTGCTCTTCGATTTTTTTCTGCCAAAGTGCATGATCTCACACTTTCCAACATTATACTCCAACTGCCAAATTTATGCCCACTCACTTAACCTGTCAATGTCCTTCTGCAGATTTTTTGTGTCCTCCTCACACTTGGATTTTTTCCCATCTTAGTCTCGTCAGCAAACTTGACTATGTTACACTCGGAAATCACACTGACAAAATTGACTTTTATGACAATACATTAGTTATATGGTCACCATTACTGATACTAACTATTCTGGTCAAAGATCACCCGAAGTGGAGGAAGAGCCTCCAGGAGGGCGCTGAGCACCTCGAGTCTCGTCACCGAGAGCATCCAGAAAACAAGCGCAGACAGATGAAGGAGCGTGCGGCAAACCAGACTCCCACCCACCCTTTCCTTCAACGACTGTCTGTCCCACCTGTGACAGAGACTGTAATTCCCATATTGGACTGTACATTCACCTGAGAACTCACTTTTAAAGTGGAAGCAAATCTTCCTTGATTTCAAGGGACTGCCAATGATGATGATGATGATGATGGTGTGCGTGTGTGCATGAGATGTGTGGATGTTTAAGTCTGTGGTGGGTGAGAATCATTAGACAGTACTCCACGTGTGACTATTACTTGTGGGCCAGCTCTCAAAATTCAGAATGAGAATTTCAAATGGATGCTCAAAATGGCAACCGACCTTGTGAAGCGGACTGCTCTGACCCAGGGGGGAGTTGGCCCTGGGGTAATACTGGTATAGTAAAAATGCTCAGTGTTATTGTACCTGCATTTGTTGCTCGCTTACTAATTCCTCTTCCTCATTTTAATAATGTAGTGTGATTGGCAGCCTCGAAGGAACACCAATCCTTACCTCTTTGTGTGGCACATTGTCAAAATCAACAGTAACGACGCCGGCCGAAAAAACAAAAAAAAGCAACCACTGGAGCCTACCTTGTAAAACCTATTAATGTTTGAAGCAAAATGCATGAGAGGGATGATGAAGCTGTTCCCTTTAAGAGGCCTGTTTTAGCAGGTGAGTTCCCAGTTGTGACCACTACTTGTGAGCCAGGACGAAGGTTGCCAACTCTGATGGGACATGTACCCAGAGGTTTCATCACAGGACCTCCAGTCTCCAAGCACCCCGCCCAGTCAAACAGCAGTTTTCCCCCTTCTCCTATATTTATATAGAATCATAGAATGGTTACAGCACAGCAGGAGACCATACGGCCCGTCGAGCCCGTGCCGGCTCTCTGCAAGAGCACTTCAGCTAGTCCCACTCCCCCGCCCTTTCCCCGTAGCCCTGCAATTTGTTTTCCTTCAGGTACTTATCTAATTCAATTTTGAAGGTCACAGTTGAATCTGCCTCCAACACCCCTTCCTCAGAGAATTCCAGATCCTAACTACTCACTGCTTAAAAATGTTTTCCTCATGTGAAGGATAAGGGGTTAGCCATTTAGGACCGAGATGTGGAGAAACTTCTTTACTCAGAGAATTGTGAACCTGTGGAATTCTCTACCACAGAACGTTGTTGAGGCCAGTTTGTTAGATATATTCAAAAGGGAGTTAGATGTGGCCCTTATGGCTAAAGGGATCAAGAGGTATGGAGAAAAAGCAGGAATGGGGTACTCAAGTTGCATGATCAGCCATGATCATATTGAATGGTGGTGCAGGCTCGAAGGGCTGAAAGGCCTACGCCTGCACCTACTTTCTATGTTTCTATGTTTCTACAAACAGAGTTGGGTCACAGATCAGCCATGATCTGAATAAATGGTGGAACAGGCTCGAGGGCGGTAAATGGTTGACTTCTATTCCTATGATAATTATGAAATGCTCGGGGTCGAAATTCAGTTTCTACCGCCACCTGTTACTGCGAGCGGGAGGCGGCTAACGTACGGCAAATGCCGACCTTCGATGGTAAGCGGCGTCCACACCTGCGCAGAAATTCAGTTGGTTCTTTGGCAGAGGTGCCAATAGCTAATGCTGCGCCGGTTAACACCACCAGTGTGGTGATGGCATCCTGCACCAACCGCTCGGCGATAAAATCACCTCCTCATAAACGGCGGCACCGAATTTCGACCCCGAGTGTTTTTTGGTACTGCATGAAAGTGGAGTTGAGAATCAAGATTTAAAAGCAACGCCAGCGCAGGGATTTGAACCCTGGGCCCTCAGATTAAAAGTCTGATGCTCTACCAACTGAGCTATCCGGGCTTTGCTCAAGTTTTGCCCATCGCGGAATTAAATCCCGGTCTCCTGCCTGATAGGCAGGAATATTGATCACTGGACTAACGAGGAACATAAGAACATAAGAACATAAGAACATAAGAAATAGTAGCAGGAGAAGGCCATACAGACCCTCGGAGCCTGCTCTGCCATTTATTACCATCATGGCTGATCCGATCATGGACTCAGGTGCACTTCCCTGCCCTCTCCCCATCACCTCTTCATCCCTTAGCGGTCGAGAAGCTGTCTGTCACGGTCTTAAATTTATTCAATGACCCAGCTTCCACAGCTCTCTGAAGCAGCGTATTCCACAGATTTACAACCCTCTGAGAGAAGAAATTCCTCCTCACCTCTGTTTTAAATGCGTGTCCCCTTATTCTAAGATTATGCCCTCTAGTTCTAGTCTCCCCTATCAGTGGAAACATCCTCTCTGCATCCACCTTATCAAGCCCCCTCATAATCATTTCCGTTTCGATAAGATCACCTCTCATTCTTCTGAATTCCAATGAGTAGAGGCCCTACCTACTCAACCTTTCCTCATAAGTCAACCCCCTGATCTCTGGAATCAACCAAGTGAACCTTCTCTCAACTGCCTCCAAAGCAAGTATATCCTTCCTTAAATTTTAACCTACATATCGATTGATCAAATCAATTCGCACGGGGTAGCCTTAAAGAGAAATTCATAGAATGCATACGGGATTGTTTCTTGGAACAGTATGTTACAGAACCTATACAGGAGCAATCTATCTTAGATCTGGTCCTGTGTAATGAGACAGGACTAATAAACGATCTCCTAGTAAAAGATCCTCTCGGAATGAGTGATCACAGTATGGTTGAATTTGTAATACAGATTGAGGGTGAGGAAGTAGTGTCTCAAACGAGCGTACTATGCCTAAACAAAGGGGACTACAGTGGGATGAGGGCAGAGTTGGCTAAAGTAGACTGGGAACACAGACTAAATGGTGGCACAATTGAGGAACAGTGGAGGACTTTTAAGGAGCTCTTTCATCGTGCTCAACAAAAATATATTCCAGTGAAAAAGAAGGGGGGTAAGAGAAGGGATAACTAGCCGTGGATAACCAAGGAAATAAAGGAGAGTATCAAATTAAAAACCAATGCGTATAAGGTGGCCAAGGTTAGTGGGAAACGAGAAGATTGGGAAAATTTTTAACGACAGCAAAGAATGACTAAGAAAGCAATAAAGAAAGGAAAGATAGATTACGAAAGTAAACTTGCGCAAAATATAAAAACAGATAGTAAAAGCTTTTACCGATATATAAAACGGAAAAGAGTGACAAAAGTAAATGTTGGTCCCTTAGAAGATGAGAAGGGGAATTTAATAACGGGAAGTGTGAAAATGGCTGAGACCTTAAACAATTATTTTGCTTCGGTCTTCTCAGTGGAAGACACAAAAACCATGCCAAAGATTGCTGGTCACGGGAATGTGGGAAGGGAGGACCTTGAGATAATCACTATCACTAGGGGGGTAGTGCTGGACAGGCTAATGGGACTTAAGGTAGACAAGTCCCCTGGTCCTGATAAAATGCATCCCAGGGTATTAAAAGAGATGGCGGAAGTTAAAGCAGATGCATTCGTTATAATCTACCAAAATTCTCTGGACTCTGGGGAGGTACCAGCGGATTGGAAAGCAGCTAATGTAACGCCTCATTTCAAAAAGGGGGCAGACAAAAGGCAGGTAACTATAGGCCGGTTAGTTTAACATCTGTAGTGAGGAAAATGCTGGAAGCTATCATTAACGAAGAAATAGTGGGACATCTAGATAGGAATAGTGCAATCAAGCAGACGCAACATGGATTCATGAAGAGGGAATCATGTTTAACTAATTTACTGGAATTCTTTGAGGATATAATGAGAATGTTGGATAGAGGTGTACCGATGGATGTGGTGTATTTAGATTTCCAGAAGGCATTCGATAAGGTGCCACACAAAAGGTTACTGCAGAAGATAAAGGTACGCGGAGTCAGCAGAAATGTATTAGCATGGATCAAGAACTAGCTGGTGAACAGAAAGCAGAGAGTCAGGATAAATGGGTCCTTTTCGGATTGGAAATCGGTGGTTAGTGGTGTGCCACAGGGATCGGTGCTGGGACCACAACTGTTTACAATATACAGAGATATACAGGGACAGAGTGTAGTGTAACAAAATTTGCAGATGACACAAAGGTTACTAGGAAAGCGTGTTGTGTCGAGGACACAGAGAGGCTGCAAACAGATTTAGCTAGGTTAAGCGAATGGGCTAAGGTTTGGCAGATGGAATACAATGTCGGAAAATGTGAGGTCATCCACCTTGGAAAAAAAACAGTAAAAGGGAATATTATTTGAATGGGGAGAAATTACAACATGCTGCGGTGCAGAGGGACCTGGGGGTCCTTGTGCATGAAACATGAGTCTACCTACAAAACATAAAACATTAAACCGTGCCACCCGACCTGGGTGACACACCAGACATTTACAAGGCCCTTTTTTTCCTTTTTTTGGTTTTTTTGTGTTTTTCTTTTTTTTGTTTTTTTTTTGGGCACGAAAATCACAATTTTCCCAGTGCCCCCTATAAAAGGGAAGGGGAAACTAAAAGCACCGGCAATTAAAACAAATTAAACTTTAAAACGTAAAATCAAATTAAAATTTGGTTGCCGGGCGTGATGATGCACTCCAGTCCCTCCGGTGCCCACCTCTCGCGGAAGGCCGCGAACGTACCGGTGGACACCGCGTGCTCCATCTCCAAGGACACCCTGGATCGGATGTAAGAGCGGAAGAGAGGCAGGCAGTCAGGTTGAACGACCCCCTCGACCGCCCGCTGCCTGGACCGGCTGATGGCACCCTTGGCCGTGCCCAGGAGCAGTCCTACGAGGAGGCCTTCGGACCTACCCGCTCACATCCGCACAGGGTGCCCAAAGATTAGGAGAGTGGGACTGAAGTGCAGCCAGAATTTCAGGAGCAGCCCCTTCAAATAATGGAACAGGGGCTGCAACCTTGTGCACTCAATAAAAACATGGAACACGGACTCCTCCAGACCGCAGAAATTGCAGGCGGCCTGGGAGTCCGTGAACCGGCTTAAAATTTATTGCACAGCACTGCTCCGTGCACCACACTCCAGGCCAAGTCCCCGATGAACAGTGGGAGGACCCCTGCGTAGAGTGCCCTCCGTCGGGGACCCCCGCCTCCTCCGGACGGCAGGATGGTACGCCATGGCGTGTCCGGACGGCAGGCGAGGATGGCAAAGTTGAGAGTGTGCAGGAGCAGCCCGTACAGGAAACCCCTCCGCGCGGAACTGAAAGGCACGGAGGGGATTTCCCCGAGGCGGCTCAAGTTGTGAGGCGCCGGCCCCCGAGGGAGTTTCCAGGGTTTGGCGCCGATGAGGAATTCTGTCCGGACGGGGGTCAGTTCGGACGGGATCTCCCCACGTGCTTGAGCCTCCTCCATGCACCTAACGGAGTCAGGGCCCAAAGCTGTTTTTAGCGACTCGATGGCATCGGCCGCGTGGCGGACGTTGGCAGAATTTAGGCGCCGCGCCAGCGTGTCTGGCGCCATCCAGCCCGCTCCTCCGCCATCGAGCAGGTCCCTGACCCTGGTCACCTCACCAGCCACAGCCCTCTCTTCCGACCGCCACATAGAACCTCGGTCGTGGAGGTACGGATTCCCGAGCAGCGGCTCCTGCAGGACGGCCGCCACTCCAGCCGGCGGAGAGCTGCGCTTGGTGGAGACTTTGTTCCAGACCCTGATGAGTTCCTTGTAAAAGACAGGCAGCTCCCGGAGGGTGGTCCTGACACCCCCCAAGTTCACAAACAGGAGCTGCGTGTCGTAATTGAGGTCGCGCTGCTGGCGGAAGAAATAGGTCGCCAGAGCACACCACCTAGGAGGGGGCTTGACGTAAAGGTATCACTGCAGGGTCTGAAGACGGAAAGTCGCGAGCTGGGCGCTGACGCACACCAACGACTGACCGCCCTCCTCAAGCGGGAGACTCAAGACCGCGGCAGAGACCCTGTGCTTCCTGTTGTTCCAGAAGAAGTCCACCAGCTTCTTCTGTATCTTGGCGACAAACGCAGGGGGAGGGGTCAAAGTGACCAGCCGGTACCACAACATTGCGGCCACCAGCTGGTTTATGACTAGCACTCGACCCCTGTAGGACAGCACTCGGAGCAGTCCTGTCCAGCGCCCTAGGCGAGCGGCGACCTTGGCCTCCAGCTCCTGCCAGTTCGCCGGCCAGGCTCCCTCGTCGGGGCTAAGGTAGACTCCCAGATAGAGGAGATGGGTCGTGCTCCAGGCAAAAGGCCTGAGCTCCTCCGGCAGGGAGTCCACCCGCCAAGGCTGGCGCCGCCGCCACCCCTCCCCCTAGTTGCGTCCGCGTGCCGGGAGCCATAGGTGCGCGGGCATCACCGGGGGCCGATGCTTTCACGGCCTCTGGCGGGGGGGAGGGAGAGCGTCCGACCGGAAAGAAGGCGCGGAAGAAGGCAAAACATCCAGAGGCGGATCCCCTCAGTGCGCCAGAAAATTTGACCACCGCGCTCAGCCCAACCCCGTCACCGGCGAGCGCGGGGTGCCCTGAGCCCATGCCTTGACCAATACCGCAGAGGGGCCCGTTGCGGGCAAGAAAAGGAAAAGGGGGGGGCGGAGCGGGAGGCCTCGGCAGACATGGAGGTCTCCCTGCCTTCGCGCACCCCCAGGAACAAAAAGAGGCACCGTCCCAATGAGGCGGAGGGGGAACAACATCCCTCCGCGGAAGAGGCGGTGCCCGCCGCATGTCCCGCATCCCCCACCAGCGCCCCCAAATTGCGCTGCAGGCGCGAGGAGTCTGTCCCCGGGGAGGGTGAGGCAGTCGAGGCTGCCCAGCCGCTGCCTCCTGGGGATGGCGTGGAAGATCTGCGTGTCGTGGGGGGCGTGGGGCCAGCGGAAGAATGCGTAGCCGCCGGGTCGAGCGTCCCGGGGACTGAGGCGGGCGGGGCCGAAAAGGCCGAACCTGAGCCCGCCCAGCCAATACCCAACTTCCCCCGGGATTTGCTCGACTCTGAAAATGCCAATTTTATTGAATCCGTACACGCTGGGCTGGGGGGTGGCGGCGGGGAGGGAGAAGAACAACAACCCTCGCCCCCTACTGTGGAACTGGGGGAATTGGAGGACCTGGAACATTACTTTGACCAGGTCTCTCCCTGTTCCCCGGTTCCTGGGGCAGAGGGGGAACCCCTTCCGCTGTCGCTTCCCGACCCAGCACCAATTTTAAAAGAGCCCAGTGGGGACTCCTCTGCCGACGATCCTGGGGGTGGGATCGGGGCAGAGCCAGGGCCAGAAGGAGCGGCCGGGCCGTTTGCCGTACCTCGTGCGGTCGACGGGCCGACTGCTAGCGGCGACCTCCCGGAGGGGGACGGGGACTCGGTGGAGGACGCAGGTGAAGATCTCGAGTCCATCGCCAGTGAGGCGGTGGATCTGCTCGCGGCCGCCACTGAGACCCTCCTCATTCCCGGAGAGGAACTCCGGGATTTTTTGGTCCAGTGCCGGGGTCGCCGCGACCAAGCCCGTCTCGCCCTGGAAAGATGGTCCGAGCCGGGGCTGCTCGTCGCTTCCGTCCGCGCCGCCGCTAAAACCATGGCCGCGGGCGGGCCCTTATCAAAGGCTCAGGGCCTTGAGCTGCGCTGGCTCAAAAAGTTCCTCGCTGGGCTGCTGAAGGAGTGGAGGTCAACAAACGACTCCACTCCTCCCCCACAATAGGTTAGGTAGAGGTTGCACTATGCTTTTGCCATGAAGATAACCATAGCCAGCCTCAACATCAACGGCGGCAGAGGGGCACGCCGTAGATTTGACAATTTTTCGCTCCTGCGGGAGGGGAAATATGCGGTGTGCTTCCTGCAAGAAACCCACACAGTTCCGGGAGACGAAGCCACGTGGCTCCTGGAATGGCAAGGAGAGGTCCGCATGAGCCAACTCACCGCCATTTCTAGTGGGGTGGCCATCTTGCTGGGCCCGCATTTTCAGCCGGAGATCTTGGGGGTCGAGGAGCCCGTGCCAGGCCACTTGCTGCACGTAACGGTTCGCCTGGGGGACGTGCCGCTCCATCTCGTGAACGTGTACACCCCTCATCCCGGCCCGCAGCAGACGCGCTTCTTTGAAGAGGTGTCCGCTCTTCTTGGCTCCGTCGGCGTCGGCGACTGCATTGTCCTCGGGGGGGATTTTAACTGCACCCTCGAGGCGAGGGACCGCTCCGGTGCCCCACAGTGCAGACGGCGATGGAGAAGTTGAGGGACCTGGTCGGGTCCTTCGACTTGGTGGACGTCTGGCGAAATCTCCACCCCGACTCCAGCGCCTTTACTTGGGTGAGGCCTGGAGTAGGATGGTCTAGAGTCGACCGCCTTTACGTGTCTCGGGCGTACGTTTCCTGCGTCCCGGCGGCCTCCATGCGGCCGGTGCCGTGTTCGGACCACCACCTGGTGTGGGCGGAGCTCGCTTCACTCTGCGCGAGGACGGGGTCCGCGTACTGGCACTTTAACAACCGGCTGCTGGAGGACGTGCGGTTCCAGGACTCGTTCCGTCGATTCTGGTCCGACTGAAGAAGGAAGCAGGGGGGCTTCCCCTCCTTGAGGCTATGGTGGGACGTGGGCAAGGCTCACGTCCGCGTCTTCTGTCAAGAGTACGCGAGGGGGTCGACCAAGAGGCGGGCGGCCAGAGTCGGGCGCCTAGAAAAAGACGTGCTCGACCTGGAAGCCCGTCTCGGTCAAGTCGTCGAGGACCCGGCCCTGCGGACGGTGTACGAAGCGAAGAAGGCCGCGCTGAAGGACCTGCAGCTCGTCGGGTCCCGAGGCGCATCCGTGAGGTCGCGGATCCGGTTCCTGCGGGATCTGGACCGCGGCTCCCCCTTCTTCTACTCGCTGGAAAAAAGGCAGAGTGTCCGTAAGCAGCTCTTGACGCTGCTGGCCGACGACGGCTCTCTCGTCTCGGATCCGGAGGGCGTCAACAACAGGGCCCGTGAATATTACAGGGCTCTGTTCTCTCCGGATCCGTCCAGCGAGGAAGCGCGTAGAGTTTTGTGGGAGGACCTGCCGAAGGTCAGCCCGGAGAGCGCCGAAAATTTGGAAGCTCCGCTAAGCCTGGCGGAGCTGACCGGTGCCCTCGACCGGCTTTCGAGGGGAAAATCCCCGGGGCTGGACGGGCTGACCGTGGAGTTCCACAGGGCGTTCTGGGACGTCCTGGGGGGCGACTACGCGCGGGTCCTGGGGGAAAGTCTGGCGACCGGGGAGATGCCCCTCTCTTGGCGCAGGGCAGTCATCGTCCTGCTGCCTAAGAAGGGCGATCTCCGCCTCCTTAAGAACTGGCGCCCAGTCTCCCTCCTCAGCACGGACTACAAAATCTTCGCCAGGGCGATGTCTGCTCGCCTTGGTGCCGTGCTGGACCACATGATCCACCCCGACCAGTCCTACACGGTCCCGGGCCGGACAATCCACGATAACATCCATCTGGTCCGGGACCTCATCCATTGTTCCCAGGAGGCTGGTCTGTCGGTCGCCTTCCTATCCCTCGACCAAGAGAAGGCGTTCGACAGGGTGGATCACGACTATCTGCTCGGAACTCTGCATGCTTTCGGGTTCGGGACGCATTTCGTCGCCCGGTTCCGACTTTTGTACGCCGCCGCGGAGTGTCTGATTAAGGTTAACGGGTCCTTGACGGCGCCCCTTCGCTTTAGGAGAGGGGTGCGCCAGGGATGCCCCATGTCCGGCCAGTTATACGCCGTTTGCGTGGAGCCTTTCCTGCGCCTCTTGCGGACGAGGTTCACGGGACTGGCTCTGCAAGGGCCGGGCGTGGAGGTCGTCCTCTCGGCTTACGCCGATGACGTGCTCCTCGCGGTAGAGGATCCCGCTGACCTGCGGAGGATGCGTGAGTGCCAGGAGATTTACTCGGCCGCGTCCTCCGCCAGGATCAACTGGGAGAAATGTTCCGGACTCCTGGTGGGTCAGTGGCGGGTGGACTCCCTGCTGGAGGAGCTCAGGCCTTTTGCCTGGAGCACGACCCATCTACTCTATCTGGGAGTCTACCTTAGCTCCGACGAGGGGGCCTGGCCGGCGAACTGGCAGGAGCTGGAGGCCAAGGTCGCCGCTCGCCTAGGGCGCTGGACAGGACTGCTCCGAGTGCTGTCCTACAGGGGTCGAGCGCTAGTCATAAACCAGCTGGTGGCCGCAATGTTGTGTTACCGGCTGGTCACTTTGACCCCTCCCCCTGCGTTTGTTGCCAAGATACAGAAGAAGCTGGTGGACTTCTTCTGGAACAACAGGAAGCACTGGGCCTCTGCTGCGGTCTTGAGTCTCCCGCTTGAGGAGGGCGGTCAGTCGTTGGTGTGCGTCAGCGCCCAGCTCGCGACTTTCCGTCTTCAGACCCTGCAGAGATACCTTTACGTCGAGCCCCCTCCTAGGTGGTGTGCTCTGGCGAGGTATTTCTTCCGCCGGCAGCGCAACCTCAATTATGATACGCAGCTCCTGTTTGTGAACTTGGGGGGTGCCAGGACCGCCCTCCGAGAGCTGCCTGTCTTTTACAGGGAACTCATCAGGGTCTGGAACAAAGTCTCCACCAAGCGCAGCTCTCCGCCGGCTGGAATGGCGGCCGTCCTGCAGGAGCCGCTGCTCGGGAATCCGTACCTCCACGACCGAGGTTTCATGTGGCGGTCGGAAGAGAGGGCTGTGGTTGGTGAGGTGACCAGGGTCAGGGACCTGCTCGATGGCGGAGGAGCGGGCTGGATGGCGCCAGACACGCTGGCGCGGCGCCTAAATTCTGCCAACGTCCGCCACGCGGCCGATGCCATCGAGTCGCTAAAAACAGCTCTGGGCCCTGACTCTGTTAGGTGCATCGAGGAGGCTCAAGCACATGGGGAGATCCCGTCCGAACTGACCCCCGTCCGGACGGAATTCCTCATCGGCGCCAAACCCCGGAACCTCCCTCGGGGGCCGGCGCCTCACAACTTGAGCCGCCTCGGGGAAATCCCCTCCGTGCCTTTCAGTTCCGCGCGAAGGGGTTTCCTGTACGGGCTGCTCCTGCACACTCTCAACTTTGCCATCCTCGCCGGCCGTCCGGACACGCCATGGCGTACCATCCTGCCGTCCGGAGGAGGCAGGGGTCCCCGATGGAGGGCACTCTATGCAGGGGTCCTCCCACTATTCATTGGGGACTTGGCCTGGAGGGTGGTGCACGGAGCAGTGCCGTGCAATAAATTTTTAAGCCGGTTCACGGACTCCCAGGCCGCCTGCAATTTCTGCGGTCTGGAGGAGTCCGTGTTCCATGTTTTTATTGAGTGCACGAGGTTGCAGCCCCTGTTCCATTATTTGAAGGGGCTGCTCCTGAAATTCTGGCTGCACTTCAGTCCCACTCTCCTGATCTTTGGGCACCCTGTGCGGAGGGGAGCGGGTAGGTCCGAGGGCCTCCTCGTAGGACTGCTCCTGGGCACGGCCAAGGGTGCCATCAGCCGGTCCAGGCAGCGGGCGGTCGAGGGGGTCGTTCAACCTGACTGCCTGCCTCTCTTCCGCTCTTACATCCGGTCCAGGGTGTCCTTGGAGATGGAGCACGCGGTGTCCACCGGTACGCTTGCGGCCTTCCGCGAGAGGTGGGCACCGGAGGGACTGGAGTGCATCATCACGCCCGGCAACCAAATTTTAATTTGATTTTACGTTTTAAAGTTTAATTTGTTTTAATTGCCGGTGCTTTTAGTGTCCCCCTTCCCGTTTATAGGGGGCACTGGGGAAAAATTGTGATTTTAGTCCCCAAAAAAAAAGAAAAACACAAAAAAAAACAAAAAAAGGAAAAAAAAAGTGCCTTGTAA